>NW_027468598.1:7055000-7655000 GCF_046254945.1 Alosa pseudoharengus | reverse complement strand
GAGCAGATTTCAGATAGGATAGAATTGAAATGATAATTGTTACCGCATTATGCTAATTTAGTAAATCAAAATTCACTGTCTGACTGACAGTTTTTGCCACAATGCAGGGAGTCAAAGTGAAAGCGGGGTGCGTGCACCAAGGCACCTGTTTCTGCAGGAAAACCTTTGGCTACTGTTCTCAGAGCCTATGATCTGCAGCTTTTCTCAAACTATGGGCCTCCTCAACAATGAACCTACTACTGCTCCACGTAGCCGCGAAATTAAGTTATGCCCGGTGCTTCACACATCTGCTCATTTGCAGCATATAGTGAATGGCTACTTGCGAACGTTGTGGATTACTTGCGAACATTGTGGATTACTTGCGAACACTGTGGATACTTGCGAACTCTGTGGATTAGGCTACTTGCGGACTCTGAATTATCTCTGGACACTTACGGTCAGTCTCATAACGCTCCAGGCTGGAGCTGCTGTACGGACTAAACCAGTACTTTCTTAAAGCCGGTCATAGGACCCTGTGATCTAGCTCAGTCTATTGATTGCCTTGTTATTGCAGTCTAGTGTGGCCTACTGTGTGTGTGTGTGTGTGTGTGCGCGCGCGTGTGTGTGTGTGCGCGCTTTGAGTTTAGCCCCCGGCCGGGGTTAATGGCCAGTCCCTTCCCCTAGTTTAACTCGGCCATAGAGAGGGCTAGTTTAAGCGGGTTGTATGAATGCGGGGTGGTTGTGTGTGGGAGGTAGTGGTGTATTAATTAATTCTTGTGAATAAACTGTGAAAAGTAAATCCCGAGTTGTGTGTGTGTGTGTAACTCCTCCTCCGACTACCAATAACATAATTAGGCTACAATACTTATTCATTTGGTGCCATCAACTATATAGACATAGCCCAGTCAGCACACATACAGTACGTCTCCAAGACGCTTGGAAAGGAACAGCTTACATCGCGTTCCATTTAGAACGTTTTATTTGATCTGATCTTACAAACGGCGGCGTCAAGACACATTTGAGTTCTACATCGGAGATAGAGGGCTTATGATCGATCATGCTGTGTGCGTCCATGCAGCAAGTGAAACTGGAGGTAACGTGGGCTAGAAGCAACAATAGTTTAAACAAAACGTGGCTTCCTGTAACTATCAATGGAAAAATGCATAGAAACTGCTAATCATAATCTTTAAATTGACATTAATTAAGCTGGCTATATGCAACACAATTTATATATATTCCCTTTGCATATGTTTGGGTAGACTTCAAACGTTTTTGAATTTGAGCTTACAGTTCTGTGTCCTTTACATTTATTTAATAGGTATTAGTGATACCCAGGGTGCGATTTTGTGTAAAAAACAGAGGGGGGGGATTTTGAATATGTTTGTAACCCCCAACCCCCCCAAAAAAAAAAAAATGAACGAACGAATAATTTCATAGCTAATAATAGCCTATATTAATTTTGCCAACTTTGTAACATTTACCTTTAGCTTAGTTTTAGTTTACCGTTGTGTATGACTTTAAACAGCGATTGTGCTCAGCTCCTCTAATGCAGGGTTGGACTACGTTTTGATAAACATACAAATTCACCTTGTTCTTGACCCATCTGAAATGACTCCTCTACCTTTGCTGCCTCCATCCTTTCTGTATTTGTTATGTAAAATGTTGTATATGATGACACTGAAGTCTTGAGTTAGTGAATTGGCTAACAGTGTTAGTTGGTATACAAATAGCCTACACATTGCGCTACACGCTGCGTAGGCTGCGTGCATTCTCTCTCCTGCAGATTTGCGTTCAGTAGCCAAGTGCGTAATATTGTAAAAGTTGAAAAAATAAATGTGTTTATTGAAGCCTACAGAAAAGAAATAGCTTACTATCATACTGTCAGTTAATTGGCTACAGTGCAGTGAAGAGTTTGGAGAGAAGTTATAGGGCAACTTGAAGTTTTATGAAAATAATTTACGAACCAGAATATATAAGCTTCTATTTCTTGCAGCTGTTAAAACACCCGCTAGATAGTTTAAATACCCGCCACCAACATTTGTTTTTGCTGTACAGATTATTTCTGTAAGTTATTTGTCTACTAGGCCTAGCCTACTGGCTGATTTATCAAACGAGTGCTTTCTCGTTCGTCCTCCGCAAACTACTAGGTGTTTAAAGTAAGACGATATGCTGCTCTGAGCGCGTTTCATGTTTGGTTCAGCGCTGTTTTCCCTGCGGAAGTTCCCGCACTAAAATGTTGAGAGGGACTGAAAATGTTACAATGTTTTTGTGTTCGATGACGTTCAGAAATGCCGTCTGCCCGAATGCTACTGAATAGCCTACTCTGATATATTGACACTGAAGATCGCGAGTTTAAGTAGGCTAGCAGTTAAGTTGCATTCATCGCTATCAAGGGGTTTAATCCTTGTCCCCACCAGAGATAAAAATAATTTAGCAGAGGTAGGGATAGGAAAACCAGAGTTGGGGAAATCCTCACCATCCCCCCCTACAAATCGCACCCTGGTGATACCTCGAAATTAGGCTGCTGTCTGTTAGGCAATTTATTGTAGCCTGCTGTGTGTGCGTGTCTGCACTCAGGTGTCTCCCTCTCCCTCCCTTGTCATAGGCCTATGTAATGTGTCCAGAAAACCCACAACACGCAACAGTGATAGAGCAATCAGAGTATCATGATACGATTGCCATCTGGCGGTAGTGGTTTGTGGGCCTATTGGGGTCAAGTAGGAAGCCCAGCAAGTTCCAAAAGTAGAAAAAAAGTTTTGCGAGATCTCGCAAAACTTTTGCGGGATCTCGCAAAAGTTTTTGCGAGATCTCGCAAAACTTTGCGAGATCCCGCAATGAGATCCCGCAAAAGTGCATCGTTTTTTTTTTCTTCTTCATGTTTTTTTTTTCCCACTTTTTTTTTTTTTTTTTTTTCTAACCCATGTTTTTTTTCCCCATGTCACCCGGAGGGCTCCGTACTTGTGTGACAACTTGGTAACGAAAAACCTTTTTATAGCTCATCAATATGTACTAACCCAGCTTACATTAATTTGCACAGATAGGAGGGATAATTACTCTCTAACTATGTATAGATTCCAGCTCGTTACTTTCCATTCCTTGCCTTTGTGTACTGTTTTTTCTTAGTGTGTTCAATACTTTTTCCCTGTGCCATTCCACTTTTTTACTCATAACTCTACTTAGGGACATTAATGATTGGATTTTTTAATATGTGTGGACTACCTAAGTTAATACTAATGTCTGTAGAAAATTTTATGCGAATAGCCTCTCTGGAAGTATACTTACTGAAAAAAATGTTGACGTGTTCAATACTTATTTTCTCCGCTGTATGTCACCAACGTTGAGAAACAATAAGGCTGCCATGCTAATTAACGGTTGCATCTTGCTTCTAGTTATGTCACTTTACTGTAGTTGATACACCTTACCTCAGGGATTCCCAAACTGTGGTACGCGAGCTGCCACTAGGGGGTACGTGAGATGAAAAGGGCAATGGCGGAAAGGAGTTAAAAATGATTAATTAATTAATAATCGAATTAATTCATAAATAATACATAATTTCGAATCGGGTTATAATGATATGGAAACGTGAAATTAAAGGAAATCATTTGTAAACTATAATAGGCTATGTTTTCACAGTTTTGTTGAAGTATAGGCTAGGTAAGGCTGCGTAAACATGGAAAACTGGCTAAAAACAGGGACACTGTCCAAAAGGCCTAATTAAAGTGGTCGAAGAGGAGAAGCGAGAGAAACAGAGCAGGACACAGGTAACGATGGGATGGTATGGGGGGCAGACTAATGAAGGTGGAGATGGAGCACAGTAGCCTGACGAGCCAGACCCACATTAAAATGTAGGGTCTGGACACTCACCGTTCGCAGTGCTCAGTCCGAGGGGCGGGATAATCAGTTGTCTTTCAAATTCCCTCTGCACGCAATAGGACAGCGGCAGCGCTATGAGTCCCATGCATTTTTCCCACCAGCGGAGCTAGTTGGCTAGTTCAAACGTTTGCCAACTTAAAAAAAGCTTAACTCGTGTCACACTGTTCGCCAGCATCTTATTAAAATCTTATTTGTTTTCAAGTAGCAGGGAATTCAAGCCAAACCGTTGCAACTCTGCCATCAATCATTATGTTAAGCCCACCTAACGACTCTACACGATTTCATTGGCCTGATTAAGTTTCGATTTCTGGAGCTCACAAGCCAACGGAGAGTTGCTAGACTAGCCCTGGCAGCAAATGTAATTCGCTGCCGCTAGGGGCGCGTCTAGATTTCTAGGCTAGGAGCACAGGGGATAAAAGAAAGAACGAGACAGAAAAGACTGTGCGAAGAAAAAGTATGATGAGGCATATAGCCCTCGGCTTCACGTGGATTGGGAGACAGACTGCCCAAAGCCACAGGGCGTGGTCTGCAGTGAGATGCTATCTAACCATTCTAATGTGGTTCTCCACAGGTTTTTTTTAGCGTGAGAGCTCATAGACCAGTTGCACATTTTGATTTTGTTATCATGTAGGGCGGCTAATTAAACACGATGCCTGGAATGCGTCAATAGAATGTGTTACTTTTTTATGTGTTGGATGGTGGGGGTATGCGAGCCAAGTCAGGATGTAGAAGGTGGTCCGCGGGAAAAAAAGTTTGGGAACCACTGCCTTACCTGATTGTGTTTTATCCTGTGACTCATGGTCTTTTCATCAGCCAGGAAAGCCCAAGCAAGACCTGTTGCTAATATGCTTGTAAGACCGGTAAGGCTAACGTCACATGCGCAACTGATGGGTTGGTAGTCATTGTAATTACGAACTTTCATAATGTTGTTTTTCAGTAGTTAGGAGACAAACTGTAACTTTCTTTACATGAAAAATGTATTTTAAATGGACAAACATGTGTAATTCAAGGCACTGGTCATAACAGCCATTATTTAGGAGAACCTCGACTCATGAGTGCCTTCTTTGTGTTCTTCTCTGGATGCACGAGAATTATGTAGCATTTTGGAGCAAATATGGCTATGAGCAGGCCAAAGCTTGAAGCCAGGATAGCAAAGATTTCAACTACATCTGCATATTTACCAGGGGAACTAATATAGGCAGGAACAAAAGCAATCCACACAGCACAGAAGATGAGCATGCTGAAGGTAATAAATTTGGCCTCGTTGAAATTGTCTGGGAGGTTTCTTGCTAAGAAAGCTAACAAAAAGCTAATGGCTGCTAGAAGGCCTATGTAGCCCAACAATGTAGCAAAACCTGCCACTGAGCCCACTGCACATTCAAACACAATCTTGGAGCTCTGATAGTGAGTGTTTTTGTGAGGGGTAGGAGAGGCAGTGGAGAGCCAGATCACACAGATGGCCACTTGGAGAGATGTAAGGACGATGACAGTGGCTCTTTGCTGGGCTGCCCCAAACCACTTCATGGCCCCTTTTCCTTCAGGTCTTGAGGCCTTAAAAACTGCAATCACAACCATTGTCTTGACCAGAATGCTAGAGACACAGAGTACAAAACTGATACCAAATGCTGCATGGCGGAGCTGACAGGTCCATAACCTGGGCTGGCCAATGAATAGCAGTGCACACAGGAAACAGAGTTTTAGTGAAAGCAGAATCAGGAAGCTCAGTTCGGAGTTGTTGGCTCGTACTACAGGAGTATGACGGTGGTGAACAAATATAGCAAGAACCACAGTAGAGGCACATGCACCAAACAAAGACACTGATGTCAATGAGATGCCCAAGGCCTCTTCATAGGAGAGATACTCAACCTCCTTCGGGATACAGTCATCTTTCTCAAAGTTTGACCAGAATTCCACTGGACACTTAATACATTCAATGGCATCTGATGAGACAAAACATAGAAAGCAGAAACATATTCAAGGAGAGAGGATGAAAGGAATAATTGTATTTTGCTGTTAAATCAGCGTTTCTCAAACTGTGGGTCGCGACCCACTACTGGGTCGTGGAGACATGCCAGGTGGGGCGCGAACTGACGTGAAAAAAAGGAGTTTTTTAATTTATTTTTTATCTGTAGCCTGGGCCCAGGTAGCACCCGATGCGCAATGGACGCACTGTGTTATTCATAGGGAAGCGCTCGTGTCAAGGCAGCTTAGTTAGTCCCGACCTACATGATATTTTGAACGTTGTTGTGAGAGTGGTGAATTTCATCAAAACCCGGCCCTTAAAAGCGCGTCTATTCTCCGCACTTTGCGAAGAGATGGTAGCTGACCAAAAGGCTGTACTGTTTCACAGCGAGATAAGGTGGCTTTCCCGAGGTAAAGTGCTGTCGCGCGTGTTTGAGCTCCGAGTCGCCTCTTCTTGGAGGAAGAGCGCATGTTTGAATCTGCAAGCACGTTCACTAATGAACATTTCTTGATGAAGCTGGCCTATCTTAGCGATATATTTGATATATCTTAGCGATAGGTACATTTGAGTTAAATGTCCAGTTACAAGGCAAAGACAAGCACCTACCTCACCTAGCAAATACGATTACTGCATTCACCAAAAAAACTTGAGGTATGGGACAGGCGCCTCGATCGCGACAGTATTATGCCTTTGAGATTTCTGAGCGAAATCGCTGAAACGTCTGATTCGGGAGCCACTCTTGTGATCCCATGTATTAAACAGTAGGCCTACATCACATCCCTGCAAAGTTTATTTCAAAAATATTTCCCAACCAGCAGTGCTCAGTATGACTGGATTATGGATCCATTTAATGCAGCATGTTTTCATTTTAATATATTGTACAATGCTGTAAAATGGCCTATGCTTCCTAATATGTTGCTGGAAAACAGAAATATGTGTGTTATTATGTATTTATTTATTATTATATCTGCAGCACCAGCTGATTTTAACTCTGTTGAAGAAGATATATTTAGAACTTGTCATTATTTCAATAAATATGACCATTTTAAGCTTGACCTACCACTTTCTTAGAGCGATGAGGGACAGGTGGGGCTCGAGAATGCCCCTTGATCAAAGTGGGGAATGAAAGAAAAAGTTTGAGAACCACTGATCTAGTTTGTTAACTACCACAGTCACGAGTTGGGTCGCGATAGTCTGTCATTTTTAAAAAGTGGGTCCCCAGAAAAAAAGTTTGAGAAACACTGTGTTAAATGATTTTGGGAAAAGCTATAAAAAAGGTCCCAAATCCATTGACAAAAATGTAAATAAATAAATAACACTTGTAGGAACATGACATGCATAAAAAGACCCTGATTTAAAGACAAACTAGTATGTTAACCAGTTAATTGACACTGGAAGCACTTTTGGTTTTACAAGTTTGTTGAATTCAGTTTACCTGAGGTGTTACTGATCTCTCCATCTGCACAAGGGAGACAATCAAAGCAGCAGACAGGTAGTCCTTTCCTTCTGGCTTTTCTTGTTCCAGGGTGGCAGGACTCACTGCACACTGACCTAGGAGGCTGTACATAAAAGTGCATGGAATTTTCTCCTCAATTGTACAAAGTGTGGTCTATGTATAGTACTTAATTTAGTCCTAAATCGAATGCTTAAAAAATTCACAATTTGCAATATATCACTTAGTTTAAAAGGCTGTGTGTAGTTTTTTTAGTTAAAGGTGCTCTAAGTGATGTTGGGTAACGTCACTTCTGTTGACGTTCAAACAAAACGGAGAGTTAGCCCGCTCCTTCCTCCCGTACAATTGAAATTCTCCTAAACGCGCATCTCATCTGTGATTGGCTGAAACAGTTTGTTATGTTTTTATGGTCCAGGCTGGACCAAGTTGTTTTTGCTGCCGTTTTTGAAGCCTGGGCTGCATGTTTTTTTACAGTGTATTCAGGCCACAGGCAGCTAGTGGATTTCTTGTCACATACAGCGGATGTTTTCTATATGTGACAAAAAATGTTTTAGCTTATAAACCATGTAACATCGCTTTGAGTAACTTTAAACACATTCAAAGATTATTTGGGTAGTAACCAATTAGCTTCAGATGGCGCTCTCTCATAATATCACTTTGTACCTCAAGGGTCACTGTACATGCAGGTCAATGGAAGAGTGCCATCACGAAAGTAATGGTGCACCCAAGACTTAATACAATTTAAAGGAGCTATGTGTAGAATTATTTCAGAAGATATTCATAACTTCAGAATTACAATGTGAAATCACTTTGTTTAATTTAAAGTTCCAGGTTAGTTTGCCTTCATCCAGATGGAATGTTTTCCCAGTGGGTTGTGATTCATCAACAACACCCACTGTTCTGGTCTTCATTGTACCATCTGGCATTCCATACCAGTGGAAGATATCGTAGATGGCCAAGGCATCACCAGTTTTATCAAAAGACACCTGATCCCCAAATCCTGTGGTAAAGTTCACTGCCTGTAAGTAGTGAAGTAGCTTCAACCAAGACAGTGAAATAAAACAAAAGCAGAGAAATAAACTTTAGTGCCAGTTCCTGATATTATAACCATTAAAATCATGATAAAGTAGCATACTTGTAAATGTATGTGTTGTGAAAAAAACGTCCGTTAGAAACATAAAATTGTATAATATTAACATATATTTTATAAAAAATATTTGAATTAAAGAAGAATATGTTACAACTAAAACGCTAAACAATACTGTAGAAACATCAACTGATATAAATTACTACTTAGCATTGTGCTCAGCCCTAACTTTATATGTTTTTGTGTCAAAAATGTGGAAGCACATGTCTACCTGCCAGGGTTGAATGTCATGAGGACTAGCACAGCTATTCCCTTTAAAGGGCCCTTGCCCAGGGACACAGCTCATCAGGTTGTGGAGAGAATGTGCCAGGGAATAGACTGCTTTATAGACATTATAGGAGGGTCTGAGGTCAGAGACATCGCTGTATGCCAAATCAGCTTTGCTCAGGTCCTCCTCTCCTGTACACACTCTTCCCTCAGATACGGCCAAGGCCTCTTCTGGCTCAAACCTGCAGTTGAACATTTCCTGCCAGAACTTCCTCACCATACTGTTCTTATGGTCATTGTTGGGGCGAACACTCAATAGAAATTCTTTGAGTCCCTCAATCTCACCACGCCGGATGACAATGCCCAGAGTGCCTCTGAGAAAGGGGAGCATGCGTGAGGTAAGGAGCAATGGAGAGAAGGACCATGCCTCACTGGCAATCCACTGCCGTATCACGTTCTGTCGAGCTACCTCATCCATGAGTGGTAGAAGGTAAGCCTCGGTAGAGAAGACCACAATCACACGTGACGTAGATGTCTTAATCACCTGCATAATCTTTCTGATCTCCACCATATTATTGTCTTTCGGCAATACTTCTGAGAATGCTATACAACCACCAAATGCAGTGATATCCTGATGGATAGACTGAGCAGCATGTCGGCCATAGTCATCATCACTATAGATAAGACCCACCCATGTCCATCTGAAGTGCTGTAATATCTGCATCATAGCTCTCACTTGGAAGGCGTCACTGGGAATAGTCCTGAAAAAAGAAGGGTAGCGCTGTCTATCACTTAAGCAGGAACAGGTGGCAAAGTAGCTCACCTATAAAAGAAAAAAATATATAGTCATTTGATATATTACATTAGTTATCATACATTTATTTACAAAATTTAATTTTCAAAAAGCAACCTTTCAAGATTGTTAAAAAATATATATATTGAGAATGGCTGCTTGAAAGGGATGAAATTGGTACCAAGCTACCTCTAAATTCAATATCCCCCTCTATTTATACCATAATACAGTTATCTAAGAATATATAGAATGAGAACCCATACACTTTGCATTAACAAATGGCAAGATGTGTGTGATTCATTAGAATAAGGATAAACTATTAATACATTTTGATCAATATATTGTAATGACACTTTACAAGGAAAATGTTTGCTGTCTGAAGATTTGTTAATTATTACTGAGAGTAACCATATCTGTCATGTTTGAAATGTAGTCAATAAACAAATGGCGTGATAGACACATTTGTGGATATTAACACTACCAAATAATGCTTCTTAACATCCAGGGAGACTTTACATTCAAACATGTCCATGTTTAACACTAGCAAGCCAGGACATCTGTTAGGCTATTTACATCTCATAGACATTTTTCAATGCAGTTTTTCAGAACATTGAACATGCGAGTCTCGTTTTTAATACATTCATTTCCACCAGCTCGTACCATTGGGACGCGGAACAGACCCATCACACTAGAAATGGCGATAGAGTGCGTCGACACAGAATCCCCCACGATTCCCAAAACAGAAGGCAGCCCCCTGCAGCTAGATGAAGACAGAGTTTTTTGTGCTCCACTAATGAGAGTTGTTGCGGCACGGAAGGCGACTCCGAGTTTGACACAGTTGTCATAAATGCTATAACCCAGAGAGATGTTGGGAAGCAGATGTGGATTTCGGTTCACTTCATTTATGGCAAATGCCATTGTTTGAGCCAACTTAAAACTATGTAGATCAAACCTGGCAGATGGACAGAAATAAAATCATCAATGACATCAATATGATAACACTAATAATAACAATAGACACTAGACAGTGGTTCTGTCATGCAACTGTCAGCAGTAAGTATTGAGATCACTGCAGAAAGAGAAGAGGCATCTTTTCACTGTTTACACAGTTTTTCATATAATAAAGCTGTGTCCTAACTAGGCCTATGCAAGCATTAAGAGACTTAATCCAAGCCATTGACTCACTCATGACACCAAGGCTGTGCTGGTTTAGTGCTGAAAGATAGCTCTGGAAATACAGTGAACAAATGGACCTCAAACAGTCCCCCTATGATTACATCTCCATCCTGGTGCATCCCAGTCAGATTGAATTGCTCCCGTAGCTGGCAGAGGTCAGATGTATCAGATCTGGAGGTGATGAGGGTGGGAGAGATCAGAGTGGCTGCTGACACTGTCCAGGCCAGCAGAAGGAGACACAGAGAGACCTGCATGACCTCTTTCATTTTCTTGTCTGACTGTTTTGCATCCTCACTCTCTCAAATAGTGAGCTAAGTCATGTCATTTCAGATGGGACGCCCACAGTTTGGGTGTACCTGTAATACCCATGAGAAAAGACTCTTGCTGTCACATTATTATAATACGAGATTATGTATAAAGAAATGAACTGTCTTTGTCTTGTTGGTGTAGAGGTTCATTACCTGCATATCTGATGTTAGTCATGATGAACATCTGAATACACAAATCCACTTTAAGTCTCAGAGTGAGAACATTTGTGTCTCCCAGATGTATTTAATGGAGTCAAATATGTGTGTAGGACCACATTTTATACATTGTCCAGTGTTGTATGCATGATACATAAGTGACAATGGACATGCATGTAAATGTACTAATAAGTTCAAGGACCATTTTTGGAAAATGTTTTCACAACAGAAATAGATTAAGAGATCCTAGCCATTTCCAGCAGTACATCCAAAAAGTAATAGCTGTTGCTCAGTATCAGGAAGCGCAAGGACCAGTGGTATTGCTAGACGTTTCCACTATGGTATCCCTGAGTGTTAACATCATATGGAGGAGGTGGCAAGGCTAATTGATGTCAGCACATGTTTTGTGTAGGTGGAAAGCCAAAGTGCTGTCAAGTAATGGTAATCACACATAACTACCACAGTTATTTTTGTTTGTTTGTTTGTTTATTTGAGGTTTCATATTTAAATAGTTTATTGTTTATGAAGAATTTCATATTTCAATTGCACTCTCTAGTCTGATGTTTCCTACATTGCTAGCAGCTATACGCAGCAACCAACTGGAATGGGTACACTGTGCTCTCTCTGACCAACCTGAGGGTGGCAGTCATACACTTGTACTCAGCTCACACAGTTGACCTTAGCTGAAATCCCTATCTTTCCAGTCTAATATCAGTGTGTATAAATAATCATGTCACTGACAATAGTATGTAATTCTGTGGTGAGATTGATAACTGATTTTTTGGAAATCATATAGTAGAATAATAAACAATTGTGTAATGTAACACTGAAGGCATGATGTAGACCAAAATGTTTGCCAAGACAGTAATTATATCCAGTTGGAAATGTTTACCAAGACAGTAGTTATATCCAGTTGAAGAAATTATAATCTGGTAGAGTGAGAAGTCTGTATCTGTTAAAAGGACATTTTTGTTGTGCTTGCCACTGATTTTTTGCTCAGATCCGATTTTTTGTTTAGCTTTACCTTTTAAATCCTCAGATTCCAGTGTGAACTGTTTGCTGTTCTGAACTGACCTGCATGCACAAAAGAACAATGACATCAGCTAACTCCTGCTGGCGCATAATTGTGACAAATGTAGATTGGCGTAAAAGTCACATCAAATCCACCTTGGTTGTTCACGCTGCGGCCGCATTGAAAAAAATCAGGACCACATATGGAAGTGGTCTAAATCTGTATTGGAAGATCTGAGCAAGATTTGAGTGTTCACACTATTTCTGAAGAAGTGATACCAAGTATTACATTAATACACAGGATTAGATGTTAAAATCCCTTGTGCCAAAATCCAAGGTAAAAACACATTCAGAAGCCCCTGCTCAAGTTTAACTTTAAAAAGCTACCCACAAATCCGCCAACAAATGGTCACAAGCACAATGCAAATGGCCTATCCAACAGCAGTAGCCTATATAGTATGCGGCATGTCATTGGGGTTATCAAGTGGGCACCCTCATTCACCGATGTTTCGTTAAGTTAGGCCCACGACACCTCATGAAGGCTTAACAGTGAAACCAGCGTCCTGGAGACACTCCCCTCCATGCTACCACCATATTACCACATTGAAATATCCAATACTCAAAATACTCTTAACCAGCCCAGGCATGGTCTAAGTTGGCTAGGTCGGCCCGTCCCGTTGATGTGGACTGAACCATAAACCATAAAGAACCAAGTACACCCATCACAAACACAAAACAAATTAGCCAGTTAGCTTAGCCCATTATCTTAGGCCCCATCCCAAACACAAAACAAATTAGCCAGCAGTTAGCAGTTAGCTTACGCCCCATGCTGCCCCATATTACCACAACAAGCATCCAAATACCCTTAACCAACCTAGGCATGGTTTGAGTTGGCTAGGTCGGTCCGTCCCGTTGATGTGGACTGAACCATAAACCATAAAGAACCTTAGCCAAGTACCATCAACCTAGGCACAGTCCATCACAAACACAAAACAAATGAGCCAGTTAGCTTACCTTAGCTTGCGCCCCAGGAAGGGTAACTTCTCCTTACCCACCACCAAAACAAATGAGCCAGTTAGCTTACCTTAGCTTGCGCCCCAGGAAGGGTAACTTCTCCTTACCCACGACCAAAACAAATGGGCCAGTTAGCTTACCTTAGCTTGTGCCCCAGGAAGGGTAACTTCTCCTTACCCACAACCATTCGCTTGCCCGTTCTGCTGCTAAGGACATGTTACTAACCACCTGCCTTAGACTTCGACCACAAATGCCCAATTCAGACAGCAAGCCAATAGCAGATCTGGCCACAAACCCACGTGCACCGATTTCAATAGGCCTTAATCGTGCACTCCAACCTCGCTTAGCTGCCTCCTCTGCTATTTCAGTATATTTAGCTCTCTTCAGCTCATTGGCCACTTCCACTCGGTCTTCCCAAGGAACAGTGAGTTCAATGAAGTAAACTATCTTCTCTGAATCCGACCATAGAATTACGTCAGGACGTAGCTTAGTACTCACTATATGTGGAGGTACCGCCATCTGCTGGCCAAGATCAACCTTCATTTCCCAGCCCGCCCCATTTTTCAACTGGCCGGTTTTACACCTGGCCTTCGCGGAACAAGGTTTATCCCCCTGACGTACAAAGTTAATTTGCCTTACCCCTTTACTAGCTGCTAATGAATTGACTTCTCTTCTTTTATCCTCTATTGCCGCTGCCACACATTTCAATACCTGGTTATGACGCCACGTATACCGCCCCTGGGTGAGACTTACCTTGCATCCTGATAGGATATGGTGGAGACTGCCCACACACGAGCAAAGTATGCATTTATCATCCTCACCAAACCATTGACTTAAATTCTTGGGAGATGGGAGCACATCATATGTAGCACCTAACATAAATCTGATCTTACTAGCTTCCATGCCCCATAGATCTTTCCATTTAATCTGTCTTTTTTCCACCCCTTCCCAGTTCACCCACTGCCCTTGTTTTGCCTGCGACACTGCCTTAGTACATCTTACAGCCTCCTCCTGTCTATGCATTTCCTCCACTACCATTTTCCTCTTTTCTCCTGCAGAAGCCTTACTCCACAAGGGTTTACTTGCACCCACCCCTAGACCCCCCCGCCCGTGCTGCACATGGCCCATTATATCTCTATGCTTCAATGCTGATTGAGCTTGCTTAACTGCCTGCTCTGGGTTCCACTTCCTCCCTGCATTAACTGAGGGTGCAACTTTCCTCACCACTGGGTCCTTGGACTGAGTAAGAGTCAATTCCAATCTAGCCTTAGCACACTTAAATTCCTCTGTCAGACTAGATATTGGCAACTCTACAATACCCTTCCCATACAAGGCTACACTGCTTAAGCAGCGTGGGACTCCGAGCCATTTTCTGACAAAGGAGTTGATCATTTTTTCCAACCTCTCTACCTTTGACAGAGGAACTTCATAAACTGTCAATGGCCACATTAGCCGAGGCAACAAACCAAACTGCAAACACCACAGCTTGAGCTTACCTGGCAGCCCCGACTTGTCAATTTTTGCAATACCTTGCCTAGTGACCTGTCTCAAGTCTTCAACCTGTGATTTATCACTAAGGCTTGCATCATACCACCTTCCCAGGCTCTTCACTGGTTTCTCCAGAACTGTGGGAATCACCTCCTTATTTATAGCAAACTTCTTATCTGTTACCTTCCCTTTAATAATTGAGAGACTCCTAGACTTACTTGGTGTCACCTTCATTCTGGCCCATTGCAGATTACTATTTAACTTACCCAGCAACCTGTTGGTGCATGGAACGGTTGTCGTCAAGGTTGTCATGTCGTCCATGAAAGCCCGAATCGGGGGGAGGCGTGGCCCTCCCTGCAACTTCTCCCCGCCCACTACCCATTTTGAGGCCCTAATAATGACCTCCATTGCCATTGTAAAAGCAAGTGGGGAGATGGTACATCCGGCCATGATTCCCATCTCAAGTTGTTGCCAACCTGTGGTGTAATCAGCTGTAGTAAAACATAATTGAATATCCAGAAAGTATGCTTTTACTAGGCTTTTAATGCTACCTGGGATTCTGAAATAATCAAAGGCCTCCCACAACAGACTATGCGGCACAGACCCAAAAGCATTAGCCAAATCCAAGAACACAACGTGCAGGTCTCTCTTCTCACGCTTTGCTAATTGAATTTGGTGCCAAATCATGCTGGTATGCTCTAAGCACCCGGAGAAGCCAGGAATTCCAGCTTTTTGCACCGTGGTATCAATTAGTTTATTCCTTTCAAGGTAATTTGTCAGTCTCCGTGCCACCACACTAAAGAAAACCTTCCCTTCAACATTCAGTAGACTAATTGGCCTAAATTGATTAATCTCCACTGCGTCCTTTTCTTTGGGAATAAATATTCCCCCAGCCCTCCGCCAAGCCTTGGGAATACTCTGCTTTTTCCAAACTATCTTCATTAATTGCCATAAAAATCTTAAAACATCTGGTGCACTCTTATACAACCGGTAGGGCACTCCATTAGGTCCCGGGGCTGAAGAGGCCCTTGCACGTTTTATTACTTCTTGCACCTCTTTCCACCTTGGTGGACTATCGTCGCATTGGCTACTTAATTCACCAATAGGTGGGATATCAGCAGGAAGTACCATCTCCCTGAACCTCTCCCTATCTTTGTGCACTCCCTCTAAATACTCCTCAAGCTTCTGCTTAGGTTCCAAAAGACTACCACTCTTCTGCATTACGAATAAAGACTTAACAAACTTAAATGGGTCTTTATAGAATGCTAGTCGGGCTCGTGATTTCTTCTTCCTATTTTTCCTAATATTTTCAGCTCTTCTTAGCACTACTAACCGCTCCCTCACATCTGCCTGTAGACAGTCAATACCTTCCTTCTCATCATCTGTAGCTTTTCTCCACTGCTTCTTAAGCTGCCTCCTCTCCTTGATAAGTTTATCTATCTCCTGCTGGCGCCTAGATTTAACTACCTCATGTAGCCGTTTTGTCCTTCTCTCAATAGTCCCAAATCTTTCCTTACCATAGCTATAAATAATGTCTCCCATTTTCTCTAATTTGCTTTCAGCCGTCCCCTTGAGCTGACCCAGGATACTGACCAAATCACTATTAACATCTTCCCACATTCTACATTCTGCTGCGCCTGGCCATCTAACCCCAGGCCTATGACCATTAATCTTCTCCCTCCTTGGCTGACTGGCCTCTCTCTCTGCCTCAGTGCTAGAACTTACCTCAACAACAGGGGTACTGATGTCCTGCGAACTGTGGGTTTCTTCCTGTCGCTGGACTTCAACCGACTGACTTGATGCACTTCTTAAGAAATAGCTATCAATGCGGGGACCCTGTGTTCCCTCTACCAAGCACTTCTTTTTCCCTTGATGAATTTTCAGGCCCTTTAGACTTGTAACCTTCTGCCAACCACACACACACATCTGCAGCTTTTTCTCAGTTTTCTCTGAACTAGTGGCTTCCACAAACATGTTTTCCTTACTCGTAATCAAATTCGTTCCAGGGTCAGTAACCATGTCTATCACAAGTGAGTCATCTTCCGCCCCTGCTCTCGCTGACTCTAGGGGTATTTTTTCATTATGTCGTACTGTAGCTTAGTAGGGTGCAGCCCATAGCTTAGTGAAGCCTGGGCTACTGCCACAATGAGCTGCTAACCCATTGTAGCCCCGGCGGGGTCTATTCCCTCCTGTCAGCCGTCTTTCCGTGCTGTCACAAGGTCTTTCCCTAGTTGCCAGCTGCCCTATTCACAGCAGTCACTAGCCTACGCTAGCTTCAGCATTACATTAATACACAGGATTAGATGTTAAAATCCCTTGTGCCAAAATCCAAGGTAAAAACACATTCAGAAGCCCCTGCTCAAGTTTAACTTTAAAAAGCTACCCACAAATCCGCCAACAAATGGTCACAAGCACAATGCAAATGGCCTATCCAACAGCAGTAGCCTATATAGTATGCGACATGTCATTGGGGTTATCAAGTGGGCACCCTCATTCACCGATGTTTCGTTCTTCTGGGTCATAAAACAGACGAAATGACAGCGAAATAATAACTTCAACTTACCCCACGTTTTTGTATGTATTTTTGGCAACGCATGTTCATAATCCAACACTATCATGTGTTTCTCTATGGCAAAGGAATTTGTTCGACAAAGAAACACTTTTTTGCTTTTACTTTGTTAATGGCAATGCAATAAAAAGTTCACTAGCTCCTCCCGAACTTCCGTTTGTTACAAACGACATTTCACTAGTTCACATCCGTAATTTGCAAACAGATATAATAGCATAATAGAAAAGCATGTTTGGCGAAGTCTCTGGCCAGGGTCCTGAAGTGATTTGCGGGATCGTGCAGGAGTCAACTGCGCAGGCAGGAGTCGTGCAGGATTCCGCAATACACCCCAAAAAATGCAATAAAGATGAGGGACCCTATAGCCAGGACCACGCGAACAAATTCGACGCAAGAGCGCGAGGTGCGCTAATTCCCTCAGATCAGAGAGACTTGATCTGATATAAGAGTGATAGGCGTCGGAGGACAACGGGCAAGAGTTTTGAGCGCTTGATCGGACAGTCAGTTATTTGCCGCGTTGGTGGCTGCACCATAAAATATGTAACGGCCTGCTGGGATTCCGATTTGCGTTAGAACAGCGTTGAGCTGCGTTTGAAAGCGAGTAACGGAGCGTCCATAGTCTGGAGGGGGGATCTTTCCATGCGATTGAAAAACTATTTAGCCAAATTGTATAGGGCTGCAGGAGAGAGTAGATGTTGAAAATGACAGCCCAAACACGCGCGGTGTGAAGTTCAACATCTAATGCACCCTAATGTTTAGTAGGCTAGTAAGGCCTAAGCAATTAAAATAGGCTGCTGTAGCTAACTGCGGTAGCTATAACGGCAAGAGAAGTGATGAGCAGCAACACATTATTAGAGAGGATTCCGAGGAACAGGGCAGAGCTACACGCAGGTGCAGGTGCTCCCTTGGTCAGATAGGGAAGGCTTTAATATGCTGACACTCAATGAACACAGAGGAAGGCGAAAAAACTCCGACATTTAAACGAGAAAAATTCCTTCCTTGCCCTCTTGGCAATAAGCGACAGAGCAACAGCTCCTGTGTATCAGCTGTCTTACGGCCAACGCCGGCATTGAGTTAAAGCGATGCTCCCTTAAATACATTTGTGATCACCACATAGATTAAATTGTATTACTATTTAATGTAGACATGGTCTCAGATGAGATGCCGATACGGTAGCCTATAGGGTGGTGGCACCAATCCAGGGAAAGAGGGGTGAGGGACAACCAGGGACGCGGTCCCTGGCTGGGGAAAAACGCGGGCTCGAACGCGGTTCGCGCCGGCGGGAGATGATGGGGAAAGGGGAAAAAGTAGCGACGCGGTCGCTACGGGGGAAGGGGGAGGAGGTTGCGCAGCACCCTAGGTAGGCAAAGAGAAAAGTGGGGAGGGTTGATTAGCTGGAAAGAGAAAGAGGCCGCAGTAGCGGAAGGCAAGGTAGAGGGCTGCACGCGGGCTGCCATAACTTGCGAGTTGACTGAGCAGGGGGAAAGCTGTTTAGGAATAGAGAAAGAGGCCGCAGTAGCGGAAGACAAGGTAGTGGGCTGCACGCGGGCTGCCATAACTTGCGGAGTTGAAAAACATGTTGCATGAACAGAGGGGGAGACGCCGGAGGAACGGAGCTCTGCGCTGCGGCGCTGGTGCTCGGTTGATCGGCTATAGTAGGAGAGGAAAGATAAACTGATTGTTGGAGAAGGCGACGTAGGTCTGCTTTCCTTGCGAAACGAGGGCAATCGATCCTACATCCAACTCTGCTCTAATTAAAGATATGGTCCGCGGAGTAGCTCTCCTTGCAAGCGGAGTGACGCCGATGCTGCAACTTCGGCAGGTAGAGGCAGACTGCGAATAAATAACCTGTCTGATTGAAGGAGGCGTGGCAAATTCCGTCATGCTCCTCCCGAACTTCCGTTTGTTACAAACGCCATTTATTGTAGAAAATCATCTCTCGGGTCAAGTCAGGTCAGATCAGTTTGTGTCACAGATATAGAGCTCAGAAAGGTCCTTTTTCATCACTAAATAAAAAATGTAATTTATTTCTGTAAGGCATAAACCACATATGTCTGTAAATTGCTCAGCCCCAAAGTCCTCCTCCACCATAATTTTTATATTGCCAGGTTCAAGACTGTCTGGCCTACACATACATGAAAGTCATGTCCAGCTGACAGCTTGCTGTAGTGAGATAAATGTCAAAATATAAGAATTTCTATAATATGCTTTTTGTATTTTCAGAAAATCAGTAGTGAAAATGCCCTTAAAACAGTCTAGGGTTCTAAGGGTTAATAAACTTTTAGTAGGCACAGGTCGCGCTAGAAGCCATTCCTCACCATCTGTAAACTGGACACCATCCTTTCCAGCGGCTAAAACAACAGCTACGGGAGGCTCCTGTGCTGGCATACGCAAACTTTGAACTGCTGTTTATCTTGTACTAGTGCAGTGCCCGTTCAAACATGCCATTCCTGAAGAAAACCCGTAGCTCAATTACATGCCCACAGGTATGCCTGCTTTAAAAATAGGATGATGGGGAAACATCATTCCAGCTAAGCATTCAATAATGAATAGGCTACTGAATATTATAATATATTAGCCTATAATTAATGTGGCCTCTAATAGGCTACATGTGTAATAAATGTAGGCATGGCTGCATGTGACATTTCTACAGATCAGAATGACATAAGCCTAACAACTGTTTTGAGTTAAGGCTAAATGTGTATAGCTTACTGAATAACTTCCTAATGCTATTCGAAGCGTCAGTTTATTGCACATACTTTTATTTTGAGTGGTCACTACATACCCGCGTTTGATGGTATAGAATGTGTTGATATGCTTGCATAGTAACAGGTTCCGGGGTATCCAAGTGGCGGTGTTTGTGGATTCATTACACACTTTTACATGGTGTCAGAGATGGCTCACGGACTCCGACGCATCGACCCCTTGATATTTGATGAAAATGTTGCTGAAAACTGGATCAAGTTTAAGAGGGCATGGCCAGTCTATTGCTGTGTGGGCCTTGCAGCTAGTACAAAGAAGGTTCAGGCATACACTCTGCTAAACCTGGCTGGAGCCGATGCGCTGGATAAATACGACTCCTTTACGTTTGATGAAAACGAGGACAAAGAAGACCCAGAGGTATTGGTAAAGAAATTTGACGACATATGTCTACTGTTGAAAAATATCATAATGGACAGGCACGTTTTTAATACCACAAACCAGAAGGGGAAAATGTACAGTCATATGTGTCCACCTTAAAGTTACTTGCTAAGAAGTGCAACTTTGCTGCTTTGAATGAGGAGCTTATCAGAGATCGCCTGGTGTGCGGCATCCGTAGTGAGACGCTACGCTCGCAACTTCTGAAACAGAAAGACCTCACCCTGCCCTCTGCTGTCGAACTGTGCATGCTGCACGAACGTTCAGAGTGCGGCAACAAAGAACTGCGAAAGGAGGGAGAGGTGTGTGCAGTATCGGACGGGATTTGCTCAAATTGCGGCGGTAAACATGCAAATGACAGAGGACGCTGTCCTGCTTTCAATAAACGTTGCAATGGCTGTGGAAAAATTAACCATTTTTCAAAGTGCTGTAGATACAAAGCTGCAGAAGGCAAACCGCATAGGCCTACTACACCGAGGGGTTACACACACAGAGTAAATTAATTAGACTCACAGACAAACCTACCGGACTCCCAGGATGTGTTCTACTGTGAGAGTGTAGAGGTTGTAGCACAGAGAGATGAACTATTCACTACGTTCATTTCCACAGCAACAAATGAAGAAGTGAATGTTAAAATAGACACTGGATCAAAATATAACATTATGTCAAAAGCTACATTAAAGCGTGTGGACCCCATGGCAGCCATTGATCCCTCATTCACAGTTAATTTGATTGCATATGGTGGGCAGGTTATTCAGACCATGGGCTTTGCTACATTAAAGCTGAGCTGTGGTGACATTACATTTCAGATTGTGAGTCTGAATGTCAAATCACTTCTGGGACTCTCTGACAGTATTGGCAGATCCCTCTTGATGAAGAGTTATCAAAACTCACCACATTCATAACTCCAGCTGGCCGCTACCGTTTCCTCCGCATGCCTTATGGCATATCCACAGGTAGTGAGGTGTTCCAACGCTGCATGGAACAACTCTTTGCAGGGCTTCCATGTGAGATCATTATGGATGATGTCCTAGTATGGGGAAGGTCCGTGGAGCAGCATGACGAACGTCTCCACAAGATCATGGACAGGATGTCCGCCATCGGCATCAAACTTAACCCTGATAAATGCCGTTTCAGGGTGTCTGAGGTTCCCTATGCTGACAAGCCAAGGGGTCAAACCTGACCCTGAAAAAACTAAGGCCGTTCGCATGATGCCCTCACCACAGGACAAACTTGGATTGCAAAGGTTCCTTAGAATGACCAATTATCTGTCCAAGTTCATTCAAAACTACAGTGAGCTCACAGCACCACTGCATGGTCTCCTTCATCAAGACACAGAATGGTGCTGGCTTGAGCATCATGACGCTGCTTTCTAAAAACTGAAGGACGCACTGACCAGCCCACCAGTGCTGCAGTATTTTGACTTTGCCCAGCCAGTTGTGTTATCAGCTGATGCGTCCTAACATGGACTGGGTGCAGTTTGCCTGCAGCACAACAGGCCAGTGGCACTGAGTGCTGCTATGCGCAAATCGAGAAAGAGCTTTTGGCTTTGGTTTTCGCGTGCCAGAAGTTCCATGATTTTATATATGGGCGACCGGTAGTGGTGCAACGGATCATCATTGATCCGTGACCGGTTCGGACCAATTATTTTGGTTCGGCACACACATGATCCGCGGATTGATTTAGGAAAAAACAATTGTGCGCATGTTCAGTCCACACACAGCGTGGTCATGGCGAACGGAGGAGCTTGAACGTCCCGCGTCATTTAAATCCCCTGTTTGGGAGCATTTTGGTTTCCCTGTCAAAGTTAATGATGAAGGAAAGAGGTTAGTGGATAAAACCGTGACGGTGTGTAGGCACTGTGGCACAAGAAAGCCATACAACAGTGGAAACACATCTGCCATGGCCACGCATTTGCAGCGACATCACCCCGGTGTTTCACTGACAGGAGTGAAACCGAAAGCGGCTCAACAACCGCTTATCACCGCGGCATCTAAACAGCCCCTTCCTGCACAATCCGACCGGGCTAATGCTATCACAAACGCTATCAGTGTGTTTATAGGTGCAGACATGAGAACCTACAACCTATCAGTCATGTACAAGCGGGGCAAAGAGCTCTATGTGGCAGATACACTATCGAGATCGTACCTCCCCTCCACAGACCCTGCTGACGGCACTGATGGTTATCATGTCATGGCCATTGATGTGCTGTCCTCCAGACGGATGGAGGAGCTCAGAAAAGAAACGCTCAATGACCCCACCTGCAAGTGTCTGGCTGACATAATTTCAAGTGGTTGGCCAGCATCCTCCAAAAGCCTCCCACAGGCTCTGAAACCATACTACAGCATGAGGGAAGAGCTCACAAGTGATAATGGACTGTTGCTGAGAGGTCAGCACTTATGCCCAGTCCAATGGCTTGGCAGAGCGTGCTGTACGCTCGGCCAAACATCTCATGGAAAAATGTGCTCGCGAGGGGACTGACTTTCACGCAGCTCTCCTCAACCTGCGCAACACTCCGTGTGATGGCCTACCCTCACAGGCCAAACGCCTGCTGTCACGCCGCACAAGGTCTCTGATCCCTTTGACTAAGTCCATGCTGCTCCCCACTGTACAGCAGGGTGTTCACTATGCACTCACAAAAATCAGACAGAGGGGGAAAGAACACCACGACAAGTCAGCACGTGAGTTGGACCCTCTGGAACCAGGCCAGACAGTGAGGATGCAAACGGCACGGGGCTATGACAAGCTGTCCACGGTGATAAGAAGAGCCTCACAACCCAACAGCTAGTGTGTCAAGGCTGGGGAGACAACCTACGTACGGAACCGTTGTCATCTCCTGAAGACCTCAGAGACCACCAGTGGTCAACACAAGGGCCCCCGGCATCAAAGCCAGTCTGAGGAAGGGCACCTAGCAACACAACAGGACTCAACACCCCCTGAGGCGTCCACCAATACTGAAGAACCTTCTACACCACAGGTTCCCTGCAGTCCCATGGTGAAGACGGGAGGAACAGAGCAAGGGACTTCTCGATGTGGACGTGTATTAAAGCCCAACTTGAAATACCTGGACTTTGACACTTAATTTACTTTTATATAGCCTTGCTTTATCTTGTTACATGTTGTCTTGTTTCCTCAGGTTGTCAAGGACGTTCTCACTATGCACTGGGACAGGTAAGTAGGCAATGTGTTTTTATAAGTTCAGCTTACCATGTTGATCTACCTCACAAGAACTTAAGCTACAGTATTATCTTAAGAAGGGGGATGTAGAATGTGTTGATATGGTTGCATAGTAACAGGTTCCGGGGTATCCAAGTGGCGGGTTCTAGAACAGGAAGTGGTGTGTTCGGACGGATGTATCATGCAGCAGACGTACAGTAAAGAGCTCCGTATTGGTTTCAACCTAACAGTGTTTGTGGATTCATTACACACTTTTACAGATGGCGTGATAAGTGATGTCGCTCAGTCTGCAAGTTGTTGTCTAACGTTGGCTATGTGGCATTAGCCTATCGCTTGTTTCAATTTGGGACCTTGCAGTCGGAATTGTCGTTTGTTTAGTCAAAGTCAGTACGTAAATAAGCTTATTTTGAAATATTCATTCAAAAATCTTCAAAGTCGAGAGTGCACACCTTTGTGCCACGCGCGAGCCACATACAAAATCTCAGGTCAGTTTGACAAACGGTCAGCGAGATATGCGTGCCACGGACACACAAACACACAGACGCTTCTTGCTTTATAGATAGATACTGATGCCAGTAACTGTGGCTTGGGAGCTGGGCTAGCTCAGCAGCAGGGTGGGGTCGAACATGTGATCGCATATGCGAGTTGTAGTCTCCACCCTGCTGAACACATGATGCCAATTATAGCTAGTTCAAACTTGAGCTACTTGCACTGAAATGGGCACTAGGGGTCTTGTAGTCACTATACAGTAGTCAGTATGCTGATGTGCTGTCCCGTTTTCCTAGTGTCAAACCCGACCACCCCAAGCCTAGGCCTCCTAAAGAAGAGCTACTTGTGTGTGTTGTAGGTATACGTGTATAAGTGGGGGAACAGTCTCATCCACAGGGTTGGGGGTGGGATCCGGTTCGATGGAGGTGGCTGCATGAGCGGGACCATGCCCTACAAGTAATTGGTCGTAGTCTAGCAGAAAACAGGTTACCAAGGGGAGACGGAAGCATCCGAGGGGGTGCATCGATTATTTAGCCAATGGGACAAGCTGGAGTTGCGGGAGGGTATTATTTGATGTGTAGACCAAGATTTCCATACTAATAAGCTCTATACACAGATTTTAGTCCCCACCACCCAAGCCTTCTCACTCTTGGAAGCATTCCATTGTCACACAGGCCACCAAGGGAAAGAAAAGACTATCCTTCCTGCGGAGGAGTTTGTATTGGGGCAAGATGGAAGTGTGCGGGTTGGATTCAGACTTCTCCTCACTGTGTCCTGCGGAAGTCAAGGAAGACCCAAAGGTAGAGCCCCACTAGTACCTATGTTAACCAGTGCCCCATTACAGATCCTGGCTATAGACTGACCCTCATTAGGCCCACTGACCGTTTTCATAATATATATGTGATTTGATTTTTTTGCAAAATTTGCTTGGGCAGACCCAACATTTGATCACGAGTCGGGCTCTTTGGAGTCATGTAATTCATCCGTTTGGCTGTCCTGTTCATTCCGACCAGGGGGCCAATGTTGAGTCTGACTTAATGACTTAATACATGAACTGTGCAATTTATATGGATCTCAAAAAAGCCGCACCTCCTACTACCACCCACAGGGGAATAGTGGGTGTGAAAGATTTCTTTTGAAAGTTTTTGGAGGTGGACCAACGGACAAAATGGGCAGAATATTTACCGGCCTTGGTCCAAGCGTATAACAACAGTATCCCATAGGTATCCCATTCAATAGGGTACGCCCCAACGTACTTAAAGGATAATTCCGGTATTTAGCACTTTGAGTCCCTTTTCTGGTTTGTTTTGAATGAACTAGAGTGGTGGACACAGAAATTTTGACGATGGGCCGTGTCTCGACTTTTCTGACTCGTTTTGAATTGCCTTTGACTACTTCAGAGTGGCTGCCTAAGGGCATGCACATGTCCTTAAAACAACCCCTTAATGTTCGTTTTCAAAACGGTGCAACTCACCGAGTGGTCAGTGGTGTTCGTTGATGTTCCAAAACAAGTAGCGTAGCGAAATACAGTTTCTGTCATGTTTTATTTGGTATTTTGTAAAATCCCATTGATTTCTGTTGGAAGACTCATTGCACGTTGATATTACTGCGCCACCGGAAACGGGGGCTGTTTACATTTGGTTGTAGTCTTTCCGCAAGACCTTTTTTTACTGTCTATGCTTCAGGCTCAAATATTGAGCGGAAGTTTATATGCGGTTGTGAGGTGTCTGAAAAAATAGTTCCACAATAGCAAATAACACGGCATTACATTATTACATATATACATTGCGCCGATATATTTGATTTTAATAATCAACGAACACCACTAACTACTAGGTGAATTGCACAGTTTTTAAAACGAACATTAAGGGTTGTTTTAAGGACATGTTTGTGCATGCCCATATAGGCAGCCACTCTGAAGCAGTAAAGGCGATTCAAAACGAGTCAGAAAAGTCAAGACAGGACCAATCGTCAAAATTTCGGTGTCCACCACTCTAGTTCATCCAAAACAAACCAGAAAAAGGACTCAAAGTGCTAAATAACGGAATGATCCTTTAATGTTTGGGAGACATGTAAGGCTCCCAGTTGAATTTATGATGGGGACAGTGGGTGAAACAACAGAGAAGTACTGTAGAGTGGGTGGCGCGGCACCATGAGCATCTTGTTTATGCCTATTCCAAGGCTTTTGATAATATGTAGAAGGCCGCTGAGAAAAATAAGAGGTTGCACGATCAGACTACCACGGAAGTGCCCCTTTTGCCTGGGGAGCGTGTGTTGATCTTGAACTGAAGAAGACAAGGGAAGGGGAAATTACAGGACAGGTGGGAGGATCGCCCATAAGTGGTGATTGGACAAACCCGACCCAACCATCCTGTCTACAAAGTTAGGCCTGAGTGCGGAGATGGGCCCGAAACCATCTCCGGCCATGCCTTGGGGAAAGAAGACTGTTTTCTGCAGCTCCAGCCAGAGGGAGAGTGGGCCGTTGCCTGCCGTAACCACTGTGGGCTTATTGCTGTTTGTTGACTGAGCCAATGCCGCTGCTGCAGGCTTTCTGTGTTGCCTGTTGACCTACTTCGGAGGTGCGACTTATTATCGCCCTCTGCCCAGTTGAGTACACGCCCCTTAAATCTGAATTTGATCTGGGCTGCGGTATCGGGAGGAGATAAACAATTCACTGCTGTCTGGATTGGGGCTATTGCAAGATCATATTAGAGTTAGACATTTGAAAAGAATATTCCCAGTATTTTACATGGACTCAATTGCATCGTATTCAATTACCGTGTTCAATTGCATACATGTACATGTCACACGTCACGTTGTGAAACAATAAGGCTGCCATGCTAGTGTAGCCGGGGGCTACGCCCCCAACTAGATTACACAGCACTGTTCAATCAAAGCAATGCACTTCCAGCATTAAAATGGCTTTAAATAGCAGCCATTGCCGGCTTCTTTGCGGCCTGACTTCTTGGAGTGTACCTCCCTATTAGATCACTGGTGGTTGACAGGTTCCTATTGTCGGCGCTGAACCCCAGGCAAACATTCCGCCACTTCCCCCTGTTTAAGCCTTGATTGTCCGAATCAGGAAGGCTTGGTGCGACGATGACTGGGTGAAAGACGAGCTTTCTTAGAGTTGGTAGCCTACAAGGAAGAACTCCCGTTAATGCCACAGCTGTTTTGCCATATGTATTTGGTTTTCTGTGATTGGTGTAACTTGTTTGTTACACGGCTGGTGTAGGCTATGCTTGGCTTGTCCTGTCGCCTATGAATGTATGTCCGTGTCCTTGGTCTTTTTTTGGATACGTGTGCTGTTTCTTTTGTTTTGTTTGTCAAACCAACTGTGTTCGTTCAATCCCTCCTAAAAATTTAACAACAGTCTCTTTCCCTCATAGCTCATTAGTCCTGTTGCTGGAGAGTTTATACGCATCAGGCCCATGGATGGTGCAAGCCCTTTTTCTTCCTCCCCTATGTTCACTGCATGCTTAGCGAGGCTTTCTGGTGTTTACCCATAAATGTGTGCCTGCACTATTTGCTTGCTGTGAGTGTGGATAACCGTGTGTTTGGTGTGTGTGAATATTGTCTCTTGCACAGGTGAGGGATGTCTTGGGGTCCTCCTTCGCCCTCCAGTGGCGCACCTGATGCTCTCTCTCTCCACAGCGGCATTGACTAGAACATACATATCTATAACTAAGCTATCTAGTTTTTCAGACTGCAATTATTAGGTGTGATTGATATGATATCAGTAGCTCCATTTATTGTTACATATTTATTGGACCTGTAATAAGATATATATTTTTACTAATTGGCTTCCTTCCCCAGCTTATTATCCCACTAAAGGTCAATAAAATACTGAACTTGAATCTGATCTCTGCTCTCTTCTGTGTTACTTACGAACTTGTTAAACTAGCTTAGGACTGTCAGGTGGGATTTCCTCCCCTCCTTTTGTCCCTCTGGGTGGCGTAGTCGGGTCATTGTAATTTCGGGGCTGGTGTTGGCCCCGGTCACACTAGAATGCTTCATCAGCCAGGAAAGCCCAAGTAAGACCTGTTGCTGGTATGCTTCTAAGGCCGGTGAGGCTAATGTCATTTGCGCGACTGATGGGTTTGTAGTCAAGTCAAGTTTATTTATATAGCGCATTTCATAAATAGAGATCATTCAATGTGCTTTAGTCGTTGTAATTACGAACGTTCACAATGTTGTAATTCAGTAGTTACGAGACAAACTGCACATTTCTTTACATGAAAAATGTCTTTGAAATTGACAAACATCATGTGTAATTCAAGGCACTGGTCTTAACAGTCATTATTTAGGAGAACCTCGTCTCATGAGTCCCTTCTTTGTGTTCTTCTCTGGATG
Organism: Alosa pseudoharengus; assembly: GCF_046254945.1. Lineage (NCBI taxonomy): Eukaryota > Metazoa > Chordata > Actinopteri > Clupeiformes > Clupeidae > Alosa > Alosa pseudoharengus. The sequence continues at coordinate 7,626,709 of NW_027468598.1, read as the reverse complement.
CAGGAGAATTATGTAGCATTTTGGAGCAAATATGGCTATGAGCAGACCAAAGCTTGAAGCCAGGATAGCAAAGATTTCAACTACATCTGCATATTTACCAGGGGAACTAATATAGGCAGGAACAAAAGCAATCCACACAGCACAAAAGATGAGCATGCTGAAGGTAATGAACTTGGCCTCATTGAAATTATCTGGGAGGTTTCTTGCTAAGAAAGCTAACAAAAAGCTAATGGCTGCTAGAAGGCCTATGTAGCCCAACAATGTAGCAAAACCTGCCACTGAGCCCACTGCACATTCAAACACAATCTTGGAGCTCTGATAGTGAGTGTTTTTGTGAGGGGTAGGAGAGGCAGTGGAGAGCCAGATCACACAGATGGCCACTTGGAGAGATGTAAGGACGATGACAGTGGCTCTTTGCTGGGCTGCCCCAAACCACTTCATGGCCCCTTTTCCTTCAGGTCTTGAGGCCTTAAAAACTGCAATCACAACCATTGTCTTGACCAGAATGCTAGAGACACAGAGTACAAAACTGATACCAAATGCTGCATGGCGGAGCTGACAGGTCCATTGCCTGGGCTGGCCAATGAATAGCAGTGCACACAGGAAACAGAGTTTTAGTGAAAGCAGAATCAGGAAGCTCAGTTCGGAGTTGTTGGCTCGTACTACAGGAGTATGACGGTGGTGAACAAATATAGCAAGAACCACAGTAGAGGCACATGCACCAAACAAAGACACTGATGTCAATGAGATGCCCAAGGCCTCTTCATAGGAGAGATACTCAACCTCCTTCGGGATACAGATATCTTTCTCAAAGTTTGACCAGAATTCCACTGGACACTTAAAACATTCAATGGCATCTGATGAGACAAAACATAGAGAGCAGAAACATTCAAGAAGGAGAGGATGAAAGGAATAATTGTACTTGCCTGTTCAATGATTTTGGGAAAAGCTATTAAAATGGCCCCAAAACCAATGACAAAAAAAAAAACGAAAACTTTACAATAGGAACATAGCATGCATGAAAAGGCCCTAATTTAATGACAAAGTATTTTGTTAAAACCAGTTAATTGACACCGGAAGCACTTTTGGTTTCACATTTTGTTGAATTCACAGTTTACCTGAGATGTTACTGATCTCTCCATCTGCACAAGGGAGACAATCAAAGCAGCAGACAGGTAGTCCTTTCCTTCTGGCTTTTCTAGTTCCCGGGTGGCAGGGCTCACTGCACACTGACCTAGGAGGCTGTACATAAAAGTGCATGGAATTCCCTCTTCAATTGTACAAAGTGTGGTCTATGTATGGTACTTAATTTAGTCCTAAATGTAATGCTTTCACAATTTCACAATTTGCAATACATCACCTCGTTTAAAAGGGCTGTGTGTAGCTTTCTTAGTTAAACACATTGAAAAATGATCTAGGAGTTAGTTTCAAATGGCGCTCTCTCATAATACCACTTTGTACCTCCAAGGGTCACTGTACATGCAGGTCAATGGAAGAGTGCCATCACGAAAGTAATGGTGCACCCAAGACTTAATTCTACACATAGCGCCTTCTGTATTATTTCAGAAGATATTCATAACTTCAGAATTACTATATGAAATCACTTTGTTTAATTCAAAGTTCCAGGTGAGTTTGCCTTCATCCAGATGGAATGTTTTCCCAGTGGGTTGTGATTCATCAACAATGCCCACTGTTCTGGTCTTCATTGTGCCGTCTGGCATCCCATACCAGTTGAAGATATCATAGATGGCCAAGGCTTCACCAGTTTTATCAAAAGACACCTGATCCCCAAATCCTGTGGTAAAGTTCACTGCCTGTAAGTAGTGAAGTAACTTCAGCCCAGACATTGAAAGAAAACAAAAGCAGATAAATTAATTTAGTGTCAGTTCCTGATATTATAACCATTACAATCATGATATGGTTGGATACTTGTAAAGGTATGTGTTGTGAAAAAAAGTCTGATGTTAGCAACATGACAATGAAGAAACATGCATTTTTACATTTCTTCTTCATTCATTCTGTTTTTCTATTTAATTAGGTATTTAATATTTTCACATTTCACTTAAAGAGGAATATGTTACATCTAAAACTAAAATGCTAAACAATAGAAACATCAACTGATATGATTCATTACTTAGCATTGTGCTCAGCCCTAACTTTATACTTGTTTGTGTCAAAAATGTGGAAGCACATGTGTACCTGCCAGGGTTGAATGTCATGAGGACTAGCACAGCTATTCCCTTTAAAGGGCCCTTGCCCAGGGACACAGCTCATCAGGTTGTGGAGAGAATGTGCCAGGGAATAGACTGCTTTATAGACATTATAGGAGACTCTGAGGTCAGAGACATCGCTGTATGCCAAATCAGCTTTGCTCAGGTCCTCCTCTCCTGTACACACTCTTCCCTCAGATAAGGCCAAGGCCTCTTCTGGCTCAAACCTGCAGTTGAACATTTCCTGCCAGAACTTCCTCACCATACTGTTCTTATGGTCATTGTTGGGGCGAACACTCAATAGAAATTCTTTGAGTCCCTCAATCTCACCACGCCGGATGACAATGCCCAGAGTGCCTCTGAGAAAGGGGAGCATGCGTGAGGTAAGGAGCAATGGAGAGAAGGACCATGCCTCACTGGCAATCCACTGCCGTATCACGTTCTGTCGAGCTACCTCATCCATGAGTGGTAGAAGGTAAGGCTCAGTAGAGAAGGCCACGATCACACGTGACGTAGATGTCTTAATCACTTGCATGATCTTTCTGATCTCCACCATATCATTGTCTTTCGGCAATACTTCTGAAAAGGCTATACAACCACCAAATGCAGTGACATCCTGATGGAAAGACTGAGCAGCATGTCGGCCATAGTCATCATCACTATAGATAAGACCCACCCATGTCCATCTGAAGTGCTGTAATATCTGAATCATAGCTCTCACTTGGAAGGCGTCACTGGGAATAGTCCTGAAAAAAGAGGGGTAGCGCTGTCTATCACTTAAGCAGGAACAGGTGGCAAAGTAGCTCACCTATAAAAGAAAAAAAATATATAGTAAGTTAATATATTACATTAGTTATCATACTTTTATTTACAAATTTTCATTTTCAAAAAGCAACATTTCAAGTGTGTGAAAAAAAACACACATACAACACAGACATTTCATAGACATTTCTCAACGCAGCTTTTCAGAACATTGAACATGCCGTCCATTGAGGATGGCAGCGTGAAAGGGATGAAATTGATACTAGGCTACCTCACACCCCCATCTAAATGCAATATCCCCTTAATTTATACCATTCATTAACAAATGTAATGTACAGTAAATCAGTTTTCTAGGCCAAGTATACTTGTGTATACAAGGAATTTGGTCTCTGCATTTATCCCATCCGTGAATTAGTGAACACACAGAGCACACAGTGAACACACAGTGAACACACAGTGAGGTGAAGTTCACACTAATCCAGAGCAGTGAGCTGCCTTGCTACAACGACGCTCAGGGAGCAGTGAGGGGTTAGGTGCCTTGCTCAAGGGCACTTCAGCTGTTCCCACTGGTCGGGGATCGAACCAGCAACTCTTCGGTTCCAAGTCCGAAGCCCTAACCAGTAGGACACAACTGCCCATAATAAATGGCAAGATAGAATAGGATTAAAATTAAATAATTAGAATAAGGACAAACTATTAATACATTGTGATCAATATATTGTAATGACACTTCACAAAGAATTTTTTTGCTGTCGGAAGATTTCTTAATTATTACTGTGAGTAACCGTATCTGTCGTGGTTGAAATGTAGTCAATAGAAAGAACTAGTGTGATAGACACATTTGTGGATCAAATAATGCTTCTTACATTCCAACATGTCCATGTTTAACACTAGCAAGCCAGTGGGGTATACTACGAAGCACGTTAGACATATCTAGGCTATGTAGACATATCGAGGCTTGACAAAGCCTTGACTCAGGCAGGGGTATACCTTAAGTGATACTACGATAGCAGTTATGTGATATATTTGTCAAACTAGGCTTTCAGCTCAGATCTGTGCGCGTTCTCGGTGTTGGGATGACGTTGGCCAATCGTGAAACGTGGAGACGCACAAGACCGCCTCTATTAAAAAACAATTACTTCCGCATTTATGAGCGATATTGTAGTCTGCACTGCGGTCATTTTTTGTGTCTAACCTATAACATCAAATAAATCAATTGTCATCAGTTGTTGTATGGTATGCACGTCCATTAGTGGGATATTTGCACGCACAGCACTATTAAAGCGCATTCGAGATCCAAAATGTTAGTAGAGGCGGAGCTCCACCTGTAAGATATATGACAGAATCCTACACGTGAGATAACTTAGTTTTTAAGACAATTGATTGGTCAGTGGGCGGTAGATTACACGATTTTATAATTTAGCACATAACCTCCTCCCGACCAGGTTTGGTTGACAGCATAAGATACCATGGTGATATAGCGACACTAAAACAGATCCACTTTCGTGTCACAGCATACCCTGACTTTGAGCGCAACATACCTCGCTAACCCACTAATCGAGATTCGTAGTATACCCCACAGGACATCTGTTAGGCCAAAAATATTTACATATCATAGATATTTCTCAACGCAGTTTTTCAGAACATTGAACATGCAGTCCAGTGCACAAGTGAATCTCGTTTTTAATACATTCGTTTCCTCCAGCCCGTACCATTGGGATGTGGAACAGACCCATCACACTAGAAATGGCGATAGAGTGCGTCGACACAGAATCTCCCACGATTCCCAAAACAGAAGGCAGCCTCCTGCAGCTAGATGAAGACAGAGTTTTTTGTGCTCCACTAATGAGAGTTGTTGCGGCGCGGAAGGCCACTCCGAGATTGATACAGTTGTCATAAATGCTATAACCCAGAGAGATGTTGGGAAGCAGATGTGGATTTCGGTTCACTTCATTTATGGCAAATGCCATTGTTTGTGCCCACTTAAAACCATGTAAATAAAACCTGGTAGATGGACAGACAAAACAATAAAACATTCATCAATGACATCAATATGATAACACTAATAATAACAATAGACCCTAGACAGTGGTTCTGTCATGCAACTGTCAACAGTAAGTAATGAGATTACTGCAGAGAGAGAAGAGGCATCTTTTCACTGTTTACCTAGTGTTCCTATAGGACATTTTATGTTTTGTTTTTTTTTACTTGCACTGCATGAGTGTGAATTTAACAAAACTGTCATAACCAAGCCTATGCAAGCATTAAGAGACTTAATCTAATTGACCATTTATTGACTCACTCATGACACCAAGGCTGTGCTGGTTTAGTGCTGAAAGTTAGCTCTGGAAATACAGAGAACAAATAGATCTCAAACAGTCCCCCTATGATCACATCTCCATCCTGGTGCATCCCAGTCAGATTGAACTGCTCCCGTAGCTGGCAGAGGTCAGATGTATCAGAGCTGGAGGTGAGGGTGGGAGAGAGAAGAGTGGCTGCTGCCACTGTCCAGGCCAGCAGAAGGAGACCCAGAGAAACCTGTGTGACCTCCTTCATTTTCTTGTCTGACTCTGTTTTGCATCCTCACTCTCTCAAATAGTGAGCTAAATCAGAGTGTCATGTCATTTTAGAGGCAACACCCACAGTTTGGGCGTACCTGCAATACCCATGAGAAAAGACTAATTGCTGTCACATTATTATAATATTAGGTTCTGTATAAAGAAATGAACTGTATTTGTCTTGTTGGTGTAGAGGATTACGTGCATATCTGATGTCAGTAATAAACATCTGAATACCCAAATAGTCTTCTGTTACATTAATGGGCAACTTACAATCTCAATGTTACTGCAAATCCACTTTAAATCTTAGTGTGAACATTGTGTCTCCCAAATGTCAAATATGTGTGTAAGACCACATTTTATACATTGTCCAGTGTAGTGGGTGCAAAAACCCTACAGATAGCCTTTTCTAATACAGAGTATAATGAATGCATGATGCAAAAGTGACAATGGACATGCATGTAATGTACTAATATTATTCAAGCTTCAATGAGCATTTTTGGAACATGTTTTCACAACAGAAATAGATTAAGAAGTCCTAGCCATATTTTCAGCAGTACATCCAAAAAGCTCAGTGTCAGGAAGTGGAAGGACCAGCAGTATTGCTAGAAGTTTCCACTATGGTATCCCTGAGTGTTAACATACAAATATTTTAACATATAGAGGGGGTGGCATGCTTTGTGTAGGTGGAAAGCCAGAGTGCTGTCAAGTAATGGTAGCCCCACATACTGTAACTACCACAGTTATTTTTGATTGTTTGTTTATTTATTTGAGGTTTCATGTTTAAATAGTTTATTGTTTATGAAGTATTTCATTTTTGAATTGCACTCTCTAGTCTGACGTTTTCTACATTGCTAGCAGCTAAACGCACAGCAACCAACTGGAATGGGTGCACTGTGCTCTCTCTGACCAACCTGAAGGTGGCAGTCATACACTTGTAATCAGCTCACACAGTTGACCTAGCTGAAAGCACTATCTTTCCAGTCTAATATCAGTGTGTATAAATAATCATGTCATTGACAATATTATGTAATTCTGTGGTGAGATTCATAACTGCTTTTTAGGAAATTATATCATAGAATAATAAACAATTGTGTCATGTAATGTTTTTTCTCCAACACTGAGTTCATGATGGAGACCAACATCTTTGCCCAGACAGTAATTATATCCAGTTGGAAAAATGATAATCTGGTACAGTGGAGTCCAGTGGACTCGACTATTGCAATGAATGGCCTGTTCACTGGCCTTCCCAACAAGACAGTTATGCAGCTTAAGCAGCAAAATGCTGCTGCAAGGACTCTGACCAAAACCAGGAGAACAGATCACATTACCCCATACTTAATCTCTGCACTGGCCCTCAGTCATGCATAGTTCTGCTACTTCTTTAGAAATCTTTGAATGGTTTGGGACCAAATTACCTACTGGATATGCTACAACCCTATGTACCACTGAGACCTCTTAGATCACAGGAGAAGCACTTGTTAAATAAACCCCTGGTCAGAACAAAATATGGTGAAGCAGCTTTTAGCCACAGGGCAGTCCTACTCTGGAATGAACTCCTTACTGAAATTAAATATGCCCCAACTGCCATCATTTTTAAGTCATGCCTCAAGAAGATTAAATCTTTCACTGATTTATTTATCTATTTATTTATTTTAAGTCATTTTATTTTGTATTTTATATTATTTTGTTATTTGTGATAAAGAGTTATCTCTTTTTTACCTGTCTGCATTGTATGTTCTTAAGATGTATGTGATTTTTTTTAACCAGTCTTATTTATAATTTTACCTATTTTATTCTGAATTGCTTTTATTCGTCTTTGTTTGACTGTTCTTTTTTATGTGTCCACTATAAAGCTCATTGAATTGCCTGAAATTGCATGAAATACACTATACAAATAAACTTGCCTTGCCTGCCTTGCCTTACAGTGAGCAGTCTGTATCTGTTAAAAAGACACACATTTTGAGACACACTTCTGCTGAAAATGTTGATAATGTGTCTGCACATTTTTACTTTCTCAGTTCTAAACAATTGTAACCCACCCAAGGTCACTAAAGATATTATTCCCCGGTTTGAATTCAGCAATAAATTAATGAATGACTGGAGGAGACTGTGTACAAAAATATATATAACTTTAATGAGATGCTGTTTATGTTAATGAGAAGTGACAGTCCTACATGGGCGAACACTGACCAGTATGAAATGCTAGAATAAATATAGATAATATGCAAATGATCAGAAAAAGAGAGAAATTACAATTCAATTTAGGACAACACTAAGGGCGAGGATGATTATGGGCTAGCCGTAGCCCGAGTCATCCCCAGAAGTAGGACGGCTAGGAACCACACCAGTTGGCCACTAGGGTAGACTAAAGGAGAATCACACAGAGAAACACTACACACAAAGCAGAAGCCAGGTTACTGTGATAATTCACTACACATCAAACATGAGCCTGATCGCATTGGCAATTCACTACACATTAAACATGAGCCTGATCGCATTGGCAATTCACTACACATCAAACATAAGCCATCACATCTAGACAAGAGGGGCAAGAGAAACTCCACACATGAAAGAGGTGAAAGGCCTACGACCCCCTCCCTCTAAGATCACCCACGGCAATGGCTGACCAAAGCAAAGAAAGCAAAGAAAAGAAAACCTTCCCAAAAATAAATTAAAAATGAGGTGGTTTTACAATAAATAGCACGAGTGGGAAAAACAGTAGTTACATAGAACTCCTGAGGTAAATTAATAAAAAGATAACTACCTGGAATTCCGTAGACTGTTCTTGTTAACCGTCCAGGCAGGCCCAAATCGCTGCTGAAGTCTACCATCAACAATATACACACATGTTACACATCCATCTCATTCAATGTACACAAATCGCAAAACTAACAATGATTCTTTTAAAATTGTAAATCATAAATACATTAACCCTTTGCAGACCGTGCCGAACATTCCATCTCTTCATACTCGATGGCCTTATGGCACAAAAAGACGTATTGTGTGATTATGCTACATGACAGAGATATCATTTACCCACTATTGTAATCAGGAGAAATAGCCCTTTCAAATGGTATAAAATATAATTAATAATTTTGAGGAGAACACACATTATATTTTAAAAATATCTTTAAAATTCAACCCCAAAAAACACGAAACTATCAGTTTATCAAGATTAATCTAATTTCCCCCCCAATTTATGTTGTAGAAACTTGGAGTGTATGGGAGATTCACAATTTTGTCCTCTACTCAGTGATAAAAACAGAATCAATGTGTCACCTTTTGTTTAAAAGTTATGATACATTTATTAGACCTTTGCAGACGGCACAAAACATTCCGTTTTTCATACTTGATGCCCTTGTGAGGCTTATTGTGTGGCCATGCTAGATAAACAATACCTTCAAAAAACACGAAAATATCAATTTGTCAAGATGAATCTTACATTTCACCTAATGTCTAATGTAGATATAGTGTGTGAAAAATAGACAGTGTTGTGTTCTCCTCAGCAAAAAAAACAATCAATTTATCACCTTTGGTTCAGAAGTTATGATTAATTTACTCATAACTGCAAGTCGCAGTAACAAGAAGAATTTTTAAAGAGTAAGATGTTTTCATTTCCTGGTTTGACATCTGACCCAAAACCACACAGATATAATGGTCATGTAACAAAAATAAGATGTTTTACCATTAAAACAAGATGCATAGCTCAATATGGGATGTCTTACTGTACTCTGAAGAGGCTAAATCAATTGTGGGGAGGACAGATAAAGGCTGAAATACAGACTAGCTGACTGCTTCTCCGTGTGCTTCATTCTACTATGAAAACAAGAATAGAGACACTCGCACATGTGTTAGGTTTATGAAAGGAAAAAACAAAACACATTTTTTCACTTGATTTAGAAATGTCTTAATGAAAATCGTATTATTTCATTTTTTTTACTAATCTGCCATTGTTGCCTTTCGCCAGTTTTCCTCGCAGCTATAAACTTCTCCAGTGTGACACCACACTGGTAAGGCCACACTTACATTGCAAAGAAAGATGGACTTTAATTAAGATGGACTTTAATTTTGAATAAAATCCACCTCCCATTCTTCATGAAAATCGTATTATTTCATTTTTTTTTTTACTAATCTGCCATTGTTGCCTTTCGTCAGTTTTCCTCGCAGCTATAAACTTCTCCAGTGTGACACCACACTGCCTCTTGAACTCAACTTAAGAGCCGATAGGGAACATTGCGATTCAGCCTGTGTCTTGATCACAGATTTGCTCACCAAAGAATTTAGATGGGATAGTAGTTGTTAATATCTCGAAATGTTCTGTTATTGTTGGCAAAGCTATCTGTGATATACATGTGACATGAAACTGACCAGATTAGATCAGTCGTGGTAATATGGGAAATTTGTGGTCAAGCCTCCACCATGCTCTGCCTTCTAAAGTCATGTTGCTTCCCAAGTCCCAACACACTGCTGCTGACTGTATTGTGTAGCCTATGACATGTGAAGCGACAACCCATGGCTCAGTTCTAAATGATCACTTTGGCCAAGATGACTCATGACTTAGACTATGGTAGGCTACGCTACACCTTCAATTGGTACACCTTTAGTCATAGAAAAAGTAGTTATTAATAAAATATTACAGCAGTGTTATTATATTTTCAGTATTGTCAGTGGTGTAAAACAGCATTTGATGTGCTAGCTGCCCCCTTAGCTTTGACTGTAAGTCCATTCAGTGTTAATGCAAAAACATAATTGATCCTTCCAGAAGTCCCGCCCTCCTTAGTTACTGTTGCTATGCCTGTCAAACGTCCGCGCCCTGCACGTCTATTACATGAGGGCGGGACTTTTTAATGAAATGCCATTTACAAAGACATCGTACCACACTGAAAGCTAATATTTTGTCACTAGCAACCTACACCTACAGTACATATACAGCTGCATTTTCAGCTCTGAACAAAACCACTCAAGAGTTAGTTAAGCAGAAGTTGAATGTGCGTGTTGTTTCATTCGTCCCTCCTGGCCAGGACGAATGAAACATGCACGGGGGATGAAAGAAACATACAGTTTAAGCGATGTACTTCCCACAACTTCAATATTTGACAACATATCATAAATGGTACTTCAAATAGGTGTTATTTTATATAGATTGCTGACGGGCTATACGTCTTGGTGAATGTCTGTCAGTGTTGTATAAAGTACTAGAAAGCAATACTTGAGTAAAAGTACAAGTATCATACTAGAAAAAGACTTTGGTAGAAGTGAAAGTTACCTTTTAGAATATTACTTAAGTAAAAGTCTTAAAGTATCTGATATATACTGTACTTAAGTATCAAAAGTAATTTTCTGATATTTAATGTACTTAAGTATTTTAACTCTTTCCCGACAGCCCATTGAGAAATCAGTACATACGTAGGCCTACTGATGACGGAAATTAATAAAAGTATCATTTTTCTTCACTGAAACCCCGCGAAAACGTCTTTGTATGACAATGAGTGTCTAAGTCAATCAAATAAATGGTCTTTCCTTGGATATGTGTTGAATTTTTGCTATTGGTTAGATTTTATATTTTGTGATTGGTTGTCAAGCGCCGATCGCGATATTTCAACATGGCGAGTAATGACAATCGACCGAGGTTCAGTGGTAGTAATGACATACTTTTCATCTGTTTTTAAAAGTACATACGCCCATGTTGTCTAGTGATATGAAACTGTGTGGTGTGAGAGGGTAGCGGCCAAATCTGTAGTGTAACTCCGTGTGGGAGGTATCTGAATCTGTTGGGTCATTTTCAGCAACACTGACTCTTTTGGGTCATTTTAACTGTTCATCTGTTTTAACAGTCTAAACTGTGTTAACATGATTATTACACATTGACCAAAAAAAAAACATGATTATTAACCAAAATAATATGTATGAGATGAAATTGTAAGTTATTTTTTTGATACAAATGTGATATTGCAACTAATTTTGATAATAAAACTCTATAATGGTTATTTAGGCTCGTCTGTATACATAATTTCAAAATTAGTTATTTAAAGTTCCTTTCACCCAATTGCTACCAAACTTGGTATTTATTTAGCCAACAGGTAAATGCAACTTTCTGCTATTTCACTTTTTTTTTATAACATGCTGTCTTGAAGCTGTAGAGCTTCACAAACTCAAAAAATGTGCCCGGAATATGCAAATGTTATGCTAATTGATGCTAATTAGCATATATAAATAATACATAATTGTCATGTCAAACATATATTTGTGTAGCCTAACTATCTGGCTTCAAAAGAAAATGGATGGTTTCTTTGAGATATGCTTAGGTCACCCACAGCAGAATGAAATATCAAAGGAGTAATTTTTGGCCTATTTTGGCCCTGTCGGGAAAGAGTTAAAGTAAAAAGTAAAAAGCAAGCGGTTTTATTTTGAACTTTTATTGTGAACTTTATTTTGGCTTTCTTATAGTAAAGCATAAAGCATATTCATATATCCCATATCTTCTTAATCTCACTCGTCAAACCAAAATCACATTCTTTTCTAGGACTTTTCAGGCACAATTCTCTTAAGTTCAAAGAACAAACAGCATATTTTTAGAGCTGACATCAAAGAAAAAAACAAACAGAAATGCAGTGTTGTGCCAGTTCACAGCTTTTCTGAACTAGTTCAAGTTAAGTTCATACATGCTGAAAGTGAACAGTTCACGTTCAAAGTTCACAATTTTAATTCTGAACTAGTTCAAAGTTCAGTTCATTTTACTTTTTTCGTGAGATATTCAAATAAATACTTTTTTTCACACTACGAGCTAGAAATCACTATACGTTCTTTGAAGCTGCTCATTGTAGACATTTGCTCATGACACTGCAATTGTGGGTTTCTTACCAGGTGATGAAACTTGCAGCAGTACAGACAAGGTAGACCAGTCTCCGTGCTATCACTTCCACTAGCCATTTTTTTTTTAATTGCAGCGCTTTCTCTCACTCTCGTCATTGGTCTGTCTCTCTCTCGCTCCTCCAGCCCCCGCGCTCTCGTCGTTGCCTGCTACGCGGCGTTGCTATGCCTACCCCGCTCTGCTGCAATTCATCACGGGTAACGTTGTGCGGAAGCCAGTATGCTATTCAACTATTCTCAGCCGGACACTACGTTGCCCGCAATGCATTGCGCACACAATGTCAAAACCATTTCTGTCTGGTGATACATGATTTAAGCGGCACCAGCGAGAATACAGGAGGGAGGAACTTTCTCTCGTTGCGTTTCAAAAGAGAAAACAGATGTCACTCAGTTTTCAATGGAAAACAAATTCCAACGTTCATTTACAGTGATATCTGCCGTTCATGACACATAATGTGAACTAATTCACGTTCAAGTTCTTTATTAAAAAATGTGTTGCGTTCAGTTCAACGTTCACGAAAAAATGAGCGTGTTCAATGAACGCGTTCTTTTGAACTCGTTCACGCACAACACTGCAGAAATGTCACTTTTGTATGAACTTCAGGTAAAAATGAAAAATAAATAACTTATTTCTTTAAAAAAAATGACCTGCTGGTAGGGAGACCATTTTGGTCATGTGGTATGAGCATTTCTAGGGCTTACTCCCCAGGTCACCATCTCACTATCACACACACACACTGGCCACCTATGTCCAGCAGCTACTAATATGCCAGTCATTAGTTGAAACTGAAAAGGTGTCTGTTCAAAAGAAGCTGTTTTTCAAAGTTGCCAGAATTCAGTGCCCGGGAGTTTCAGGCCCAAGACCGGCCCACGTTTTCCATAGTGGTGGAAATTGGATAAATGAAGCAACATTTCAGCTCTTACTATCCTGTAGTTTTTATCAGTACCATGGTTCAACAAATGTGTAAAGGTTATATAATAATTCACTTCAACTGAGAAGTTAACAAAAAATGTTCCACTATTCCACAAGTAAAAAAAAAACAGAAAGAAAGAAAGCCTTTGAAATGTAGCCTATCCCACGCTTCCACAAAGAGGCATGTTGAACTAATGTTTAGGCTACATGTTTTTTGCATGGGTAGGCTATAGTATATTGTTGTTTGGTGACTTAGCCTACTCCTTTACTACACCCTCTTCTGAGCAAACAAGGCATATAGGTTTATCATGTAGGGTAATTGCTCTTTCTTACATTAAATAACTTTAATTTATCCTCTCTACTTGTCCCCGTATCTGAGAAAACTTTTTGGAAAAGACAGGCTATATGGACCCAACCAACTCTTTTTGGGAGGGGAGAACTCCCTCACGTAGGCTACAACCCATGCAGAGGCATTGCATTGGTGTCATGCACAGAATGCGGAACGTGTCCTACTTTAAGATAAGATAGACTAACGTGACCAATGTCTCCTTGACCGGCCCAAAAGTGAAGTGGCCCACCGGGAATTCTCCCGATTACTCCCCCGGGCCTGATTCAGTCTTACTCTTCTTGGACTGAAGACAAGTCCTGCTATGCTTAATAGCCTTTCACAGGCCGCTGAGGCAGGTAGCGGGGTGTTCAGCTTCACAGAAGCTGCCAATGTACAGAAACATTTCTTGCAAATACGGCCATGGGTGTATGACGTTATCTTCACCACTACCCTGTTCACCACTATCGTCGGGCTGGTCGTCTATGATAACGGGAGGTCCTCCAGTAGATGCTCGTGCTCATGGCGGTTTCAGTTGTGCGTCCTTCTTTAGCAACAAACACGCGCTGAAATAGAGCGGGCGGAGCGTGCGTAATGCAATCTAGGAGCAGTGATTCGCCAAACCTCCCTTATTGCAGTCGCACACATTTCTTCTAATTTTATGTTTTAGTAACGAGTAACGAAGATGCTAAGTGGAAATATAACGGAGTAAAAGTATACATTTTATCTAGGAAATGTAGTGGAGTAAAAGTGAAAGTTGCCATAAATTGAAATAGCGAAGTAAAGTACAGATACGTGAAATTTCTACTTAAGTACAGTAACGAAGTATTTGTACTCCGTTACATTACAACACTGATGTCTGTTAACAACTTTTTGCCATCATAATTAGCGTGTTTCCATCCAACTCATGCGAATTAGTGATGCGCATCCGTGGTAATGCGCATAAATAAAATGCGCATTAGTCAGCGTTTCCAACACCTATTGATTCTAAGTATTTTGGGACATGGACGCCCTCCTCTCTGCGGTCGGAATAGCCTAGGCCCTAGGCCTAATTCATTCCTTCATTTTGAAAATATTTTGTTTAATATCGATTAGAAGGAAGGCGGAGAATGTTGCGCAATCGGGTGTTGGCAGCTTCCCATCGCCGGAGACCGCCATACACTTGGGAATGACCAAGGTCTCAGCAGTTTTTTTGTCAAATTTGGCACGTCACTGTAGAGCTTCATTTCTATCATTTCACTCGGGCTTGCGCGGTAGGCTAAATGAGCGGTCAGGTGATGCGTTTCGGTTAGCTGCGAGAAAGATGCAGAAATGGATGCTTAGGAGGTGAAACAGAGGCTGGCCTCTTGTGACTGGCGTTTTAGTTGCACCGGCAAAGTAAGCAAAGTCTGAGGTGTGGAAAAGTTTTGATCATGTGCATAATGAGAATAATGAGCCAGTGGTTATGTAAAATCCAAAGGACGCAACATTCTGTAGAACGACAGGGTATTCGTCGCTGATAAGGCATGTTGATCAAAGCTGTCAGTGCCCATCAGGATCACATCGTTTGTTAGGCTACAGCAATAAAATCAAACCCAAGGGTGAAACAAATGGTTACGGAGAAGAAGTGTGTCAGCTTTCGCTGTAAAGACATTAGGCCTTTTAATATCGTAAATGGCGAGGGGTTTGAAAAGCTGGTGCAAGAACTAATTAATGTCGGGGCTGCGTATGGGAGGGTTCCCGCAAACTTCAGAATGCTGAGAGGACTTGGGCTATTTGCATTGCATGTAAATGCAATGGACTATTATCACTGTTCTTCTTATCTGTTTTTATTAAGTGTGCTTGCAAAGCACACTTATTGTTCTTCTTAAGTTTTATTAAGTGTGCTTGCTGAAAGCAGCACACTTATTGTTCTTCTTAAATTGTATTATTCCCGTCTCCCTAATTTTTTTGTCAGCTCTAGCGCCTAGGCCCTTTGAGACAGAGACACCGGTCACAAATTTGGTCCGAACGCCACGAAACTTGACGTACATTATCCTTGGACCAAGCCTCACAAAAGTTACCGGAAGGATTTTTAATTTTCTAAAGCGTTTGCCCGTCACAGCCAAACTAAAAAAGCTAAAAAAAAAAAAAGAAATATTCCAAAAGTTTCCATCATTTGGCAAACCACCCACAGGTATTTGGTAACTCTCACCATTCACCTTCTATCACAATGCCTTCCAAGTATGCTCAATGTCTCTGGGCAGCCACAATGTCTCCGGGCAACTTTGCCCAATCATGAAATCCTTGCTCTGCCATGGGATAGTATGGACTTACGAACTGAAATAGCAAGGAGAACAGTAGCTATATTTAACAATATTTTTCATTATTGTTAAATATCATGATGGAAGAGTATTATTAAAAATGTTACAAGTATGCAAATGCATATGTTTACGGGCATTTAGGTTTTACTGTGTTGTTTTGTTGTAAAGACATGCAAGGCATTCTGGGCCGTAATGAACAGTGGTCGGCAGCACTCCATAGGCTACGTATTAATATGAATAGGTGTTTCTGTAAACCTAGGGACAATAAACAGCTATCTCTGTTACAAAAACGAGTTGGTAATCGCTCATTGAAGAGGGAACTATGATAAAAAGATTGTTTTCCTAAAAGCATGGTGTTGACAAAAGAATAAGCAGGAAATGCCACGCTAATCTTAAATAGCCTACTGAACGCTAGGTGGCAACGTTGTATTACATTTCACTAAATGCGGTGGAATTAGTGTGAGCTTCACAAGGAAGGAAGGTGCAAATATTATGTAAATTATGTTTATTCTAATTGCAAACCACACACATCCATTCGTAATCACACGTACACATTTAATACTGGAAGACTGTCATTTCATTTATTTGATGTTGCTTAGCAACGGGGACAGACTTCAGAGCAAAGATTCTAGAACAGAGCTTCAGAGAGACACGTTTTGAGTTCGTGGCCAAGTAGGCTACCTAAAATATCGGTTTCCATGTGTATGTGCTGGATGGTGTGCTTCCTTTATGAAAGTAAGTGTTTTATACAGTTAACGTTACAGACATAATGAGTCATGTTGTAGTGGTCCACATAAATGTGCCCCTTCTGTTCAGGGCCAGGTTAGGGTCATCTGGGGCCCGGGGCAGAGCCCCCCCCCCCCCCCATTTTGTTCCCAATATATATTACTATTATTATTATCATCAATATACATAAGTGAGAGAGAGAGAGGCAATTAAATTATGACATAATGTAAAAATGAAATTTGCATTTATATTGTGGAACCGTATAACCAACATACAATTGTACCAACATACAAAAAACAAGTAGCCTACATGGGGCAATGCACACAAAAAAATCAACCATGAAATATTACATTATTACCATCAATTACTTCAACTAAGGCTTGAAAACTGCCAGTGGTACCCAGGTCAGACTAAAATGTGCAACTCCCGAACTCTGAACTCATGAAACATTGTAGCCTAGAGTTTGGCGCGCACGCACAAAGCCACATTATGATGCATTGTAACACGCTGTCTGTAATACACTGTAACACGCAGCCCTAGTATAGCCAGCCACGACGTCAAATACATTGAAACACGCAGTCTAGCGCACACACACAGCCCAACCACATCAAATACAAACAAGGGGGGTGTCGCAGCCGATAACGGTAACGTTGTCAGGGACAGGGATAGTATGCCTAGACGTGGACTTATCCCTATTTTGATCCTCGTTTTGAAAAAAGTGGACAGGTCACCTGCAGGAATGAATGCGATGATACGCACACACCCACCTAACTTTCAACGCTTTGATAATATTTGTCCCGGTTAGGTTCCTGCATTGGTCAGTTAAAAAGTAGCCTACATACTGTAGTAGGCTAAAAACATCCACATGCAATATCTTTATAACAACAACGCCTAACAACGACCTATTTATTTGGACAACTTTGTATAGCCCTATAAAGGCTAAAGTTACCTAGTTTTGTTCTGGCGAAGGCTACGTTCACGTATGGCTTTAAACAGTGGTAATGCTAGCCTAACGTTTTGACAAACAAAAGGTCTGCGCGTGCATAGTTCTGCATTAAGTTGATTTTGATAACGTTACAAACTTTACTTTACAGAAAATTGTATAGCCTACTGGCATGCAGTTAATGGAATAGGCTACTGTGCAGAGTTGAGAAGTTATGGTAGCCTAGGCCAGGCCTAGCCTAGGGGAAATTCTCTCTCGTTGTTGAGTAGCCTGGCTGATACGCACAGTGCGTACGGCCATGGTTTTGGCGCGCCTTACTGAGAACGTCTGGCTGAAGCTCTCTCTTTTTTCGAGATCCGCTTTCATATTTCCTAATTGTCTCATGCGAAGCCATTGTTGTCTGTAAAAGCATGCATTGATACGGGCAAAGACAGGTGACGATAAGACCCTAGTGGCCGGGGCCCGGGGCAGCAGCCCCTTTGCCCAATGCCCAAACGCGGCCCTGCTTCTGTTATTAGAATGCTAAGCGGATATTTTAACATCATTCATTTCTTGTGTGGCTAGAAGCTAGCTAGCTAGGTCATAGGGAGGAGATGTTGCTGTAACGTTATGAGATTTATGTTGCTTAGCATAATGCCATGGTCATTTGATATGAGATGCTTGTACTCGTAACTTCGTCACTCGTAACTTTAGGACTCCTATTTTTTTTTACTAAGAGTAATTCAGGAAGCATTTTAGCCCTAAAAGTAGCGCCTGAGTCTGTGACAGCTTAAGCAAGGACTCCTAATAAGATTCACAAACAATGTTTTGTGGTGGCATTTCATGTCGCGATGTTTTGAAATGCGTCTAACAATCACGAGGGAACAATTTTGCATTGTAGGCATAACTAAGGGATGCAGTAACACCACCAACAACAACCAAAACTAGCCTACTCATTGTTTACATGTACATTAAATGTAACGTTTCATTGTGAATCAAATTAAAAGATTCTCCTCTTTGCAAACGTTGGCATAGGCATATGGTGACAGATTAATTTAATAATGTTGCTGCGTGAATCACGGTAAGCGCGAATGAAGTGGCCACTTCTTAATAGGAGTAACTGTATGGAAGTAGGCTAAGTAAAATAGTGATGTTTAAAATAAGATAAAGTTAGGTATGCCCGCTTAACAACGGCAGAGATAACTGGCCTTTGGCCATAGCAACCATACATTTAGAACGACTGGCCTTCATAGCAACCAAGGATCTTAGCTGTGATTCATGTTGCTACAGTATGCATACAATGTGATGCAAAGTATAGAAAGGTGATGAAATATACAGAGACAGGTCAAGAAATATAGTGCAATGTAGACAGTAGTATTTGTCTACAGTATTGATTTACAGAAGGTGGTTTAGAGTAATGTGAATTAAATATAAATATGTGCAGTGTATTAGCAGTTATCTCATACAATAAGTAGAATAATGTATGTAGTAGTAACATTATAATAGTAGAAATAATAATATAGATATATGCAGTGTATTAACATAATATAATAAAACAGAATAAATATGGATATTCAATATGACAAATATATAACAGATATGTACATAACATACAGCTATGTGCAGTGTGGAAACAGTGTCATTGTAGTGCAGAAACAACATTATAAGAGTAGTAAGAATAAGTCTATGTGCAGGATGAATAGTATACAGATCAGTAGAATAACTATGTATAAATGTAATTACAGTAGGCCTATGTACATTTGTAAATAAATAGAAAACTATGGGTGAGAGGGATAAATTAATTTTATTTAATCGTAAAAGTAAATTGCATTCAATTAAATTGCAATTAAAAATCTTTCCAGTAGGCTTTAATGTCACGCAAAAAGTACAACCAAAGCTGAGCTTGATCAACTAGAACGTCTAAAGAACCAGAACTTGAGTGTAGTTTTTTGCTGGGTCCCAGGCCATGTTGGTCTGAGGGGAAATGAGAAAGCGGACAGTGCTGCTAAGCAAGCCCTCAATGAAGAAGTCACAGAATGTCAAATTCCTGCCCCAGACCTTAAACCGATACTGAACTCTTACATCTCAGATAAGTGGCAATCTGAATGGGATTAATGTACCAACAACAAGCAAGGAATGTGAATTTTGGCACATTTTCATGATCCACTGGGTCGTTATGGGCCACACAAAATACGGTGTTTTTACTCCTATTGTGGCTATTAGAGACATGCGTTCATGAGTATCCAGCTACATTCAATGAGTTAAGTAAAATACATTCACACACACAAAAAACCCCATCACTAATGTTGTGGACATTCCTTTATTCTGAGATACATCAATAGGCTCTCAAAACAATCCCAAACAGACATAAGGTCTTTATAGAGCAAATCCATATAGATTATTTGTCAAATAAACCAGTAAAACAGAATTAGGGGATGGAATATATAACATTCACACTCATAGCTCATATTTCTAAAATAAATCAGTGAAAAAGTATCCTGACAAACAAGCAGCATTTTAATGCCATAGTCATATTTCATAATTTCATAATTTATTTTTGCAGCCAATCACTGCTGTTGTTTTATTTTATTGATTTGATTTTAGTCATAGAAGCTAAATTCAAAGGCAGGCCACAGGTAAAAGCCAACGAACCACATTCACCCCGCAAGGCTAGTTGAATAGAGCTTTTGAGGTATTGCCACTGCTCCAACACTGAAAGGCACTGTTAGAATGCTTGGATCAAGCCAGGTTCAGCATAGCATATGTCATTGTCTGCTCACGTTGGTGACCGGACCAGGGCAAGCACACTTTCGCAGTTCCCGCCGGAAATGCAGTCTAGTTATTCTTCTTCTTCCGACCAAATTCTACGTTTACCGTTTGACGTCATTCAAACACTCCTACAAAGGTCTTGTAACGGACAATTGTACAATGTCATTTTTACATTTGTGAACTTTATACTTTTTAAGATATTTGCGATAAAAGAGCAATACATTCCCATTAGGGGTTTGCACGGCGTGTCATCAGATCTGGACGTTGCCATATTGGAGATACTCGCCTCATTAGAAAGCATTATGCGCTGAAGTAAATCCCTTACATCGTCAAGGAAAATGGTTAATTATTGCCGTGTTTTAGGTTGTACCAATAGGTCAGACTGTGAAAAACATCTGGTAGGTATCGACTTCCAAAAGTTATTAAAAAAACAGGGAGAAAGGAGAATACTGCCAGAAGTTATCAGAGGAAGGGGGGCGCTTGTGGTTGAACTTGGTACTTCGTCTCCCTCACCCAACTCATATGGATCTGCACTGCCAATAAACCGTAATTTCTCGAAATATCACGCCTTTTCTTGTGGTCCAAGTCCTGCCCTATATGCCTTTGCATCTTAGACGCAATTTGATGAGCTTTTCTGTTGTTTAGACACGGCTCCAATCACGTAAGATATCCAAAGTGCATACTACTCCATTGTATTTCATTCACCGAGTACCGCCAATATGGCCGCGCGTGCTGGGTTACCATGGTTACCGGCCAGAAGGTGACGTCCGTGCAAACCCCTAATAGAGTTAACACTGACCGCCGTGGCGGCAACTTTTAGCATTATGACGTGACCTGCAGCTGAAAGCAATTAATCAACCACCGCTGCAATCTTTCTACCACTGGAGCTATGCACTGGAGCTGTGAGTCTTCTGAACGTTTTGAACGTCTTCGCCTGCCGTGATACTTTACTTGCTCGTAAAACTCTCCTTCAGAGGCAAATTTCTCTAATTACAGACAAGGTAAGTGGTCCGACTTTTGGTATTTGACTCATTTGTCTCGTCAAACATTATGTTATGTAGCAGTCTATAGGGTATGAAATGATAGGTAACAAATAGCCAAACTAACGTTATAACGTTACGGTAGTTCTAACGTTAGAGGAATTGTTAACAATAGCACTTACCCTATCCGTTGATATTTATTATGTAAGGAAACCCACCTAATCAACGTTAATATGTCAACTATAAAGTGACCGGTTAGCTGTAGGTTTCACTAACGTTAGCTAACGACATCAAACCTAACGTTGCTCCCAGCTAAGCACTGACGTTAACGTTACATTTGCTCACTAACCAGCAGTGTTTTAACTAACGTTAACGTTTACCAGACAGCTTCTAAAGTACGGATCATATTGTGCGGATACTATCTGGCTCTTAATTAAATACACCTGGGGAAAGGGACCTGATGAAAGCCATACTGTTTGATATGACCAAAGTATTGTTAAAACACACTACAGAAATTGAGGTATAACGTTTGTGTTGTCAACATAGGCTACAAAGTATGTTTACTTGGCTAACGTTAACGTTACTAATTTCTGCATTATTCTGGCCTATAAATTAAAGGGTAGCCTGGCACAAGAATCAAGCTTCCCAGGTGTAGTACATCCTAGAGTAGGCCTACATCGTAATCTGTAGACAAATGTGGATGACGGACCTCGCAAGCGTGTAGTTGGTTATCAGTTGGTCCATCCTTAAGACTCAGTTTATGATTATCAACAGCGACAACACACCCTTTTCCTACATAGTGTTCTAAGCTGTTTACTGTTTGGCTATCAACTATCCTTAAACTGAAATGAATGAAACACAAAATGTTGCATTGTTTGCAATGAAATACTTTAGCCTAATATATTTAACTACCATTACAGATTTATGGTGCAACAACCTCACTTAAATATCTAAGTTGTATTGAACAATTGTACACATTCCTTGTTTTTGGTATAACTCTAACTTGTTTGCTTTTGTCTTTTAGGTTCCAGACCAGACCAGTGTGGTGATGACCGTGTATTACATTATACATTATGTGTGTGCCTGTCTGTGCACATCCTGCCAACCAACCATACGTCGCTGACATTAACACTTACGTTCATTCCCAAAAACATGTGACCATATCTCAACATATCTGCTCATACCTTTGAACTATACTGAGACGTAGATCTGATATCTACACTGAGACATTCTGAGTATTATATTGTTACAGGATGACTATGCCGACAACTATACGAAGCATGCATACATTTGAATCATACCTGTGCTGTGACATCTGTGAAACTTAGCTGTGCTGTTAGACCTCTGTTTTTAGACCTGTGCTGTGTGAAAATTAAGATTCTAACCTAAGTTCTGTCTAAAACTGATCATCTGAAGGGCTGAATCTTATTCTTCAGTTTATATCACCATCAAATGTGACCTACAGCAGTGATTCTTAAACTAGGGGTCGCCAAAAACTTCCATGGGGTCGCCAATTATTTTCTGTATTCAGTCTGAAATTATTATTAGGTGAAACAAAGGAAAATAATATTGCCCTTTTCTGCCTTTTTCTTATTTACACGCAGTTAAGAGAAGAGAGAGATTTTTTTTCGTTTTTCAACGAGATCTGGTTCAGCCTATGGGCTACTGGTCCGCTGATAGAAACAATGTAACTATCTGCTCCCACTATGCAAACTCCACTTGTTCCCGCTATTTTAAAGTAAAACAAAACAAAAGACATAGGTAGCCTACTAGCCAAAATGGTCAGGTGGCTGCTTAAAAAATTTAACAAAAGCTCGGAAGTGCCATCTACCAGTGCGTCTACTCCTCAGTGATCCTCAGATGGGACAAGTCTACGGCCGGTGAGAATAAAAAAGAACAAACGGCGTGTCGGCTTTATCAGAAAGAATTTCTGAAATATGCATTCACTTGCCAAGTTAAAGATAACCTCAACCACCCACAATGTGTGATTTGCGTCGATGTTCTGGCGAATGAGATCTTAAAACCTGTCAAAATGAAACGACATCTCAAAATACAGATGTCTGCTCAGCACCGTGGAGGAAAATCTCCGTGTCGCCGTATGCAGCATTCCTCCTAGAATTAACTTGCTATGTTCACGGAAGCATGCCCACCCTTCCCATTGAAATTGTTAAAGATAGTAAACCAGAAAAGGGAAATAAAAAAAATATTGTTATCGCCATAATTAATGTAACGTTGTAGGCCTAATGCTGCATGTGTATGTGTGTGTGCGTGCTTGTGTGTGTGCGCGCTACGCAAATAGCGCTCTGATCTGATATGGCGGCAGCCTACACTTGTTTAATCGTGATTGTTTGGTTTTCTCGGTTCTTGTTCACATGGAGTAAATAAAACAAATGACTTTGCTTTCTAGTTTTTGCTTGATTTAGTTGTTAACGTTTGAGGGGGGTATTTGAGTAAGGACTTAGAATGGGTTTGGGGAAAGTGGGGTCGCCAGACCTCGCCATACTTTTTTGTGGGGTCGCCAGACAAAAAGTTTAAGAACCACTGACCTACAGTATTACAATTAACTGAGACCTCTAGCTCTTGCTGCCAGTTCAGAATTACCACTGATAAATAGATCTGTCTTAGGATAATATGATTGGTATTATCAAGTTCTGTAAGAATCCAAATTCAGAAGACATCTGGTTTCTCCCTAATCATTATTGGGGTAACTTTAAAATTGGTTGATTTTTTTGACTTCAAGCTTACATTGGTTTTTAAGTGTTCATTAGTGTATTCTGAGTATCATTCTGCTGTATTAAAACAAAGAATGTTGATCAATATTGAATTAACAATGTATTTTTACTGACTGTCATATACTATAAGCTAACATCTAACCAAGTGGTTTTCAGGAATACTGTAAGTCTATGTAATCTGAATAATTATACTGTAAGTAATATAATGTTATAAACAGCAGCTTTTTGCATTTACGGGTGATTCTTCAATTGGGGGCTTTTTTGCCATCTTACATTTTGATGAATGGAATTTGGATGAATTTTGTTAGAATTATGTCAAGACAATGTTTACATGATTTTGATGTAAAGATATAATAATGGCCACAGCTGAGCTTAAATATAATTTGAGTATTTTATATCTATTTGCCAACTGGCACTGCAAAACATAATTCCCATTACAACATCAAAAAGTCTCGTAATTCAAAGAATGTACCAAGGAGATCATTTAAACTCATTTATCTTGTAAAGATTGTTAGCCTTCAACAATAAGTATAAAAAACTAAATGTTTCCATTCAGCGAATTACATATATTTTCTTGTTCTTACCATCAAAATGTGTTTTTCTGTGTTCATCAAAGCACACTTTTGTTTAATTTCTGGAAAATTAATTTTAGATTTTTTTTCTTTGAAAAACCCATACAATATTTTCTAAAGAATCAATTGTCACAATGGGATAAAACAGCATTAAAATATCCCTCAAACATTTCATAACTATTACCATTAGGTGAAAGATTATATGTTTGGGTTAAAAACTAACAACTCCATAACAGTGGTATTGGTTTAAAACTAACAATGCATAATGAAATGTGTTTGCTTTCAAACATGTATTTGAACATTCAAAATGTGAATTTGAGATGATAAAGGGAGATGGATGGGATGTGGAGAGAAAGAGATACTGGGCCCTAGTTTAAATGACAGGCATAGTGTAGTCACTCAAGTGTCCTGAAGATTAACTCCAGCCATGCCATTGTGTGTCATGTGGGAGTATTGTGGTGACCCAATGTTTTTGCTTAGGATCTTGCTCATGGTGTTAAAATAAGCTAATTTAATTTAATAAAGAATTGTCCTTGTTATAAAATTAGGTTTTATTTAGAATTTAGACTTTGCACTTTTCCTGCAACTTAAATTAGAGCCCACTGACAGAAAAAGAGGTAGCAAAAAAGTTGAGGGAGAAAGCACACAGATCTAACATGGATATCCAGAACTAAATATCTCTGAGGACCGCCCTCTTGACAGATCTCTTATCAATGGGAGAACAATTTCTCCCAGACATCTACTGGCAGCATAATGTGCCTTTTCGTCACCGGCTGAGGTGGTGGGATAAGACCCAGAAAATCATGCGGCTGATACCACAGAATATCATCCCTCATAGGCCCAAAGAAGTGGTTCTGGCCTACACGAATCAACGTTTTAACAAGAATGCAATTCTCTGCATCCACATCTTGAACTATTCCTGGATATACCTTCCTGTCATATTTCACAGCGCACCAACAACCTTTCAGTTGGTCTGTGATTTCAGTGACCCTAGAAAAACCTGTTTGTGCATCCATCAGAGGCACATCTATGTTTGAAGCTCCGTTGGATGTAGTGGGCCCTTTGCACATTGTCACCGACTGTGGACCAGCATTTGCATTCATCTGGAGCTGAGCAGAAACAGCTAAGTATTCGCCACTTGAATTGTGCTGGAGTGTTGGTGAAAATCTGTTTCAGAGGGGGAAGACAGTTAGTGTTAAATTTCGGATTATCCACATTATATTTAAATAATTTTACCTGAAATTTACCTGATGAATCTTCATGGTCCCACGGACAGTGTCCAGTTGTTGGGGAATTAAGTCATCATTGGCTGCAATATCATCTTCTTTGATATAGAAGAGCTTTATTTTTGTTTGTTGTTCAGACAATGCTTCAAATAAGACCTCAGCAGATGGCAGATCCATTCCCCGTGAAACAAGGGCATCTGCTGTTCTTTACACAGCTGCCCCTACCCCATCCGCAGGGCCCTTTCCATGCCCAGCTTCAAGGAAATTCCAAGTCATTTTTTTAAATCCTAGATCAAATGGCACAGTGGAAAGTAAGAAAAAATTATTTTTGGATCGGTACTGTGTTGTGGGGCCATCACTAATGACATGAAGTGTGGTAGCTGATGGCACTTGCTCCTTGAGGTAAGATAAAACTGGTGAGAGATGTGCCCAGATCCCTGATGGATCATGCCTCATTGAAGACGAAATCGAACACAGGGACAAAACTTATTTGGTTGTGTAGGCAACTCCTGTGTGTAGGGTGATTTGAATGAGCAGCTTGCACTTCTGATGCATATTTGCCTAGGTAATTTTCAGCAAAATCTATCTGAATAATAATTTCATCCTCATGTATATTCTCCTTGAGATGACGTAGTGTGGAGTGCTGGTGCTGAATGTTGAAGGTGTGTCGTCCAAATTTATCTTTTAAGGCACTGGTGAAATCATCTAGGAGAATTTGAAGTGTTCCATAAGTTTTTTCTTTCACTGTGAGATGGACATTTATTTTTTCTTTTAGCCCGTCTTGGTGGTTTTTCTTTCACGTTCTTCTACTTTATGCCTCCAACTGAACCAGTGGGTCTGCAGAGAACTGTCAAACTCTCTTGTTTCCAGCTGCTTGAAAAGTGAAAGTTTGGCATGTGGATATTCCCTCTTAAACTTCAGAAAGAGGTTATACAAGCTGTCATTAAAGAAACGCTTCTGCATTTTGATTTTTTATCTGGTAATTGTCTCTCTTTTTCCTGTGGATGGTCGACTATTGTCATCTCGCTCCAGGAATTTCTTTAGTTGTTCCTTTGTATCTGTATTCACTTTGTTTTTGTATTCTCTCCTGTGGAATTGGAAACCTGCTGGCCTGCTTCTGTTGCTGAGCATTATTTTGTAAGAGAATCCAACCTGACGTTGTGCTTCCTTTAAAAAATGGTACTTCTTCAGTACCTTTCCAGCTAGAATCCTGGCAACAATCTGTTTGTTTTTCATTCCAGCTTGTTTGTATTTGTTTTTGAGTTCAGAGAGTAATACTGTACATTGTGGAAGAGCAGTGTCTTCCTTAGGGCCTTTGGCTGCAGTTTCATTTGTTTGTTTGTTTTTTGCTTTGGGGATTCTAGTTGTGAAAGCTGTCCAGAAAGCCTAGTGCATCTCTTTTTGTATTTTTCCATTTTTTTCTGTGCCATTTGTAGCTTCTTTTGGATAGCAAAAAGATCACGATAGACTTTTGCTCTATTTGCCTTAAGTTTCTTACGACCTCTTCTGCAAGGAGTTTCACGATTTGCATTTTCACTGTTCTGACCTTGTTGCACTGGAGATGTTGGGGGGATGTCTGGAGATGTTGGGGGGGTGTTTGAAGCTACATAGTATTGTACTTCCTGTCGAATTTTGTCATTGGCTCTTTTATTCTTTTGGTTAACTTTCCATTGTTTCCGTTTGTGTCTTTGCTCCCGTTTTGAAAGTTGTGAGATTACTTTAAGCTTTCCTGTTTCTTTTCTTCTTTTGTATCTTTCCTTTTCTCTGTCAATGTACTGCTGATATTTTACAGGATCTTCCTTTAATTTTTTTCTATAATCTCTAGACCTTTCAGTGGATTTCTTGGGAGCCATTCTGGTTAAAAAATGAGAAAAAATAGTTTTATGAAGTAAGGCATCTCACTTAAGCTTAATTGTAAAATCACACTATTATGCTTCTTTAACTTAATTACACAGAACATGTCATTACCACAATCACTTGTCATTACCATCACAACAAGTTGTGTGTTGGTAATGACGTGTTGCGGTAATGACATTTTTTGTTTTTTTTCAGGTCATGGATTTGCTAACATCACTCAACAGCTAGTACAAAAATAACTTTAAATACATATAAATCATGTGAAAATATATATATATTTATCAAAATATTACTGCTACAGCATTTATGGTAAGTCTACTCCATGATCAGAAGAAATTCATCATTAAATGACTTACTTTTTCAGACATCAAATGTCACTGTTCTTTCATGGCTGACATGTGCTCCCCTGCTAGTCTTCATTTCCATGGTTACGGCATAAACAAATCTTACCCTCAGAAATATTCTTGTTGTAATCATAGACTGTTGCGGTAATGACAGTATTGTTGGGGACAATATTAAATTGTTAAAAATGTTCACAAATTGCGCAGATATGAACCCAAATTATGCATCAAGTGCCTTTTTAAGTTACTGTTTAAACATGAATTGTGATTTTTTAACGAACTGATAAGATTTTAGCACATTTTCAGAGCAGATAAGTTTTAAAGTCTGGGTTGGGGACAAGGCCTGAGTAGCCAAATATTAGTGATGAAAACATTTTTAAAAATGGAAATCATACTGATTTTAGTGTATAACATTTTTTGGTGGTGCAATAAATATTATTTGAAATAACTAAACTATTTATTTTATAATATAGGATTTTTAACATGAATTTATAACCTGGGGACATAAAAGTTCCCCTAATTGAAGAATCACCCTTACATGCAATGGTAATTCCCTGGAATTACATTTTCTATTTTATTTCTTTGTTCCAACTTCCAAGTGGCCTAGGCTACGTTAGTCATGAATAGATGATGTCAAATATTACTCATTCTTGACAAAAGGCAAAAGAGCTGCATGCGTGCGTGCGGACATTTGAATAATGTCGGCCTGTAAACGGGTTCGGGCTTTTAAAAAGCTGTCAGTCTCGGGCTGATTTCTGTGGGGCTCGGGTCTTGTCGGGCCTAAATTTTAAGGCCCGATTATAGCTCTACTTCACTGACCAACAGTGGGTGGAGACCTTTAGATTCATAAGTCAGGGTTTGAAGAATTATGACGAATGATAGACCTGGCTGTTGCCCCGAGTACTCGTTGTCGGATGCCTATCCCAACAAACAAGCCATCGCATCTATCTATCCATAAATTGCAGGAACGTCTGTCTGTCTGTCTGCGTGTCGTTGGTCCATTCGATTTCAAACTTGGCAGGTGTCTTACTGGCATGAGTAGTGTCTTGCTACTGGCATGAGTAAGTGCAGTGCATAGTTTGACATTGTTTGGATAAGAAAAGCTAAATATATCGTTATAGGCTATATATCGGTAAAAGAAGCACACGTTGGCTTTCTCCGCTCTACACACAGCACTGCGCGCAGGACCAGAGAGAGGATAAGTGGAGATTTGGCAGCACTAAATCACGGTTAAAATGCAAGATGTTTGATTATCACCTCTGACCTCAACAATAAATAAATTACATGAAAAGTATGTGCAACTAGAATTGTGGTTCCGAGGAACTGCAAGAGTGGGTTTGATCTTGGGCACGGAACTCGGCCTCATCCAAGGATTCCAACGGTACCTCTTTTATGAAAATCGGGCACACGGATCAAAAGTTATCTGCATTAACGCAAGATCCAATAAGCTAAAACGCATAAATAACATGGTTGCTCTGCTGGTTGCTATGGTGGTCGCTAGGTTGACATTACAGGGGTGGTTTCTAGGTTGTTGCTAGGGTAATTAGGTAGTTGCTAGTAAGCCATCTTAAGCTGACTGCATAAAGTGATTATTTTAAGAGATACATTTTCAAACCAGAACTGTGTATAGGTCATGGTTAAAAA
This sequence comes from Alosa pseudoharengus, assembly GCF_046254945.1. Classification (NCBI taxonomy): domain Eukaryota; kingdom Metazoa; phylum Chordata; class Actinopteri; order Clupeiformes; family Clupeidae; genus Alosa; species Alosa pseudoharengus. The sequence continues at coordinate 7,597,017 of NW_027468598.1, read as the reverse complement.
CGTATCAGAATCTCAGAAATAATCACGTAATGCAGCCAGTTTAAGATTTTTTAAGAAGTCAGATTTTTTAAAGGCAATCAAATTTCTGCTGACTCTCTTCTGGCTGCGGTTAAAGGCCAGCGCCTCCTGAGAGGCCTGAAGGGTCAGTTCTGAGGTTGTTGGCTGCTGGAACCGAAAAATGGACTGCATTTTCTTAAAAGACAATGTGACTGAAGTGCTGTGCAAAGTTTGCACAGAAATTTACGATTTTTCCCACCCTCATCGACCTTGTCATAAAACTTGTTGATCACACGACGCCTCCTTGCTGCTTTGTCGTCTACATCAGCTTTTCTCAAACTTCTTTGACCTGAGGCCCAGTCAAGGCATACTTTGGGGTCATAGGGCCCACCTACATGAACCCCCCCCCTCCTCCCACCCCCCCCCCCCCCCTTTAAATTGTAATGATATCACAATTATTATTATCTTTATACTATATTGCCTACATGCACTTCAAAACAGTCAATGTTTAAAGTGCTAAGATTGTTCACAAAAGTTTGTGAAAGCATGCACATCAGAGTACTGCTTTACTAATGTAAAATATAATTAGGCCTAGGCCTACACTAGTTTCATTGTTTTTGCATTGTTGCATGATTGATATGCTATTTAATTACATTTCATTTGAATGCTTGAATGTAAGAATTCAGGAAACACAATACCAGCTTTTAACATTTCTGTTGTTTACTAGTTTATGTAAATCACATAACACATGAACTGTTTACATACTACTGATAGCCCATTACTGTACACAATACTACTGTGCCCATTCATTAACATATATTAAACATCAGGCGTCTACACATCTAAACCATATTTGCACTTCGAATTTCGCTTCCAAATTGTAGTAACTACATCTACGAAGTCTAAGGAAGATAACCATGTAGTCTGTTCAAAGATAAGATAAATTTTGACAGAACTACAGACTTCGTGAAAGTAGTACCTAAAATGACTCCATTCACTTCATTGCAAACAGTGTGATAAATGGCCATCACATAAAGCATATAGCATATGACAACAGCAAATAGCTAACATTTACGTTAGCCTAACTTACTTCTCGTTGACGTTGACCCGACATGTTCATAAGTTATACCATAGACTGATAAGGACGTCCATCAAACTAAAAGGGTTCGTTCTTCGATGTCTTCAAATTCGTTCGAATTCCGTGTGTATCCTGTGTATCTTTCGTGCTGCTATTCTGTTGCCTCTTCCCTGCTGTTCCGGCAACAAGGTTTCACGCGAGATTTAGGCTACGCCACATCCCCGAGAGTTGTGTTTTCCCAAGATGGCGCCCATCTGTATATGTGAACGAGACGTGAACGGTAATGTTTTTCTTTTTAATAAACTGCCTGTAGACTTACACAGTTCTCAATGCTTCGGTTTACATGTAGATACCCTCATTATGCTATGGTGTAAGTGTGTTGCTATTTGGAGCCTTGGTAGCGATTTATTTTTACCTTTAGTTCGTTGTTTGGTGGGTCAGGTGACGAGCCGTCGAATCACAGCACAGCACCCAGCATGCATTGCAACACACCGTCATGAAGGGACTCATCGTTAGGTCGGCTTTAAATAGCATACAGAACCTATAGTAATTTAACGTTGTCTGTAAGCTCCACAGATCGTGGCAAGACAATTGAATTGATTGTGGACTTCTTGCCGGGCAATGATAAGTAACTTGAATAGTCGTGTTGCGTGGATGTGCATAATATCTGTATGAATGTGTTTCTCAATGTTGTAATACAACTGTATACATGATTAAGTATGAATCGAGCTAGCTGGGCATTGAACTGGGTTGAATGGATTGGGAAAATACTTTTTTTTTTTTAATGACCTATATGAACATGGTTTAGCTTTAAAAAAAAGATGAGACAGCGCTTTTTTACATGACCTTTACAACTGGTGCTGGCAAGGCATTAAACTGGGCTTCATTCGAGGATTCCAACGGTACCTCATTCATGAAAATCGGACATACGGGTCAAAAATTACATGCACACACCTTCATATACACAGACAGCCCAGCCCAGCCCAGCCCATTAGAGCTCTGCCAGATGGCTCAGAACTCTGCCAGGTGCAAGCTTAACCCTTAAAGGTGTAGGTTTTTGAACATTCTAAGTTCCGCAACAATTGAAGGTTCTAAAATTCTATGTTGAATTCAATGAACCCAGATATTCTTTAGAACGTTCATTTCCCAACATTCCCATCACACCGTGTGACGCAGAGCCTTATAGATAGAGAGTTGCGACAATGGGTGTTCAAAATTCTTTAAGGTGTCGTGGTTCATGTAAACTTCAAAGAGTTCCCGGAAGTGATTGACAATGGATTAGAGTGCATTAAATAGGCTAGTGTTCAATGATAGACAGAGCCACGATTTTAAGTAATTGACAGTCAATAAATGCATTGATATACAATATTTATAACACAGTGTAATTATTGTGTAAACTGTGTAGTTATCCTACCATTACAACAATATTAAATTAAATTCCAGACCTTATATTGTAGCCTGCTAAATATAGGAAGGTGACCTTTTTTCTCCCTTTTACGTATGTGTCACTTAATATTAGGCCTAATTTCTGTACAAAACCAAGACGGGAGATTCTTTAGAAAACGCAATTGCACCCACCCAAGTGTATCTAAATTATCGTTATAAAAAAATGACCTTGTACAGTAACTCGAAAAGCTGTAAACAGTTTTTTGAGACTGTGTGTAGCCTACAAAAGCGCATGGAGCTCCAGTGAAATTTTGATTTTGCAACTAGAAACTGTAACACAGCTAGTCTAACATTAACTTGTTTGAGTTTTCTCCCCAGCGTTTGGTAGTCACTGATCTGAGCTAATGAGCGAATTACCTGAAGTAGCCTATCGTCGCGGGAGAATAAAAAAAAGTTTTTTAACATCTCTCCAGTGTAATGGTGGGCATGTTAAGTTAACCACACACTAACCCCATGGTAATGCGAGTGATCGTAATAAAATATAAAACGTGACATGTAAGTCCTTCGATAAATAACCAGGCTATGAACTCAAACATGAACAGCATTGGTCATCGTTTGTCATTCACCGTGCTGTGAACAGCATTACGATGCTAGGCTAAAGAGCTTGAGATTCAGACAGGTTAGCACCTGGGAATGGTTGTGCATCGTGTCAGAAAAGCAATTTGATCAGTGATCATGCATCATATGAGCGCAAGCTTGGTTTGAAACTTTTTGGGGATGGGGATTTTACACGATCCTTCATCACTGGGCTAGTGTGCCCTGCTGTGTTAATATGACCGTGCTGATGCTAACAGCTGCAGCTCCCTTAAATCTAGGTTCTCATGCAAATTAGGCTAGCTTTTGCCAATGAAAATGAATGCAAAATAATAATAAAAAAAACCCAGCCCTGCTCCAAACTGAAGAAACGTTTACGTTACCAACAACAACAAACTCAGCTTCACTGCTAGGGGCGCGTCTAGATTTCTAGGCTACTTCACTGCTGCAAGTAGGCCTACAAAGTTGGCTGTAAATATGCTTCGCCATATTTAACGAACCAGCTAGCTTTGTGATAACAAAATCTTACCTTTTATGTGTTTAGTCCACTTAAAGTTATCCACATATCAAACGATTAAATCCACAGTTATGAAGGAACTGTTTTGGGGAGGCAGTTGCACTTTATCCCATTTTTGCTGCCCTTTTTAAAATTAAACACTTAAATCCATAGCCTAGATGAGCATTGCACATAACGTTACAACTATGTTGACATGATGATAAAGCTAAATGCCCAAAACACGTCACGTCATAAAGGTTGTAGGCTACAAATGCAAAAACTTAATGACAGCTTGTTCGTGGTGTAGCCTAGTGCTGCCTAATGGGATATATATGCATCTTGTATTAGGTTATTATGTGTGGCAAATGTATTGGGCTTTAGCCTCTTTTAATTTATTTCATAAGAACTGATAAAAACTGAGCAGCAGAAAAGCTGTCATAGTCGATACATAAATAGTTTATTATTATAATTAGGTTATTAATACTATTACTTTACTACTTTATTACTGTTATTATTATTATTCGGATGAGCCAATAATGTAAATCTGAGTCTGAAATGTTGGCTACAAACAGTCTATACTGCTGTAACTGTACTGCTGCTATTATAAATTGTTAACTTCTGGGAACTATGAGGCTTCCATTAGCCGCCATTGTTGGAAAAAAATGGAACATTAGCGTCAATGGAGTTGTCGCAACTCTCTATCTATATGGCTCTGGTGTGACGGTACTCCTTTAAGGGTTAAACAATTAGAGCTGTGATGTCACAATCGGAATTAGAATCCTTGAACATTCCGCCATTCATTTCAATGGGGCCCAAAAACGCCGAAAAACGGGAATACCGCGAAAACGACAAGGGCCAGCGACACGAAAGTAACAAGGAAGTTACACCGGTTCGGGCCTGAATTTTTGGAGTTCGAACCGCGTCGATAGCTCAAATGGTCTAGTAGCAGTAGTTCGGCCAAAAAGAAGATATAAGTAAACTTAAGAAGAACAATAGTGGGCTTGTTGGATCAAATCCACTAATAAACTGACGCTTTGAATAGCCCAGGCTACATTGGACGTGAGACTTTGAATAAACAAACTACATTTCCGACTGCAAGGTCCCAAATTGAAACAAGCAATAGGCTAATGGTCCCGATTTCAGAAGACGTGCCACACAGCTAGACAACAAGTGGCAGACAGAGAAACGTCACTTATGCTACCAAACACTGCTTTTGAGTCACATCGTTGCAAATGTCAAACGATCACAAAATGGCTTGTCTTCACTATCAGGAAAGTTATGCAATAAGCTAGGCCTATAGCCTTAACTCAAAACATTTGTTATGCCATTCTGATCTGTAGAAATCACATGCAGTCATGCCTAAATTCTGCTTACTGCACATTAATTATAGGCTAATATATATAGTATATAGGCCTATACATTATTGAATGCTTAGCTGAAATGATGTTTTTCCCTATCATCCTATTGTTAAAGCAGGCATACCTGCAGGCATGTAATCGGGCTACAGGTTTTCTACAGGAATGGCATGTTTGAACGGGTACTGCACTAGTTGTATAAACTTGCGATGTGTGCCGATCGAGTTGTTGGCGAAAACTTTAGCGTCAGCAAAACAACTGTGCACCGATGTGTGTATTCAGTTTGTTTTATTCTCACACGATGCAAATAAACCGTTTCCATCAACTTTATTCGCATTATACCCTATGCGCATCGAGAGTTAATCCACCCCCCTCTAGCGAATCAAATATAGATGCGCATTAGGATTTTTGATGCGCATTTCACGTATTTCCAACCGGGATTTCTTATTCGAATAGATTAAATGCGCATTAGGAAGTTGGATGGAAACACGCTAATTGTCTTGACCAGAATGCTAGAGACACAGAGTACAAAACTAATACCAAATGCTGCATGACGAAGCTGACAGGTCCATAACCTGGGCTGGCCAATGAATAACAGTGCACACAGGAAACAGAGTTTTAGTGAAAGCAGAATCAGGAAGCTCAGTTCAGAGTTGTTGGCTCGTACTACAGGAGTATGACGGTGGTGAACAAAAAAAGCAAAAACCACAGTAGAGGCACATGCACCAAACAAAGACACTGATGTCAATGAGATGCCCAAGGCCTCTACATAGGAGAGATACTCAACCTCCTTCGGGATGCAGTCATCTTTCTCAAAGTTCGACCAGAATTCCACTGGACACTTAATACATTCAATGGCATCTGATGAGACAAAACAGAGAGCAGAAACATATTCAAGAAGGAGAGAGGATGGAAAGAATAATTGTACTTAGCTAGTCAATGATTTTGGGGAAAAGTTATAAAAATGTCCCAAAAACCAATGACAAAAAGGTAAAAAAAAACACTTTTCTTGGTCCAGGGTGGCAGGACTCACTGCACACTGACCTAGGAGTCTGTACATAAAAATGCATGGACTTCCCTCTTCAACTGTACAAAGTATGGTCTATGTATGGTACTTAAATCTAATGCTTACAAATTTCACCATTTGCAATACATCATCTCGTTTAAAAGGGCTGTGTGTAGGTCTTTTAGTTAAACACATTGAAAAATGATCTAGGAGTAGTAACCAGTTAGCTTCAGATGGCTCTCTCTCATAATACCACTTTGTACCTCAAGGGTCACTGTACATGCAAGTCAATGAAAGAGTTCCATCACGAAAGTAATGGTGCACCCAATATTTAATTCTACACATAGCTCCTTTAAATTGTGTTATTTCAAAAAATATTCATAACTTTAGAATTACAATGTGAAATCACTTTGTTTAATTCAAAGTTCCAGGTGAGTTTGCTTTCTTCCAGATGGAATGTTTTCCCAGTGGGTTGTGATTCATCAACAACACCCACTGTTCTGGTCTTCATTGTGCCATCTGGCATACCATACCAGTTGAAGATACCGTAGATGGCCAAGGCATTACCAGTTTTATCAAAAGACACCTGATCCCCAAAACCTGTGGTAAAGTTCACTGACTGTAAGTAGTGAAGTAACTTCAGCCCAGAAAGTGAAAGAAAACAAAAGCAGAAAAATAAACTTTAGTGTCAGTTCCTGATATTATAACAATTACAATCATGATAAAGTGGCATACTTATGAAGGTATGTGTTGTGAAAAATAGTCTGATGTTAGCAACATGAAAATGAAGAAATATGTTTTTTTTATTTCTTCTTAATTCATTCTGTTTATCTAAATTCATATTTTTCTCTATGTAATTATATATTCAATATTTTCATATTTTAATTAAATAAGAATATGCTATATCTAAAACTAAAATGACAAACAATAGTAACATCAACTGATATGAAGCACTACTTAGCATTGCGCTCAGCCCTAACTTTATATGTTTTTGTGTCAAAAATGTGGAAGCACATGTGTACCTGCTAGGGTTGAATGTCATGAGGACTAGCACAGCTATTCCCTTTAAAGGGCCCTTGCCCAGGGACACAGCTCATCAGGTTGTGGAGAGAATGTGCCAGGGCATAGACTGCTTTATAGACATTGTAGGAGGGTCTGAGGTCAGACACATCGCTGTACGCCAAATCAGCTTTGCTCAGGTCCTCCTCTCCTGTACACACTCTTCCCTCAGATACGACCAAGGCCTCTTCTGGCTCAAACCTGCAGCTAAACATCTCCTGCCAGAATTTCCTCACCATACTGTTCTTATGGTCATTGTTGGGGCGAACACTCAATAGAAATTCTTTGAGTCCCTCAATCTCACCACGCCGGATGACAATGCCCAGAGTGCCTCTGAGAAAGGGGAGCATGCGTGAGGTAAGGAACAGTGGAGAGAAAGACCATGCCTCACTGGCAATCCACTGCCGTATCACGTTCTGTCGAGCTACCTCATCCATGAGTGGTAGAAGGTAAGCCTCGGTAGAGAAGACCACAATCACACGTGACGTAGATGTCTTAATCACTTGCATGATCTTTCTGATCTCCACCATATCATTGTCTTTCGGCAATACTTCTGAAAAGGCTATACAACCACCAAATGCAGTGACATCCTAATGGAAAGACTGAGCAGCATGTCGGCCATAGTCATCATCGCTATAGGTAAGACCCACCCATGTCCATCTGAAGTGCTGTAATATCCGCATCATAGTTCTCACTTGGAAGGCGTCACTGGGAATAGTCCTGAAAAAAGAGGGGTAGCGCTGTCTATCACTTAAGCAGGAACAGGTGGCAAAGTAGCTCACCTATAAAAGAAAAAAATATATAGTCATTTTATATATTACAGGGCAATTCCATGGAAAATTATGTTTTTTGTAACATCCATAACGCCAATAAAATGTGATGGTATGGTATGATGTGAATGATTACATGACATTTGAGCATTTACTATTTTTGGCTGAAGAATGTACATGAGAAAAAATGCACAAAAAATGAATGTTCATTCATACAAATGCCAAGGCATTTCACTGGCGTCATGGATGTGACAAAAAGTCAATTTTCTGTGGAATTGCCCTACATCAGTTATCATACATTTATTTTCAAAAAGCAACATTTCAAAATTGTGGGAAAAAAACATACATTGAGGATAGCTGATTGAAAGGGATAAAATTGGTACCCCATCTACCTCATGCAATATCCCCCTATATTTATACCATAATACAATTTTCCAGTTAGAATATATATTCATTAACAAATGCCAAGATACGTGTGTCTCATTAGAATAAGGATAAACTATTAATATATTTTGATCAATATATTGTAATGACACTTATGTTTGTTGTCTGAAGATTTCTTAATTATTACTGTGAGTAACCATATCTGTCGTGGTTGAAATGTAGTCAATACAAACAACTGGTGTGATAGACACATTTGTGGATATTAACACTACCAAATAATGCTTCTTTAGATCCAGGGAGACTTTACATTCCAACATGTAAATATTAAACACTAGCAAGCCAGGACATCTGTTACGCCAAAAATATTTACATATCATAGACATCTCATAGACATTTTATAGACATTGCATAGATGTTTCTCAACACAGTTTTTCAGAACATTGAACATGCAGTCCAGTGCCCAAGTGAATCTCGTTTTTAATACATTTGTTTCCACCAGCTCTTACCATTGGGATGCGGAACAGACCCATCACACCAGAAATGGCGATAGAGTGCGTCGACACAGAATCCCCCACGATTCCCAAAACAGAAGGCAGCCCCCTGCAGCTAGATGAAGACAAGAGTTTTTTGTGCTCCACTAATGAGAGCTGTTGCAGCGCGGAAGGCCACTCCGAGTTTGACACAGTTGTCATAAATGCTATAACCCAGAGAGATGTTGGGAAGCAGATGTGGATTTCGGTTCACCTCATTTATGGCAAATGCCATTGTTTGTGCGCACTTAAAACCCTGTACATCAAACCTGGCAGATGGACAGAAATACAATATTCATCAATGACATCAATATGATAACACAATAATAACTAGATGTACCGCAGAGCGGTACAAAATATGACCGCCGCCCAGTCCAGCACGTTTTCCACAAAAATAAGTCACGCTGAAAGGCATATATGATTCTAACTGTCTCACTGAATTGCAATATGCACACTCAATTCTCACTGTTATCTGCTAGACAACAAGTACCAAAACATGATTAGTTCATAGATTTCACATGTAATATACATTTTATACAACCCCACCCCCATCTTGCCTGTTCATAATTCTGAGAAATTCTTGAATTGTGTGCATGTGTGCGTGTACATGTTTATGTGTATGTGTGTGTGGGTGGGTGTTTGTGTGTGCATGTGTGTGTTTGCCTGTTTATGTGCCTGTGTGTGTGTATGTGCATGCATGCGTATTAGGGATGCACGATATATCGGCGGCCGATATATTATTGGCCGATAAGTGAAAAAAAGAAAATATTATTATCGGTCCGATAACAGAATTCTGGCCGATAATTTGCGCCGATATTTTTTAAAGTCCTAATTTTGGCCTACGTAAGGTCCGTCTGGCTACACTGAGCTACTTGAGCTTGGTTGGCTATACTTTTTCCTCAATATAATGTCAGCGGTGTGAATGTAACAAAATCTGTGGATATGCGTTCATTTGGGAATCTGTGCATCTCAAAATCCTCTCGTGAATGATCCGCCATTTAACCTTACCAGAGCGGAGCTCAGCCCTATCTAGAGTCGTCTTGTGCTGATGTGTTTGCACTTTACCGCGCTGGTTGGGGAAACAAATAAACAAACTCGTTAGTGGGACGAGTACATAAGTAGGCCTAGTTCTAAGTTGTGTTTTAGTATTATATTTGCATTACTTTAGCTTGGGTTTTGTATTATTACCTAGAAATATGCTAACCATTCCTGCTTCAGTTCCAGACAGGTCATCATAATAAGTTATTAAAACCTTCGGGGCTAACCCCTTTCATTTCTGCTGCAGCAGGTTGTGCGCAACAGAGTAGCCTAGACGGACATAAGATACAGTCTGAGGAGTTGCAGCTTTATTCAGTTACCCGCAGTTGAAACTAAACCTAAGTTTCCCTCACAAACTCTGATTTGGTCGCTATACTGTAGCTTATTTCCAGCTGAGCCGTTTATGAGTGTTCACTCCTAAATGAAAACAATTCATACTCTCTAGCCACTCACTCGCAATTCACTGACGTCAGGTTCACTTAAAGGAGCCACACATACTGTAGGGCTAGGCTACTGTTATGTTGACTGCTGTACTATTAAGGGCTATTATCAGTTCTGTCCATCATTTGGTGGTAGGTAAAATTACTGCAATACAATTATGCTTATTAAATGCTTTCACTTTTCACAATTTCTTTTCAAGAGTAAAATTATCGGTTATCGTATCGGTATCGGCCACAACAAACCAATAAATATCGGTTATCGTTATCGGCCCTAAAATTCCATATCGGTGCATCTCTAATGCGTATATATGTCTACTGTGTGAATATGTGTCATACGTAGGATTACTGTGAATGTATGTGTGTGCGTGTGTATCTGTTTATGCACATGTGTGCATATGGAATGGGTTTACATGACCCCTGGAGGCAAACATACGCAAAAAATTGGTCATCCTAGGTCTTTCAAGTATTTGAAATGAACATGATTTCTTAATGACTAGTGACATATCAGGGCCATTTTATGATTAATTGAAATACATTTCTTACATAATGTTCCTTTAAATGTATTCCACTCACGTTGACACTTGCTGCTATCAACACCCGTAAGGCAGCAGGCCCAGACAACACCCCAGGTCGTGCGCTGAAGGACTGCGCTGAGGAGCTTAAGGATGTCTTCACAGACATCTTTAACACTTCCCTGAAGCAAGCCATCGTCCCATCATGTTTCAAAGCTGCCACCATCATACCTGTGCCGAAGAAAACTGCTCCATCCTGCTTCAATGACTACCGCCCCGTGGCACTGACACCCATCATCATGAAGTGCTTTGAGCGGCTTGTCATGGCACACATCAAATCCATTCTCCCCCCCACCCTGGACCCCTTCCAGTTTGCATACCGAGCCAAACGGTCCACAGAGGATGCAATCTGCTCTGCCCTCCACCCAGCCCTCACCCACCTGGAAAAAAGAGACTCATATGTGAGATTGCTGTTTATAGACTTCAGTTCTGCATTCAACACCATAATACCACAACAACTCATCTGCAAACTTAACAAACTGGGACTCAGTACCTACCTCTGCAACTGGCTACTGGACTTCCTCTGTCAGAGGCCTCAAGTAGTACGTGTTGGCAATAATATCTCAAGCAGCATCACACTGAGCACGGGGGCCCCTCAAGGCTGCGTGCTCATTCCGCTGCTCTTCACCCTGCTGACGCATGACTGCACTGCAACCTACAGCAACAACCACATAGTGAAATTTGCTGACGACACAACTCTGGTGGGTCTCATCACCAAGGGCGACGAGACTCAATACAGGTTGGAGGTCGACCTTCTGACCACGTGGTGCAGGGACAACAACCTCCTGCTGAACGTCAGCAAGACCAAGGAGATTGTTGTTGACTTCCGGAGAGGTCACACCCAACACCTGCCACTGACCATCGACGGTGCTGTGGTGGAGAGAGTGAGCAGCACCAAATTCCTGGGGGTGCACATCAGTGAAGACCTCTCCTGGACCACCAACACTGCATCACTGGCGAAGAAAGCTCAGCGCCGCCTGTACTTCATGCGAAACTCAGGCGAGCAAGTGCTCCACCAGCCATGATGACCACATTCTACCGAGGCACCATTGAGAGCATCCTCTCCAGCTGTATCGCTGTGTGGGGCGGAAGCTGCACTGAATACAATAGGAAAGCCCTGCAGCGCATAGTGAACACAGCTGGAAGGATTATTGGTGCTTCACACACCCTCCCTGAAGGACATTTACACCTCCCACCTCACCCGCAAGGCGACCACAATTGTGAGTGATGCAAGTCACCCCGCTCACAATTTGTTTGATCAACTGCCCTCTGGGAAGAGGTACAGAAGCCTGCACTCCCGCACCACCAGACTCACCAACAGCTTCATACACCAGGCTGTTAGGATGCTGAACTCTCTCCCCCCTCCACCCTCAGCTACATAACATCCTGGACTTTGGACCCACAATGGCTGCCTTGCACTACTCCACTTGCACACTTTGCAACTTGTTGTTGTTGTCCTGTTGTCCTGAAAACACTTCTGAACACACTTCTGCTGCTCTTACATAACTTGCACCACTATGCCACTTGCATACTTAGGTCAAACAGAACTACCTCAGCCATTTATTGGCCTGACTTTTGCACTATTATTATGTTGACTGTCTACTGTATGCACAATTGCAAATTTTCAACTCAAATTTTGCTGCTCTTATTTTCTTAATTGTATGTGCCTTCTTATTTTTACTTTTTATATTGTTTACTTGAATGTTATGTTTGTCTGTGGACCTAATTGGTAAAATATGTGTTGTCTCCACCGTGGGATAGTGGGAAACGTAATTTTGATATTTTTGTATGTCTTGACATGTGAAGAAATTGACAATAAAGCAGACTTTGACTGGAGAAACTCAACATGACACCTCCACCTGTTTAGTGTTCTAAAGACGTCAAATAGTCCGCTATAGTTACCAAATTCATAGCCAAAGAGCCAGAAGGATTGGACGCATGGATGGCTATAAAAGCTGTGCTTTCATTATACGACAAAATAGATGTATAACCCTTGAGCCAGCTCCTTACTATGTGATCTCAATGGCAATGCAGCGTTTGTTTGCACCTCCAAAAACATGGCGTACCTGGTCGCAAAACCCCCCACAAATACCCGTATGTTTGTGTGAAAGAATGCTGCTATATGCTCTGCGGGTAAGGCTTTTAATGTCATTGGCTAATTGTCATAGCGGCTAGCCATGTCTTCTGTATCTGTTATTCAGTTCATTCCAAAGGAGCTCCGGTCTTGTAAAACTGCCGCTGGAGAGCACCCACCAGTGTGTCATAGTTCTGTCTGTCATTTACATCTAAGAGCAGCAAGCATGCTAAAGCCTCGTCAGTAAGGCACATAGCCGTAACATCTCTCGCAACCAGTTTGTGATTTAGCAAGCAGGTTGAATTGTGCATGAAAAGCTTTCCAGCTCACCTTCCCGTTGTGCTCGGAGTTTTCACGGAGTAAGCTACCGCTGTTACTGTGGATCGGGCGCTGCCATCTTTGTTTGTATCTGCCTCCCTCACTAGAGGTGTTATCGGTGTCTGCGTCCACCTCCAGTTTTGGCTTGCGAGCATGCCCCCCAATTGTGCATGCCCCACGCCCACTAAAGCCAGCCTCTGAGTGTGGGTTGGCCCGAAGGTGGGTTCTGCTGTCCTCCAGCAGTCATAGCTCCCCTCCATTCAGTGGCTCTGGCCTCTGGCAATCTGCACCATAGAACTAGCTTAAAAAAAACTATCTGGCGGGTTTCAGGAGATCAAATAGGCCTACAAACCGAAACTAAAAAACAGGCCTCTATTTGAGACCGGCCTTTATTTATCCACACCAGGAGTGTAAAAGAGACAGGCATCTAGACAGGCTTTTACTTGAATTTTTACAGTAAGCGGGTCGGATCGCGGGTCAGGTATCATTTTGTCTTAATTAATATCCACGGTTTGAGTTCAGTTAAGTTGCGTTGATTTAAATATCAGACGAGCGCGGGCCGCTTGTGACTTGACCCGCGCACCACTGACACACACAGAATTGGCAACATTTTCACCTTGATCATGTATACCAGTGGTTCTCAACCTTTTTTGAGCAAACGCCCCCCTGACCTTACTTTGATCCTCTGGCGCCCCCCCCCCCCCCCCCCCCCACACACACACACACACACACACAATAAAAAAAGTAAAAAAACTACACCCCCGGGTAGGCTATAGGCCACTCACACTCATGCTATATTGCTTCAATAAAAAAACATTTCTGTGCTGTTTTGGTTTCTTCTGGAATTATAAGAAAATGTCCCTATGAGCCTATTTTATTATTAAGCAGATTTAGCCCACTGTTAGAAGCAATAGGAGACTGGTTGGGTAAAAAAACAAAACACTACCACATCAGCATTGGTTGTAATGATTTTTTTTTTTAAATCAATAGGAACATTAAATGTAGGCAACAAGACGTGTCATTTTATCATGGACAAAAATCAAGTGCACATCACGTGAACAACATATGCACATCGCAACAATCGAACCAATCACAAAACAGATTCTGCACTGTATGACCACTGAGCATAGTAAAATGTAGCTGGGATGGTAGAGGGGTTAGAAACCCATGAATGAAAATACCCTATTTATTTCAGGTAGCCTATTTTTGCACCAAAAATATGTGAAAACCATGGAAATTTAAAATGTAAAAAAAAAACACTTTCCCAGCGCCCCCCTAGGTTGTATGAACGCCCCCGTTGAGAAACCCTAATGTATAGGAACTTTGACATGAATCGGCTAAATCGCCTTGGAGAAGTGTGAAATGGAGAAGTGCACAAAATACCTCACTTCCTGTTGGGTGTGGCTAATGGAATGTACATATGAAAGTTGTTTGTATTGAGGAGTTACACACACTTACCAAATTTGGTTTGTGTAGCTGAAACTATATTCCAACCACAAGCCTCAAAGATATAAGGGGGTGCAAGGGAGTCCCTGTTCCACGCCTGGGGCCAAGCCATATTGGAGTGAACAATATGACACCTGTTGGGCATGTCAAATTTCATGAATTTTTGCCCAAGAGAACCACTTCAAAAACGGCAAAGTACGGCAGAATGGAGACAAACTACAATAACAACTCTTACAAAAACAATAGTCGAAACAACCTTCGAGCCTGCACCCTGTGGTGCTTGGGGCCTAAAAAAGATTTTGTAGCATATTAATATGAAATGTTTCATGGTTTATAGCAAATACCTTTTTTATATTTCATTGAAGACACACATCAATCATACATCAAATAACTCATTCATTCTGTCATATAACTGTGAGTTGAAAAGATGAAACAATTACTAATACTAACACCCAAACAAATGATGTTGCCTGTTGTTTATTTGGAGATAAATAGAGAAATCAGATTTCATACAAGGTATCAGAGGGCCTTTCACTGTCCTTTGCCCATTAACTGCTTCTTAGTATTTTTCTCTGGCCTAAACACAATTATAAAACACTTTGGGGCAAAAATACATGCAATTAAGCCAAAACTAGAAGCTAAGATGGCAAATATCTCCACAGCTACAGTAAATTTTCCGGGAGAGCTGACATAAGCTGGAATAAAAGTGATCCAGACTGCACAGAATATCAGCATACTGAATGTGATGAATTTGGCCTCATTAAAGTTATCAGGTAGCTTACGGGCCAGAAAAGCCAGGAAAAAACACAAGAGAGCAAGGAGACCAATATAGCCTAATACAGCCCAAAAAGCACCCACTGAACCCAGATCACATTCAAGAATGATTCTTTCCTTGTAAAGGGACATATTCCTTATAGGAAATGGGGGTGACAGTGTCAACCACAAAATGCATATTATAATTTGTACAAAAGTAAAAGCGACAACTGCCATTCTTTGCTGTGCAGGCCCAAACCACTTCATGACATTACTGCCTGGAAGAGTGGCTCTGAAGGCCATTAACACCACTATTGTTTTCCCCAGAACACAGGAGATGCAGAGAACAAAGGTGATCCCAAACGCTGTGTGACGCAACATACAGGACCACTCAGAGGGCCGACCAATGAAAGTAAGAGAGCAAAGGAAACACAGAGTCAGTGAGAAGAGCAGCAGGAAACTCAGCTCTGAGTTGTTGGCTCTAACAATAGGAGACATCCGGTGTCTGTAGAACACAGTAGCCACAATGACAGCAATACAGGCTCCTGCAATAGAGAAAACAGCTAATACAATGCCAAGAACCTCATCCCAGGACAGAAACTCAACTGGTTTAGGCAGGCATTCATCCCTCTGGGCATTGGGCCAGTACTCATCAGGACAGGAGACACAGTCAACAGCATCTGTACAGAAGACAATAGTGTGTGCTTACACTAGGCACAGTCAAATTTATCACTGCAATATTTCGGATGTCCAAGTAGCACAAGAAAACATGACAAAATTAGCTAAAAGAAGTACACTTGGTTTGTATACATGCACTGCAAGTACTGTACCTGTTTCATTGCTGATCTCTCCCTCTCCACATGGTATACAGTCATAGCAGCAGACAGGCCTGCCTTTCTGTACAGCCTTCCTGGTGCCTGGAGGACAGCTCTCACTGCACACAGACACAGGCACCTTCCAAAGACATAGGAAGACAGATTATGAACTTCTGGCAATAAATCTAGTATACAGAAAGTGTGACACATCATTTGAGGCCTCTACCTGTGTTTGTCCTTCCATCCAAGTGATGTTTTTGTGCATACTAAACTCATGACCTTTGGGTTGTGATGCATCATAACGGCCCACTGTCACAAATTCCATAACTCCATTTTCAGTGACTTGCCAGTTAACAAGCTCATATGTGGCAACAGGGTCCCCGTTAGCATCAAAAGAAACATGATTTCCATTTATGGTGAAATTGACCTTTTTAAGTTGCTCAAGAACCTTTAGAGCAGAGACATTCATATTTCTTCACACATAACAATGTAAATTCATATTTAGTTTCAGTTTAAATTCTATTTTATTATAGACTACTTTTGATGATATTAACAGAATACAATATTTACATGGATTTGAAAGCTAGCCTACATTCATTTGTACCCTATACTTTGTCACGTTGTGTTATTAGTATTATTGTTATTTAATTGACTCCAATATCCATTTTACCTGATCTGGCTCCAGGACAACTGTTCTGTTGCACTGAGATTCTGGCCTATCTTTGCATACAAGGCCATGGATAGCATGAGCTATAGCATAAGTGGCTTTGTAAACCATGTTAGTGATGCGCAGCTGCGAAGTGTCCGTGTAAGGAATCTGAATGCCATCTAGGTTTTCATTGCCGCTACATGGCTCAGCTGCTCCACTTTCATGGCCTGCTTGTGCCGAGAGCAGGGTGCAGTCAAATGCGTCTTCCCAGAACTCAGTGAGAAGTGTGGATTTGGACACTCGAGCAGGGGAGAGGTCCAGAAGGAAGTTTCGCAAACCAGGGATGACCGAACGCTCAATTCCGAAACCAATGGCTCCGGAACACAGTCCAAACCGTAACATATCTCGATCTGTTACCCACGACTCACTGCCAATCCACTGTAAGGATGGAGGGTTATGTCGCGATAACTCTTCTAATAAGATGCGCATGTCACCCATGGCAAGAAAAGCCACCACAACTCGTGCAGTAGAGCGGCGTATTACCTCTGCCACTATTTCTAATTTACTACGAGGATTTGTCCTGTAGTAAGCCACAGAATATTCTACACAGATTCCTTCACTTTTTGCAGCAGTCAGGAATGATGCCATCCCATTGTTACCATAGTCAGAATCACTACGAACTGCCCCAATCCACGTCCAGCCGAAATGTTTAATCAGTCGTGCCAGTGCGGCTGCTTGGTAGTGGTCGCTTGGTATAGTCCTGAAGAACGCAGGGTGCTGTGTCTTGTCGCTCAGACAGGCACATGTGGCAAAGTGACTAACCTGTAAGAGTTCGTGTAAAACAGTAAAATTAGACGTCTGTCGATTTCTGTCAGTATACATTGTAAAGAAAGCATTTAGGTGATGTTTTTGAGAGACATACATTCATATGTACACGATTTACTCAATGAATTTGGAAGCACCTGTGGAATTCCGAAAAGACCTAGAATTCTGGACAAGCCAATGGACGGTGTTGAGCCAGACTCCCCTACAACAGCTACAACGTTTGCTTTCTTGGGACAAGAGGTATCCATTGAAATATTAGGGGTCATCCCATTAGCAAACTGAAAAGCAACTTTCACAGCGACAGGTACAGCTGAACAAGAGTCATGTATTTCATACCCCAGGGTAATATTTGGTAGGATATCTGTTCTGTTATTAATTTCTTCTATGGCAAATTCCATCGTGCGAGCAAATCGAAGTTCTCGAGTGTCCATGCTGCAAAAATATATAACAGAAGAGGTTAATGAGGTTAATAAACAAAGAGACCTTTAAATGCTATTAGAATATTTCTTCCCATTGTAATGTACCTCCCAGCGCATTTTAGAGGCTCTGGCATACTGGAATAGTTGTGCTGTATTATATGCAGATAATAGTGGAATGAAAAAATCCCCCCAATCACAAAATCTCCATCCTTGAAAAATGCAGGGGGCTTGATAGCTCCTTGCAACCTACAATTTAAAGAACTCATGTCAGACTCCACAGTAAGCCCCGCTCCCCACAGGGCAACAAGGAGGGTGAGAGTCAGTGCCTGAGTGATCCACATCACAAGACTTACAAATACTCACAGATGAGAGCTATCTGTTTCAGGTTTAAATAACTTTGTCTTATATGCTTCCTCCCCCATGTGTCCTAAAGATGAATCACAAATTGGGGGTTGGGCTAGTTTTACCTAGGTTCATTAGTTCTTTATTGTTTGATCATGGCAGTTGTTTTGTGCAAATTGTCTTTGAAATTAATGATAATTCCTTTATGATTATTTTGCAACATTTATATTTATGATCAGCAACATTTTCTGTTATACACAACACATTCCACCAGGTTTATATCATACCCTTACTCATATAACATTGTGATTTACTGCTCTCGAAAGCCATATTCGACTTGCCATCCAACTATGACATTTGCCTTTTGTTAGTCTGTGACAAACCTCTATTTGCAGTATATTCTATCAATGAAACAAACTCTGTGACCTTGAGGCCTTCTAAAAGTGATTAAGGGGCCTAATTCAATTGAGGTGTCTAACAAATACATTTATTTTCTCAGCAATGAAAAATGAGTTTGACACGCCTGCACTATACTTTAGACATGGCATGTCAATTAAATTAAGGTAAGGTATGTAATGTTAATATTCAATGAAGAGAGAGAGAGAGTAGATTTTTACCACCACATAGTAGAGGGTAACACTCCAAAATAAGGTGCCATAATAAATAGCAAACTAGTAATTACCTAACCCTTTGTTAATATTTGTTAATTGTTACTAAAATATCTATTTGGCACAAGTTAATAGTTTTTTCATCATTAATTAAATATTAGTTGTTTGCATAAAATCTGTATGTTAATGTTTTAACAAATCTATTAACTAATATTGTATTAATATATGTTAATAGTTAACTAAATATATTTTTGACACTAATTAACAGTTATTATGACCGCCGCTAGCTTCGCTAGCGAAGCGGTCATATAGGGATTGTCAAAGTTTTTTTTTTTTTTTTTTTTTTTTTTCCCGTCATCTACTTCCTGAAATTTTGGTCAACGATACCCGGGGCACCGAAACACCGGGGCACATGAAATTTGGTGGGTATGTAGCCCCACTAGATTTTACGGAAAAATTTCGTTTGGTCCCCGGGGGCCACTCCCCCTCCGCGCTGGGCCCCCCGAAACCCAAAAAATGCAGTTTTTCCTAAATAACTACCTGAACCGTGGCACCGAGGATGAAGAAATTTTTATGGTATGTTGGTCTCAAGGGCCCACATCAACCTAGCCCATAATCACTCATTTGTGATTTGCACCCCCCCGGTAAAAAATGAAAATGCAATATAATTCTGCTTTAATCGCCCCTCTCTTCAGTTAAGAAGTTCAGAAATGCACCAAATGTTATGTGTATGATTAACCTGACATTCTCTGGGGGTATGCCAAGTTTCGTAGAATTTCATCCATGGGGGGGTCTAAAAAATGAAGTTATGTGTACATTTAGTGACTGTACTGTTCACTCATTGGCCTGTAGATGGTGGTGCACACATATACACACGCACACACACACACAGGCACGTATACCATCAGTATCGGCAATTAGAACGGCCGATACATAATTACAAATTCAGTAGGATTAAAGGAAAACCAAATATTCATCATAATAATTTGGCTGCATTTCCAGTATTGGCGTCCCGTAGTCGTTTGTCCACTAGATGGCGCATCGTTGCAGTGAGACGTAATTTTGTTGGAAGTTAATCTAAAGTGGGTTGGAAAGACACTATGCTTCCTACAAGGACAAGACAGTAGACCTACAGTAGTTTACCGCAGAGAACGTCTAAGGGTAGGATGATTTCTGCATGACATGTAATTCCCATTTCCTCTTGAAGCCGAAATAAATCTGAGAATGTTTATCGGACATGCTTGTTTTTTACTGCAGGTAGGCTACGTTAATCCTATCAATAGCAGAACGTAGGTAAAATAATGTTACCATTAGCATGGTTGAGTGATGGAGGCCAATTTGATTATTGATGTATTTGTAGAAAACCATAAATGCGTTTATAGGCTACCAAGCAAATTGATAACAGCACTAATTGTATCTTTCGACTGTCATCTCATTTGCTTATGACCATAACCTAGGCTACTAACAGGAGCTAAGTGAGTTAGCCACAATATGTTCGCTAGGTGATGGTTTTTAAATGGAAAATATATAGGCCTGAAAGATAACCTGTCTATGATGCATCCTAAACACCGGCCTGGGACAATTTTATGCTCGAAGTCTCAAAAAGCAGTCAACGTTCATTCCCAAACACCCATATAGGCTACTTCAATCCTCTATTTTCAAAGGTGATTCAAGTAAGGAAGAGCATGGCTCAAAGTAAAGTAACTGAAACTACATAAATTCGTCAAAGTGAATAATTTGTGTCAACTCGCCGCAATGTAGATTTATTAACGCACCCGTGATGATCTACATCTCCATTTAAACCAGATGTTTTAGAGCGCACGTTGAGATGTATTCAGGGCAGGGCTGTACCTACACATATTTGTTGCACGTGCTACAAAAATCATTCTTTGCGATGAATGATTTAGTACCAACGTTACACCGGTCAGATACAGTTTTGCCTATGGCTATATCGTGAGACTGAGGCGCTTTTTGTTTGTTCGAAGTGCGTGTTTAGGGTGTGAGAGGGGAGTCGATGTGCTTTGATTCTAGCTTGGTAGTTGTAGTATATGCGATTAAAAAACATGTGTGTGTGAAGTATCCAAACAATGATAACGCTTTCATTATGGCTGCTTTAGCCACAGACCTTGAGCTACTGTACAGTGGGTTGGGTTCCATTTAGAAGTGTCCACTTCATTCGCAGGGTTGCCAACTTTGGGTGTTTGGCTGGAGTGAGATTTTGTGAAGTCATAGTGCGTGTGCGTTAAATTTTTCCCTAAACCTAATTTAAAAAAAATTCTGTCCCCTAACTTTTTTGCTATGTACAGTATAATCCCTGATTTAAGTTTCTTCAAAATGTACAATTAAATTATTGATTGCACTTGAAAACAAGACCAGTGTTTTAACCCTGTGGCATGGAAGGATTATGAGCCACTGGGCCCCTGGGCACAGACATGAAAAGGGCCCCCCTGCCCACCTGAAAAAGGTAGTAGCTCAGTAGAAAAAATTGAAAAATAACCCCTTAAATGATGACTTCTGGCGAGTTTTGTGGAAAGAAATGGACAGATTGAGACTTATGAATGTGTGTATGAGTGTACATATGTATCAGGGATAGAAATAGCCTAAAATATTTTTTTCCACCTACCATTGTGGCTGGTGGATTCCAAAATCTACCAGCCACTAGAGATACAGTATGAACATTTGATGAAAAATCATGACCAAAATGATCACGGTTATTGGTATTGCAATATGATTAAAATGTGCTGACTTTTCTTCTAAACCTACCATCAATGTTGGACAGAACTCATAATTGGCCTGCCCTTCATGCCCAGTAGCAACAAATCTAAAGGTCAACAGAACAGCTATAGTGTCATAAAAGTGGTGTGGCTCCTTTAAAACCCAATCCACTGGTGTGAGTTCTGGAGCCATCCAACTTTATCTAACTCTATACTATCCTACATCATCTGATTTTAATATTTTGTCTAGGCTACAGTATATTTAACATTTAACATTTATTTTCTATTTGGCCTGTTATGAAATTATGCATTGACCAATTAAGCACACTTTTTTAAGACACTTAAATACATGCATGCTTAGCATTTTGTGAAAACAAATCATTATAGCTACATCGACAAACTCTTAGCCATGAGCTATATATCCTCTGGTTTTAATATTTACACATATGTAGGTATTTAAGCACAGCTCAGTTTTAAGACACTTAAAGCCCAAAATTGGAGACCATATAGAAATTTGCTACCATTTCAAAACCGGATACTCTGGAACGGCTTATTGTACAGGGGATTGCATTACACCTTTGTGTTCGGTAAGGTCTGCTGTTTATTCTGGTTTACGGTTTGTCATGTGTGGAACGAAAAGTTTGTGAGATATTCCTCCTATAGGAATTGAAATGAGCGCAGAGCTATAGTAGCCTAATATGATTATTTCTTGAAAGTTAATTTATTTTTCTCGCGAACCGTTTTTAGCGGCAAATGGCTATAGCACCTTATAAAAGATGAGAAAAAGTTATTTCATGTGATGTCTGTGAGGCTACTTCGCGAGTAGCCTACTTCCTAGAGAATAATGGGCGGCCACACTTTATGTCGGTCTGCCTCATGTCTAAATAGCAGCGTGTTCCGTGAAGGTGTCGCGGACCGGATTAAAATAGCCTAGTCAGCGAATCAACAATCAGAGAAAACTGCGCTGAGAACGTTGTAGGCGGATATTAGACCTACCTGCTGTTGGTCTAGACATATGTATGCCTTAAACTCGTATCCTGTCATTTAGAAACAATGCTGTGGGCTAGTCTAGTCATCAACAAAAAATGAACGGATTGCAAAAAAAAAAGAATGGATTTGGCGTGACATTTCTTGAGTGTGCGTGAGAGCGTGAGATTGGAGCTGAAAGCGTGAGTGTCACGCCAGATGCGTGAGAGTTGGCAACCCTGGTTCTAGATTAGAGGCTGAAGTAGCCTGCTAGCGAGAGACTTCTGTAATATCAATAAAAATTTACCTACATAACGAAGTTTGTTCACTGCTGGCAAGTAAGTAAGCAATCAAGCACAACAAAGGCTGTCACTTGAATGGCGTTTGCTAACGTTAGCAATCAAACAATCTTAGATAGCTAAAACGTTTTTGAAACAGAAAAGTTAATTATTTTATGGATTTCAGTCGGATCCCTTGGCGTTATGCCGTAAAACCTATCAATCTGAGCATGCGTGACTCACATCGGGTAGCGACTCACATCGGGGAGTGACAGTTGTTCCATGTTCCATTTTTTTTCAACAATGGCGGCTAATGGAAGCCTCAAATAGTTCCCGAAAGTTAACAATTTATAATAGCAGCAGTGCAGTTACAGACTGTTTATAGCCAACATTTCAGACTCAGATTTACATTATTGGCTCATCCGAATAATAATAATAATAATAACAGTAACAACAGTAATAGTAGTAAAGTAATAGTATTAATAACCTAATTATAATAATAAACTATTTATGTATCGACTATGACAGCTTTGCTGCTCAGTTTTTATCAGTTCCTTATCAAACTAGATGTACCGCATAGCGGTACAAAATATGACCGCCGCTCAGTCCTGTACATCCATTCCGCGAAAATAAATCATATTAATGAATTTGTCTCCATCTTCTACTCCATCCCCCACTCTTGAAATTTTGTGTATACTTGTTTGGAATGTGTGTGTGCACGGATTTTTGTGAATGTTTCTTCTTCTACATATGCATAAGTTTAGTCATCTAGTTAATATGATATTCAGCTTTATTGTCAATGCACAAATTAAATACCAGTAGTCTAAAACAAAATGCCGTTTTACCCAGTGGTGCAAATAACTGACATGTCCAAAAGGGCCTTCATGAAATGCGTTGCGAGACTGTTCATACATATTTTAATGGGCAAAGTTGAAGAGCTACTGTCCGTTATTGTTTGTGCAAATAA
Organism: Alosa pseudoharengus; assembly: GCF_046254945.1. NCBI lineage: Eukaryota > Metazoa > Chordata > Actinopteri > Clupeiformes > Clupeidae > Alosa > Alosa pseudoharengus. The sequence continues at coordinate 7,573,138 of NW_027468598.1, read as the reverse complement.
TATGCTGATTCATGTTCCCTTGCATTTTGCAACTATGAGGTCCATGGTTAGTCTGGCTTTCGCCAGACCAAGCTCAATCTTTTGACGCAATCTTTTGATTTTCACCCAGCCTAGTCCATGGTAGGCACCCGATAGAAATATTGTTTAATTTTGCGATTGAGATATCCACGCACTTCACACACACGTGTTTTTTAATCGCATAGACTACAACTACCAAGCTGGAATCAAAGCACATCGACTCCCCTCTCACACCCTAAACACGCACTTCGAACAAACAAAAAGCGCCTCAGTCTCACGGTATAGCCATAAGCAAAACTGTATCTGACCGGTGTAACGTTGGTACTAAATCATTCATCGCAAAGAATGATTTTTGTAGCACGTGCAACAAATATGTGTAGGTACACAGGGGCGCCTTAATACCACCCGAGGCCCCTGGGCTATATGTTTTTTAAGGCCCCCTCCACCGCAAATATTAATTATGATTAAATGATACCCGGCCCGCGATCTGACCCGACACATAGCGTGCGCTTTTGGTTAATAACATGCAGTGTAGCCTATCATTATTCAGCCTATGTAAAACCTTTACATAAACAGGAACAGAAAGCCCTCGAATCACGTCCGCCTACCCATGACCTCGCTTATCAAAAAGGCTATCCTACTGCACGAAAACAACTTGTTGAACTTGTACAACACTGGCTGTAGGCTAAGTTAAAAGATGGGTACACATGTGGACGTTTAAAAGCTTTTCAAAAGTGCATGTGTTTGTCGTGTCGGGGGGTTCCCCAGGAGTTTTTTTGAAATTCTGTCTACTTAACACACCAGTTTAACGCAGTTTGGGAGGGACAGAAATACTTTTAGCCTACAGAACATGTGACGTGAACATGGCTACCTTGTGCATTATCACTACACTACATGGAGACATAGGCCTATCTCACGTTAACAATGGAGAAAACATAACATAGACTATTATATGTGCGAATGGGTTAGCAAACTTAGATGTTGGTGAACGGAGATGCAGATCACTAATTCATTTATTTGCGCCACAGCCTATGTTCTGCGTTCACTCCAATGAGACAAGTGAAATACATGTTTTTAAAGCCGTTTCATTTCCAGGCAATTTGCTACGATGTTTACCTGCTATGCCTTCTGTTTTCATGGACAGTTACAGGAATCCACGTCATTCGTTTATCGTTGCTTCAATCCTACCCACGTTATCTCCAGAGTTTGTATGATAAGTTTGTCAGTCAGTTTCAGCCTCTCTTCTAGCTCCTCTACACCCGTTAGGATTTATTACGTTTTGTTACATTTTGTTACACTTTAGAATTGGAGAAGACAAAGGGGGCCTCTGCATGGATGTAGATGTAGAGCAGTACGATGTGCTCAATTATTTAGGCTAGCTCCAGAGTAGGCTATGACGCCGCGAATACGGACACGCCGTTTATTATTATTGATTATCATTATTATTATTAGGAGGCCCCTCATTGGTCGAGGCCCCTGGGCTGAAGCCCAGGTAAGCCCCTGCATTAAGGCGCCAGTGTAGGTACAGCCCTGCCCTGAATACATCTCAACGTGCGCTCTAAAACATCTGGTTTAAATGGAGATGTAGATTATCACGGGTGCGTTAATAAATCTACATTGCGGCGAGTTGACACAAATTATTCTCTTTGACGAATTTATGTAGTTTCAGTTACTTTACTTTGAGCCATGCTCTTCCTTACTTGAATCACCTTTGAAAATAGAGGATTGAAGTAGCCTATATGGGTGTTTGGGAATGAACGTTGACTCAGAAGCTTTTTGAGACCAATAAAATGTCAGAAATGTCCCAGCCCGGTGTTTAGGATGCATCATAGACAGGTTATCTTTCAGGTAGCCTATATATTTTCCATTAAAAAAACCATCACGTAGCGAACGTATTGTGGCTAACTCACGTAGCTCCTGTTAGTAGCCTAGGCTATGGTCATAAGCAAATGAGATGACAGTCGAAAGATACAATTACTGCTGTTATCAATTTGCTTGGTAGCCTATAAACGCATTTATGGTTTATCCATCACTCAACCATGCTAATGGTAACATTATTTTACCTACATTCTGCTATTGATAGGATTAACGTAGCCTACCTGCAGTAAAAAACAAACATGTCCGATAAACATTCTCAGATTTATTTCGGCTTCAAGAGGAAATGGGAATTACATGTCATGCAGAAATCATCCTACCCTTAGACGTTCTCTGCGGTAAACTACTGTAGCCTACTGTCTTGTCCTTGTAGGAAGCAGTGTCTTTCCAACCCACTTTAGATTAACTTCCAACAAAATTACGTCTCACTGCGATGCGCCATCTAGTGGACAAACGACTACGTGACGCCAATACTGGAAATGCAGCCAAATTATTATTATGATGAATATTTGGGGTTCCTTTAATCCTACAGAATTTGTAATTATGTATCGGCCGTTCTAATTGCCGATACTGATGGTATACGTGCCTGTGTGCGTATGTATATGTGTGCACCACCATCTACAGGCCAATGAGTGTACAGTCACTAAATGTACACATAACTTAATTTTTTAGACCCCCCCCATGGATGAAATTCTACGAAACTTGGCATACCCCCAGAGAATGTCAGGTTAATCATACACATAAAATTTGGTGCAGTTCTGAACGTCTCAACTGAAGAGAAGGGCGATTAAAGCAGAATGATATTGCATTTTCATTTTTTACCGGGGGGGGGGTGCAAATCACAAATGAGTGATTATGGGCTAGGTTGATGTGGGCCCTTGAGATCAACATACCATAAAAATTTCTTCATCCTCGGTGCCACGGTTCAGGTAGTTATTTAGGAAAAACTGATTTTTTTGGGTTTCGGGGGGCCCAGCGCGGAGGGGGAGTGGCCCCCGGGGACCAAACAAAATTTTTCCGTAAAAGTCTAGTGGGGCTACATACCCACCAAATTTCATGTGCCCCGGTGTTTCGGTGCCCCAGGTATCGTTGACCAAAATTTCAGGAAGTAGATGACGGGGAAAAAAAAAAAAACTTTGACAATCCCTATATGACCGCTTCGCTAGCTTTGCTAGCGGCGGTCATAATAAATTAAAAGAGGCTAAAGCCCAATAAATGTGCCACACATAACCTAATATAAGATAAACCTTGCCTATACCATTTCAATTAGGCAGCACTAGGCAACACCACGAACAAGCTGTCATTATGTTTTTGCGTTTGTAGCCTACAACTTTTATGACGTGACGTGTCTTGGGCATTTAGCTTTACCATCATGTCAACATAGTTGTAACGTTATGCGCAATGCTCATCTAGGCTATGGATTTAAGTGGTTTAATTTTAAAAAGGGCAGCAAAAGTGGGATAAAGTGCAACTGCTTCCCCAAAACAATTCCTCCATAACTGTGGATTTAATCGTTTGATATGTGGATAACTTTCAGTGGACTAAACACATAAAAGGTAAGATTTTGTTATCACAAAGCTAGCTGGTTCGTTAAAATTTAATATGGCAAAGCATGTTTACAGCCAACTTTGTACTTGCAACAGTGAAACTGAGTTTGTTGGTAACGTAAACGTTTCTTCATTTAGGAGCAGGACTGTTTTTATTATTATTTTGCATTCATTTTCATTGGCAAAAGCTAGCCTAATATGCATGAGAGAACCTAGATTTGAGGGAGCTGCAGCTGTTAGCATCAGCACGGTCATATTAACACAGCAGGGCACACTAGCCCAGTGATGGCTAGCCCAGTGATGAGGGATCGTGTAAAATCCCCATCCCCAAAAAGTTTCAAACCAAGCTTGCGCTGATGATGCATGATCACTGATCAAATTGCTATTTTCTGACACGATGCACACCATTCCCAGGTGCTCACCTGTCTGAATCTCAAGCTCTTTAGCCTAGCATCTTAATGCTGTTCACAGCACGGTAAATGACAAACGATGACAAAATGCTGTTCATGTTTATGAGTTCATAGCCTGGTTATTTATCGAAGGACTTACATGTCACGTTTTATATTTTATTATGATCACTCGCATTACCATGGGGTTACTTAATAGATAGGCCTAATGCTACGGTTAACTTAGAATGCCCACCATTACACTGGAGATGTTAAAAAACTTTTAAACTTTTTTTATTCTCCCGCGACGATAGGCTATAGGCTTGGCTAGGTAATTCGCTCATTAGCTCAGATCAGTGACTACCAGAGGAAACGCGGGGTAGAAAACTCAAACAAGTAATGTTAGACTAGCAGTTTTTCGTTGCAAAATCAAAATTTCACAGGAGCTCCATGCGCTTTTGTAGGCTACACGCAGTCTCAAAAACACTGTTTACAGCTTTTCGAGTCACTGTACAAGGTCATTTATTTTATATAGCGATAATTTAGATACACTATAATTTAGATACACTAAAAAAGTGGGTGCAATTGCGTTTTCTAAAGAATCTCCAGTCTTGATTTTGTACAGAAATTAATATTAAGTGACACGTAAAAGGGCGGGAAAAAGGTCACCTTATATAGCAGGCTAAGATATAAGGTCTGGAATTTAATTTAAAATTGTTGTAATGGTAGGATAACTACATAGTTTACACAATAATTACACTGTGTTATAAATATTGTATATCAATGCATTTATTGACTCAATTACCCAAAATCGTGGCTCTGTCTATCATTGAACAGTAGCCTATTTAATGCATTCTAATCCATTGTCAGTCACTTCCGGGAACTAGTTGAGGTTTACACAAACCACGTGACCAACGGAATTTTGAACACCCATTGTCGCAACTCTACCTTTATATGGCTCTGGGGTAAACTAAACAGTCAGTGTGGGCTTGCCCAGCACTGGCGGCAAATTCAAACAGAAAGGCTACCCTACTGTTTGATTAGGCTACTTCAATTTACTTGAATGTAAGAATGTGGTTCATAAACAACGCATTCGCGATCGTCGGTGCTTGGTCATAGACCTCTCCGGAATAAGTCCCGCCTCCGAAACATCCAGATCCACCCAACTTCTGGGCGTTGAATGTCTATGGGAAATAACATGGCCTTGATAACATCAAGGGTTCGCCCGAGAAATCTGGTTGCAATTCAAAATTCCACTGGAGCTCCAAGCGGATTTGTACAGCCTTTGTACAGCCTTACAACACTGTTTACAGCTCTTCGAGTCGCGGTAAAATGTAATTTTTGGTACATAGCTAATTTAGATACCCTTATGGTGTGTGTGCTTGTGTTTCTTTAGGAATCCGCCATCTTGATTTGTATAGAAATTAATATTAAGTGACACATACACGTAAGAGATTGGACATATGGGACGGTTGGTAATATGTGACGTTCCGATATGTGGAATCGGCCAAAATGAACGGCAACTCCAACAGGACATACTGAACCGTCTCGAGTCACTGACCTCGCCCGACTGTTCGATGACGTCCGACGGCCGATAATCGGGTTGGTGCGTCTGGGCCTTTAGACATTCAAGAGCACCTGACCTGCGATGGACTGTTCAAGAGCACAATGTTGCTTAGGATGTTCAATACCAGGAGAGTCACCAATGCGCAATGGCAATTTTATTATATTTTGTTTATTTATTTTATTGTTTGTGAAATTGTTTATGCCTTGGTGTCACGGGTACGCTGGCGACTACTGTACACCGCTCTGTCCGGCATCTTTTGTCTTGTGTGTCAATGTCTTGTGTGTGGTGCGCTTTGGGTTGCACTCTATGCATATAAAACCCTATTAAAAGTGACTTGACTAGATGTATCAGAGCTGGAGGTGAGGGTGGGAGAGAGCAGAGTGGCTGCTGACACTGTCCAGGCCAGCAGAAGGAGACCCAGAGAGACCTGCATGTCTGCTCTTTGTCTCCCTCCCTTTTTTCATTCTCAGTTATTTTATAGAGAGGGTTGTGCCTTTTGACATATCTGATGTTAATCATGGATACTTGAATTCACATGAATGCTTAATATCTGTTACATTAAAGGGGAGCTATGCAGGGGTTTTTTTAGCTTAATTTATCTTAACAGCGTCGGAATGGTTATATGACTTTTTCTGGGGTGAATGGTGGCTGTCTCGCTTCCCTCTAGCGTCCGTGAGCAGAAAAAACAGCCTTGCAACTTTAGGCTGGACTCAGAGACTGAAAGTCTTGCAGCCTCACAATGTAACGAATTGCTTTACTGCACTACACACATACACGCCAGGCACTGGCTAACAAGGTAGCGATGGAGTTTCTCAGACATTCCTCATGGCAGAGCCAGTAAAAAGAAGCAGAAAGAGAGTAAACCGTTGTCAGAGGAAAAGGGAAAGCCGAAACGGCAAACTGTAGGGGGAACTGCAGGAAAAAGCGAGAAAACTGAAGGAATTGCAAAAAATTGCTTTAATGTGCAACCTACGATTCCAATGTTACTTGCACTTTGAATCTCAGTGTCTCTCAGTAAACAGCACAGTGAATCTCAGTAAACAGTAAACATGAATGTCTTCATTTGTACAGTATGCTGTACATTTGTGTCTCCCAGATGTCTATGATGGAGTCAAATATGTGTGTAGGACAACCTTTTGTCCAGTGTAGTGGGCACAAAAACCCTATACACAGGATATTGTATGCACATAGCTGCCAAAACTCACGCATTCGATTGGTGTGAGAGCGCGTGGAGCCAATCAAATGAATGAATCTCACGGTCAATGCGTGAGATTGGCAGCTATGTATGCATGATGCATAAGAGACAGTGGACATGCATGTAAATTTACTAATACTATCAAGCTTCAAGGAGCATTTTTGGAACATGTTTTCCCAACAGAAATAGATTAAGAGATCCTAGCCATATTTTCAGCAGCAGATGTTGCTCAGTGTCAGGAAGCACAAGGACCAGCAGTATTGCTAGAAGTTTCCACTATGGTATCCCTGAGTGTTAACATACAAATATTTTAACATATGGAGGGGGTGGCATGCTTTGTGTAGGTGGAAAGCCAGAGTGCTATCAAGTAATGGTAGCCCCACATACTGTAACTACCACAGTTATTTTTGATTGTTTGTTTGTTTATTTATTTGAGGTTTCATGTTTAAATAGTTTATTGTTTATGAAGTATTTCATTTTTGAAATGCACTCTCTAGTCTGACGTTTTCTACATTGCTATAAGCACAGCAACCAACTGGAATGGGTGCACTGTGCTCTCTTTGACCAACCTGAGGGTGGCAGTCATACACTTGTATTCAGATCACACAGTTGACCTTAGCTGAAATCCCTATCTTTCCAGTCTAATATCAGTGTGTATAAATAATCATGTCATTGACAAAAGTATGTAGTTCTGTGGTGAGATTGATAACTGCTTTTTAGGAAATTATATAGTGGAATAATAAACAATTGTGTAATGTAATGTTTTTCTCCAACACTGAGTTTATGATGGAGACCAAAATCTTTGCCCAGACAGTAATTATATCCAGTTGAAAAATGGAGCCCAGTAGAGTCGACTATTGCAATGGCCTGTTCACTAGCCTTCCCAACAGCTCCAGGTGGTACAAAATGCTGCAGCAAGGATTCTGACCAAAACCAGGAGAACGGATCACATTGCCCCATACTTTAATCCCTGCACTAGCTCCCAGTCATGTATAGAATCGATTTTAAAGTTCTGCTACTTGTTTATACAGTAAGTCTTTGAATAGTTTGTGACCAAATTACCTACTGGATATGCTACAACTCTATGTACTACCGAGACCTCACAGGAGAAGCATGGTGAAGCAGCTTTTAGCCACAGGGCAGTCATACTCTGGAATGAACTGCCTACTGAAAGTAAATATGGCCCAAAAATATTTTTTATGTCATGCCTCAAGACTAAATTATTTACTGTTGTCTTCTCTTAAACTGATCTTAGAGTATTTATTTATCTATTTATTTATTTTAAGTCATTTTATTTTATATTATTATTTGTATTTATTTTATCTATTTACCTGTCTGCATTGTATGTTCTTAAGATTTTTATGATTTTTTTATTAGTCCTATGACTTTTTATTATATTTTTAGTTTATGTTACTCTTTTACTGTATTTGACCTTTTATTCTATTTCACTTTTTATTCATCTTTGTTTGACTGTTCTTTTGTATGTGTCCACTGTAAAGCAAATTGAATTGCCTGAGGTTGCACAAAAAGCTTTATACAAATAATCGTGCCTTGCCTGCCTTGCTTTACAGTGAGGTCTGTATCTGTTAAAAAAACACACATTTTGAAATGAGGAGACACACTTCTGTAATGTTGATAATGTGTCTGCACATTTTTAGTTTCTTGATTCTAAACAGTTTTGAAAGGATCTTCATTCTGGGGACACTTTTATTGCCATAACAACTACAGAAATATGATCGAAGAGTTCAGTCAAGTAATATCGCACTGAACTATAAGAACTGCTTAAGGAAAATGCATATGCTTCCCCCCTCCCCCGCAACAGCTTTCATTGGTCTATCTTAGTTTATGTCACTTGACATGACAGTTAAAGCAGATCAGATGGCTTTTATAGGGTGGCCAATCCTGTCTATGCTGCACTTGGTTGCAATAATGCCACCTGTTCTGCATGTTGTTTGACATTACATCATACCTGTAGAGATGCCAGCAGGCCAGAGTAAGCGAATTACACCTAGAGTACTGTTTTTCCTTCACTTTTTGTTAGAGAGCTGCACGGCAGAGAGATTTTGCAATATGATTGGAAACTTTGATTTGCCAGTCTTGAAGGCAGATGGGGATATCTTGATTGGGGGACTATTCCCCCTTCACTATATGGCCTCAAAGCCAGATCATAGCTACTCCTCCAGACCGCAGCCCAGCCAGTGCACTGGGTGAGTGGAAATTACCTCATTGTCAGACAGGTCCTGTGGAAGAAAGCCACTTTTTCCCAGTAACCTTGTGGAAAAGGACAACAAACCAATTAAGTCAGTGACTGTACCTGAAAAGCTAAAATGGTATTATGCTTGTAAAGCTCACCACGGGTGTCCTTGTTTATCACTGTCATATACATTTCTTTTTGTGACAGTCCATTTTTTTAATGGTACACATGTTTTTTGGTGTGTGTGTGTGTGTGTGTATGTAAAATACAATTATGAAATGCACATTTTTTGCAGGCTTTAGAACAAGACTTAGTAATACATTTCAATTTATATACAATTGTGTACCATTGTATTACCTGCAGTGCTTTATGTAAAAGAGAGTTCTTAGTCAGGTAGATATTTTATGCTGTTAAATTCACAACTTCTTTTGATTATTTCAGCCTTGATCTTCGAGCATTTCGCTGGATCCAGACTATGATATTTGCCATCAAAGAGATAAATGGAAATGCAAGCCTTTTGCCTGGGGTTACTCTGGGCTACAGAATAATGGATAGTTGTGACCATGTTCACCTTGGCTTGACAGGGGGGTTGTCATTAGTTAGTGGATCCCTGGCTCATCATCAGAATCAAACAGAAGGCTCCCAATGCATTGCTAGCAGCCCGGTATCTGCTGTAATTGGTTTAGCATCCTCCACTCCCACCCGTGCGCTGGCACACACTTTGGGACCTTTTGGGATACCAGTGGTATGAAAACAGATCAAAATGTTAAATCCGTTATATATTATTTGATTCTGTTCCACTAGCTCAAGTGGTAATAGCACTTCAAACTGCAAACAATCTACTTGAATGTAAAATGAGAATATTTTACACTTTTTTTTATTTTTAATTGTACTGACAATTGTAATGCAATTGTGACCTGCTGTATGCAGTTACTCATGTGATAAATAATGTATATGTGTTTGGGCATTTTAACTATTTGGTAGATTTTATGTTGACATGCATGTGTTACACAATCAGTCCTCTTTTTTCTTTACTCTTCTTTGTTTGTAGGTTAGCTATTTTGCAACCTGCACATGTCTTACAAACAAGCAGGTGTATCCTTCCTTCCTGCGCACTGTGCCCAGTGACATGTTTCAAGTGCAGGGACTGGTTCAGCTCGTTGCCCACTTCGGCTGGCAGTGGGTTGGCACAATAGGCACAGAGGATGACTACAGTCACTATGGGATCCAAGCATTCTCTGAGCAGCTGCATGAATGGGGTGGCTGCCTAGCCTTCCACCAAACCATTCCCAAAGCGCCATCAGTGGCTAAGATCAATGCCATTGCTGACGTTCTAGAGACGACCACTGCCAGTGTGGTCATCGCCTTTGCCACAGAAGGACAGCTGCTGAGCCTGCTGACTGAAGTTGCTCGACGCAACCTGACCAGGTTGCAGTGGGTGGCCAGCGAGGCGTGGGTGACGGCCCGTCTGCTCACTGCCCCCACGTTTCAGCCTGTGCTGGTGGGCACGCTGGGCTTTTCCTTTAGAGGCACAGTGATCCCAGGGCTGTCTGACTTTCTCCTGAATGTGCGCCCATCACCACGGCCAGAGTCAACTCTCACTAACATGTTCTGGGAGGAGCTGTTTGGATGCAGGTTAGAGTTCGGGTCTCACAGTGTGTCTGAAATACCACTGTGTAGTGGAAATGAAGATTTGAGTTCATACAAAACCAGCTACAGTGAGTCACTGGTCAGAATCTCTTACAACGTATACAAAGCTGTGTATGCAATTGCCCATGCTTTGCACAAGCTGTTGCAGTGTGGTTCTTTGTGGAGAAATGCCACACAAACCGGCTGTAAAAGAAGCACAACATTTACACCAAGGCAGGTAAAACAGAGTATTACTCTCTGAAACACTGACAACATTGTCATCACTTAGTTGACCTTTCAATACAAATAATTTCAGTATTTATAATTTTAATACATTTATTTCACCATACATTATTGTATAAACCAACCTCTGCTGTCAGCTCCTACACCACTTAAAGGAGGTGAACTTCACCAATCAGTTTGGAGAGAAAGTGTCCTTTGACTCTAATGGGGAGCCGGTGCCCCTCTACGATATCATCAACTGGCAGAGAGACCACCAGGATGGCGTCAGGTTCAAGAAAGTGGGAAGCTACGATGGCTCAGCCCCTCAAGGCTTAAAGCTGCAGATGGATGAAAAGTCCATAGAGTGGGCAGAGGGACAGCTTCAGGTGAACATACTGAATTATCAATGAAGTGGAAATGGAAAGGGTGGCAAAAACAGTAACATATAGGCTGCATTGTGTGTCTCTACAGGCTCCTGTGTCTGTCTGCAGTGTAGCCTGTCCTCCTGGAAGTCGAAAGGCCTCGCGTCCAGGGGAGGCTGTTTGCTGCTTCGATTGTCTGCCCTGTGCCGAGGGACAGATCAGCAATACTACAGGTGAGTGAGCCAACACGGGACACACCTTGACTGAAAGCGTTTGAGGGGCAGTTTTTTTTCTCTCTCTTTAATTAGTTTGGTCATTATGTATAAAGGCCGCACAATTTTCAGCATTAACAGAAATGAATGAGGGCTTTGTGTTTTATGTCTAGGAGCTACAGAGTGTATTACATGTCCTCTGTACTACTGGTCTGACAGAGACAGAGTGGCTTGTGTGGCTGGCGTGGAGGAATTTCTCTCTTTCCAAGAGACTCTGGGTATCATCCTAGTTGTTTTATCTCTGCTGGGGGTTGCTGTTGCTGCAGTCATTACTGCCATCTTCTTCTGTTACAAGACCACACCCATTGTTAAAGCCAACAACTCAGAGATCAGCTTTTTGCTGCTGCTGTCACTGAAGCTCTGCTTCCTCTGCTCCCTGGTGTTCATGGCCCGCCCCTCACCCTGGTCTTGCTGGGCCCGACAGGCATTGTTCGGGATCAGCTTTGTGCTCTCGATCTCCTGCATCCTGGTCAAGACCATTGTTGTGCTGCTTGCCTTCCGCTCCTCCTTACCTGGTTCCCATGCGGTCCACCTGTTTGGGCCTCCTCAGCAAAGGGCCTTCATCTTCTGCTGCTCTGCGGTGCAGGTGGTCCTGTGTGCTGGCTGGCTGGCAGTGGCACCCCCTGTGCCCTTCAAGAACACATCCTACCAGGGTGGCAGGATACTGCTGGAGTGTAAAGGTGTGTGGCCACTGGGGTTCTACCTGGTGCTTGGGTACATTGGCCTGTTATCTTGCGTGTGCTTTGTACTTGCATTCATGGGACGTAAACTTCCAGACACTTTTAATGAAGCCAAGTTGATCACCTTCAGCATGCTCATTTTCTTTGCTGTGTGGATTTCCTTCATACCTGCATACAACAGCTCCCCAGGGAAATACACAGTGGCCGTGGAGATTTTTGCCATCCTGGCTTCTAGCTTTGGACTACTGTTTTGCATCTTTGCACCAAAATGTTATATTATTCTTTTTAAACCTGAGAAAAACACCAAAAGAGGAATGACAAGGAAATACTGAAAATAATGCTTTGTGTTTTTGTGTACAGTATGTCTTTCAAGTCTTATGTTTCACATTAAACATGTTTCACGGGTCATCCTGATTTGATTGTTGAAGTTATTTATAAATAATTTCTCACCTTTGGGGAAATACTGTACAATAGTGTGACATACAGTAGTTTAGTATATTTGTATTTTTTATCATAACATAAAATAACATATATTCTTTTGGAATTTTAAAGAAATTACCACAGTATTAAACTTTAAGAAACACCTCAAAACAAACTTTTAATTGTAAATAATGTTCCACTTGGGTTTGGACAGTGTTTACTAAGTTGTTGTACCATACAGCACACTTGACCAAATAAACATTTTGTAGCAAATTGATATGAAATGTTCCATTGTGGTCCGTGTAACGCTTTGCAGTGCTATGTTCTATTTGCAAAATTCACATGAAAAAATATAAAAATAGGCTTAAAAATCCATTATCCATTCTTTAGGACGGGACAGTAAATGGGTTATTGTTGCTTATTTTGATTTTCAATTGAGCACAGTTACGGTTTTCTGTTCAGAAGTTAAAAATTGAAATGATGCGTCAATTTTATAATTTTCCTTTTTTGCGCTTGTGGTTGGACTGAACCACGAGCACCGGGCGGAGAATACCATCTAGCTGGGCCAGGCTAGATGGTGGAAGAGAGCGCCACCTGAAGTTGTTCGTGATTTTAACTCATTACTTTAGAGATTAATAACTAAAACTTCGCCGATTTTTGGGAGATGGCACATTAAACATAACTTTCAGCCTATGTTGAACATACATGCAGTATATTTGAATACCATGGCCCATCCCATACCATAGCAAATAATCCCCCAAAGCAGAATGCTTTGCCATCGACATCAGTCTATACAGGCTACCCTAAGCACTGTTTGATATGGGAAATGTTTAACACTTTACGCTAGACTAGGTTTCCTTAGGCTAAACGAAGACACAAGAGTGAGTAGGCCTAATTTATCAGTTTATCCATTTATTCATTTCAACAGCAAATAGCCTACATTGCTGTAGGCTACTATGGCTCAAGTCCATTGGTAATGCTCATGTAGGTCTCCAAAGCCTCCCAGAACAGTAGAACACGTAGGGCTACTCATAAGTGTCAGGATGCAGCAATGTCTCCCTCTGCATCTGAACTTCTGATCTTGAGCTGACATTATCAATCGCTTGCACCTTGATGCAAGCTGAACTGTGTTTGATAGCCCTCCATCTCTACATCCGCTGATAAAATGTGATCACCAACACCGCGCGCCAATATGTATCAGGTCCCCCCCCCCCCCCCCCATGCTTGTGGTTCAGCCCAACAAAAACAGTAAAAAAGGCAAAAATCCAATATTAACTGAATTTTGCTTTTGTTTCTGTTTTTTTTCTTTATCTTGCATGACTAATCACACATTTAGAAAATAGCAGCAATTATCTATTTGCTGACCAGTTAAAAAAATTGAAAATTGGATTATTGAACACATTTTTTATTTGGATCAGATGGATGGAGCAAATAGAACAAAGCACTGCAAAGGGTTACACGGACCCATGGTTTATAGCAAATACATATTTTCATATTTCATTGAAGGCATCAATGATACATCAAACAAATCATTAATTCTGTCATCTAACTTTGAGTTGAAAATATGAAACAATTACTAATACTAACACCCAAACAAATATATGATCACTGTTATGCCCCATTAATGCCGCATAAAGTGAGTCAGTGTACATACTCTCCATACAGTGGATGTGGCATTTTATGGATATGAAAACATATGCAGTTTGCCTCTTGTTTATTTTTAAATAAATAGGAATCAGATTTCATACAAGGTATCAGAGGGCCTTTCACTGTCCTTTGCCCATTAACTGCTTCTTAGTATTTTTCTCTGGCCTAAACACAATTATAAAACACTTTGGGGCAAAAATACATGCAATTAAGCCAAAACTAGAAGCTAAGATGGCAAATATCTCCACAGCTACAGTAAATTTTCCGGGAGAGCTGACATAAGCTGGAATAAAAGTGATCCAGACTGCACAGAATATCAGCATACTGAATGTGATGAATTTGGCCTCATTAAAGTTATCAGGTAGCTTACGGGCCAGAAAAGCCAGGAAAAAACACAAGAGAGCAAGGAGACCAATATAGCCTAATACAGCCCAAAAAGCACCCACTGAACCCAGATCACATTCAAGAATGATTCTTTCCTTGTAAAGGGACATATTCCTTATAGGGAATGGGGGTGACAGTGTCAACCACAAAATGCATATTATAATTTGTACAAAAGTAAAAGCGACAACTGCCATTCTTTGCTGTGCAGGCCCAAACCACTTCATGACATTACTGCCTGGAAGAGTGGCTCTGAAGGCCATTAACACCACTATTGTTTTCCCCAGAACACAGGAGATGCAGAGAACAAAGGTGATCCCAAACGCTGTGTGACGCAACATACAGGACCACTCAGAGGGCCGACCAATGAAAGTAAGAGAGCAAAGGAAACACAGAGTCAGTGAGAAGAGCAGAAGGAAACTCAGCTCTGAGTTGTTGGCTCTAACAATAGGAGACATCCGGTGTCTGTAGAACACAGTAGCCACAATGACAGCAATACAGGCTCCTGCAATAGAGAAAACAGCTAATACAATGCCAAGAACCTCATCCCAGGACAGAAACTCAACTGGTTTAGGCAGGCATTCATCCCTCTGGGCATTGGGCCAGTACTCATCAGGACAGGAGACACAGTCAACCGCATCTGTACAGAAGACAATAGTGTGTGCTTACAGCAGCACAGTCAAATTTATCACTGCAATATTTCGGATGTCCAAGTAGCACAAGAAAACATGACAAAATTAGCTAAAAGAAGTACACCTGGTTTGTATACATGTACTGCAAGTACTGTACCTGTTTCATTGCTGATCTCTCCCTCTCCACATGGTATACAGTCATAGCAGCAGACAGGCCTGCCTTTCTGTACAGCCTTCCTGGTGCCTGGAGGACAGCTCTCACTGCACACAGACACAGGCACCTTCCAAAGACATAGGAAGACAGATTATGAACTTCTGGCAATAAATCTAGTATACAGAAAGTGTGACACATCATTTGAGGCCTCTACCTGTGTTTGTCCTTCCATCCAAGTGATGTTTTTGTGCATACTAAACTCATGACCTTTGGGTTGTGATGCATCATAACGGCCCACTGTCACAAATTCCATAACTCCATTTTCAGTGACTTGCCAGTTAACAAGCTCATATGTGGCAACAGGGTCCCCGTTAGCATCAAAAGAAACATGATTTCCATTTATGGTGAAATTGACCTTTTTAAGTTGCTCAAGAACCTTTAGAGCAGAGACATTCATATTTCTTCACACATAACAATGTAAATTCATATTTAGTTTCAGTTTAAATTCTATTTTTATTATAGACTACTTTTGATGATATTAACAGAATACAATATTTACATGGATTTGAAAGCTATCCTACATTCATTTGTACCCTATACTTTGTCACGTTGTCTTATTAGTATTATTGTTATTTAATTGACTCCAATATCCATTTTACCTGATCTGGCTCCAGGACAACTGTTCTGTTGCACTGAGATTCTGGCCTATCTTTGCATACAAGGCCATGGATAGCATGAGCTATAGCATAAGTGGCTTTGTAAACCATGTTAGTGATGCGCAGCTGCGAAGTGTCCGTGTAAGGAATCTGAATGCCATCCAGGTTTTCATTGCCGCTACATGGCTCAGCTGCTCCACTCTCATGGCCTGCTTGTGCCGAGAGAAGGGTGCAGTCAAAAACGCCTTCCCAGAACTCAGTGAGAAGTGTGGATTTGGACGCTTGAGCAGGGGAGAGGTCCAGAAGGAAGTTTCGCAAACCAGGGATGACCGAACGCTCAATTCCAAAACCAATGGCTCCGGAACACAGTCCAAACCGTAACATATCTGGATCTGTTACCCACGACTCACTGCCAATCCACTGTAAGGATGGAGGGTTATGTCGCGATAACTCTTCTAATAAGATGCGCATGTCACCTGAGGCAAGAAAAGCCACCACAACTCGTGCAGTAGAGCGTCGTATTACCTCTGCTACTCTTTCTAATTTACTACGAGGATTTGTCCTGTAGTAAGCCACAGAATATTCTACACAGATTCCTTCACTTTTTGCAGCAGTCAGGAATGATGCCATCCCATTGTTACCATAGTCAGAATCACTACGAACTGCCCCAATCCATGTCCAGCCGAAATGTTTAATCAGTCGTGCCAGTGCGGCTGCTTGGTAGTGGTCGCTTGGTATAGTCCTGAAGAACGCAGGGTGCTGTGTCTTGTCGCTCAGACAGGCACATGTGGCAAAGTGACTAACCTGTAAGAGTTCGTGTAAAACAGTGAAATTAGACGTCTGTCGATTCCTGTCGGTTTGTAATGTAAAGAAAGCATTTAGGCCATGTTTTGGATAGATACATACATTCATTCACACGGTTTACTCAATTAATTTGGAATCACCTGTGGAATTCCGAAAAGACCTAGAATTCTGGACAATCCAATGGACGGTGTTGAGCCAGACTCCCCTACAACAGCTACAACGTTGGCTTTCTTGGGACAAGAGGTATCCATTGAAATATTAGGGGTCATCCCATTAGCAAACTGAAAAGCAACTTTCACAGCGACAGACACAGCTGCACAAGAGTCATGTATTTCGTACCCCAGGGTAATATTTGGTAGGATATCTGTTCTATTATTAATTTCTTGTACGGCAAATTCCATCGTGCGAGCAAATCGAAGTTCCCGAGTGTCCATGCTGCAAAAATATATAACAGAAGAGGTTAATGAGGTTAATAAACAAAGAGGCCTTTACTTTAAATACTATTATAAAATTGTTTTATCTGCTTTAACTGAACTCTCCCCTTTGTAATGTACCTCCCAGTGCATTTTAGAGGCTCTGGCATACTGGAATAGTTGTGCTGTAATGTATACAGGTAATAATGGATTGAGAAAATCCCCCCAATCACAAAATCTCCATCCTTGAAAAATGCAGGGGGCTTGGTAGCTCCTTGCAACCTACAATTTAAAGAACTCATGTCAGACTCCACAGTAAGCTCCGCTCCCCACAGGGCAACAAGGAGGGTGAGAGTCAGAGCCTGAGTGATCCACATCACAAGACTTACAAATACTCACAGATGAGAGCTATCTGTTTCAGGTTTAAATAACTTTGTCTTATATGCTTCCTCCCCCATGTGTCCTAAAGATGAATCACAAATTGGGGGTCGGGCTAGTTTTACCTGGGTTCATTGGTGCTATTGTTGGTAATGGCAGTTGTTTTGTGCAAATCTTGTCTTTGAAATGAATGATAATAATCCTTTATTATTCTATAACATTTATATTTATGATTGACAAAAGTTTCTGTACTACACATTGAATTTATTGCCAGCCCTTTCCACTTGGTTTATATCAGACCCTTACTCATATAACAGGATTTATTGCCCTTGAAAGCCATATTCAAGTTGCCATCCAGCAATGACATTTGCCAATTGTTACCTACTAAAAGTGATTAAGGGGGCCTCATTTTTATTGATGTGTCCAACAAATGAAGAGTTTGGTTCCAAAACGCAATTTTAATGAATTTTCCATGTAATTTCAATGGAACTCTATAATTGGGTTATTGTTATTTGATTTATCTTTACTCAATCAAAACAATTGCAATTGTATTGTAATTAAATAACATGAATGTTTTTTTATAGGCCTATATAAAATTGAGATATATTTATATTTTCCCAGCAATGAGAATAATCTTTGGTCTATGCATTTGATACACTATACTAGACTTTAGACATGGCATGTTAGTTAAATGAAAGTAATGCAAGTAATGTATACATTTAATGAAGAGAGAGAGAGAGTATTTTTACCACCACATAGTAGATATAATTATTTAATGTGGAAGAAAACAAAGATATTATAGATTTATGTTCTTAAAATGGAAGTGAAGGACTTGAAAGATTAGGATACTGTGGTCCCAATGTAACCAACGGCATTTCCCTCTCCATCTGAATTTAATGATTTAATCCAGTAGTGTATTATATATTTTAAACAGTGAAAATGAAACAAATACATATCCTGATCTAGGATAAGGGTAAACTAAGTTTTCAAAGTTAGCAAACACAGACAGATTAACTGAAATTGTTACACACAGAAACAATTTTTACAGCGGAGCAGCCTTGCCTTTGCTCACAGGGCCAGCAGGTCAGGGCATGTTCTGGTGGACCCTCTGGACACCACGGGCTGTGACGTCTAACTGGGGGCCACTAGGAGACTGACGTGGCTGCAGGTCAGGTGGTGGTTGAGGTTGCTGAGGTGTTGGTGGTTGTGGAGTATTAGGGCCCCCTTTGGCTCTATATGTGCTGGCATATTCCCCCACATTTTCTCTTGGCAATGACTAAGTTTGAAATCCAGGGGGCAGCATTGACTGGCTAGATAATTCTCGAAGCTCGCAGTTGACCTCATCTCTCAAGGGGTGCATCTCATTTCTCTATTCGTCCATCCTCCCTCCCTTCCTTCCTTCCTTTCTTCCTTCTTCCTGTCCTAACCCCTTCTTCTAATTCATTTTGTGAAGGAAATGAGGAAGGAATGTATGGAGTACAATGGAGTATTCAAGGAGAGAAAGATATGAGAACTGAAACAACCTGTTCACTCACGCATCTCTTTTACGAGACGTTAATTACTCATGATGCGGAGAAAGCATCACCTTATAGGCTAGAATAAACAGATCATTGTTACACACAAATTGCAGAGAATATGAACGTATACCAAAGCCTAAAAATATCCTATGAACATGGAGTATTCCCTCTTATTGACCCTGATAATTTCTAAAATTTGAACAAAATATCTATCTATCTATCTATCTATCTATCTATAATGAGGTAATGTTTGATAGTTCTTAAGTCATGAATGAATACTTATTAAAATACAACACGTGAACAAAATAGGCATCCACTTTTTTAAAGGGATGCAAGCCTGATGCTTTTTCTCTACGAAACTCCCCCTCGCTCGGTCTGAAGCTCTTTTCCTTTTCTTTGCGTCTTCCGTCAAGGGTTTTCGCTGCTTCTTCGCCGGCTCTGCCATTATACACACGTTTGCAACAATCTCTAGCGTTTCATTAGCCTGCCTCTGTGCTGTAAACTGATCCTGCTTCGGTCGGCGGGTAGGATACACCGAACTTGCAAGTGGGATATTCTTCCTACAGGCAGTAGGGGTGGGCGAGAGAACCTTCATTCGCCCCGTAATGAGTCATTTAACCATATACCGACTTACGAAGATGATTAATTAACATGAAAACGTTGCCTGGTGTCCCTTTAAGTTTGCATGGTAGTTCCAGGATATAAAGATATTTTCTTGGTCTATTTAGCAATTTATTGTCACTAATAAATCGTTACGAACTTGTTTGAAACCGAAAGTTGACATATGTGGGAGGTAACTTTTCATCTTGGCAGCTTGGACCAATGATCGCACAATTTCGACTGAAAACATTTCCGCATAGCATGCTATTGTGTTTCCTTGCGTATCGGCCCTTTCTCCTCTCTCTTCATTCTCACCTCCTCTGGTTGCAATTAGACCAATACTCTAATCTTCGATGACGTTGAGCTTTGAGTGATTTAGACGAGCACGAGCTAGAGCAGTGGTTCTCAACCTTTTTTCAGTGATGTACCCCCTGTGAAATATTTTTTTCAGCCAAGTACCCCCTAACCAGCGCAAAGCATTTTTAGTTGAGAAAAAAGACTTAAAACAGAGCACTGTGCCATCAGTGTCTAATTTATTAAACTTTGGAACTGATAAACACGTATATTTTCCTGAAATATTTATTAAATAATTGTTTTTTAAGTATTTTTGCATGGATTCTACTTTTTAAATATATGTATATTTGAACCCTTAGTACCCTAAGCTGTTTTTAGGGCATTTTCACTACATTTATTCACAAGGATTTATTCTGGTCATTGTAAGTGCCACACACACATATTATATATTGGGTTTTTTTCCGGCTGAGTCTAGGCTATACAGATCTGCTATCATTTCATGTATTAGTACTAACATTGCTTTTATTTTGATTTTTAAAGAATTAAAATATAAAAAGCGTATTATAAAAAATCTTATATTTTGATATTATTATATTATGTATCTCACCACAGCAAGCTCATAGCTCTACATGCATGTAATGGCAGACTGTCCTTAATCTGGCAATATCATTGCCATGGTGGAGGGATTCTCTGGGGATGAGCAATTTAGATGTGGTGTGCGCCTTACAGAAATAAATGCCATTTTTTTATTTAGTGATTAAAAAAATGACCTTTCTGCGCTCCATATCTGTAACACGAGTTTACGTGTTAGCGTGTGCCTGTCTGCACTCATGATTCTCTACAACTTTTTACTGCATTGCCATGAACAAAGTAAAGGCAAAAAAGGTGTTTCTTTGTCGAACAAATTGGGATTCAATGTGAGCCTTGAATTGGATGCCATGCAGGAATCTGCTAGGATCTCAAAACCGGATTATGAACATTCTTTGCCATAAAGAAACACACAATAGCGTTGGATTATAAACATGCTTTGCCACAAAAACAGACAAAAACGTGAGGTAAGTCGAGCTATATATGAAGTTATAATTTTTTATTCTGTTTTATAACCCAGAAGGATGTACTTGGTATCAAATGATAGCTCTGTGCCTCCTCTTTCATCTGACATGCGTGGCATATCTATCCGATCACAGGTCCGCGAGTAATTCAAACGACAGTAGCCTAATGGGTGTGCAGTTGGTTTTTGTACATGACGTTATTATTTTGCAGTCACTTCGTCTGTTTTCATAAGCCAGAAGGATCGACATACTTGGTACCAATGGATAGCCCTGTGTCTCCTCTTTCATCTGACATGCTTGCCATATCTATGCGTTCACGGGTTCGCGAGTAATTCAAACGAGAGTATTGGTGCGCAGGTGAACGCAGAGAAGTATACTGTAAATATGATGCAATTTGATTTAATTTCATGATTTTTTTTAATCTTCATACTTTAACGTACAGACAAGTGCGTGGTCTCGTTGGAAAGCCCCTCTTCTGCTCTGTCACGCAATCAAGGCTTCATCTCGCTGCTATGAACAGCGGAGCAATGCAACAGAGAAGAAAGGATGTGTTTTTTGACGCACTTTGCGTCAATCGGCTTCTAAGGGTTAAAATCTCACGTACCCCCTGCCTTCACGTACCCCCAGGGGTACGCGTACCAGGCTTGTGCAAAATTCCAGAACTGAATTGAAACTGGCTCTTAAATTCCAATTAAATTCTTGAATTTCACTTGCATTTCAATTGAGGTAGCAAACAGGAAGCAGAATTGCAATTCGAATTGTGCACAACCCTGACGCGTACCCCCATTTGAGAACCACTGAGCTAGAGGACCAAGGGCCGAGGAGAGAGCAAATAGATTAGTATTGGCCATGTTTGCTTCCAGATGGAGGTGACATGGTGAATGTCTGAGTCAGCATTGTTCATGAGCCTAACCCCCCCCCCCCCTTACCCCGTAAAACTGGCTGTATTAGTTGAATTGACGTGGAATGACCCTTTATTTATTTGATTGAAATATTTCCACTTATTATGACCGCCGCGCAGCGAAGCTGGCAAATTTTCCGTCAAGGAATCCCGGAACACTGAAAGACCGGGGTACACGAAACTTGGTGGGCATGTAGCCCCACATGGATAGCATGGAACCATCGTTTTTCGTTTTGATCTGTAGCCATCCCCCCCCCGTCCCCGCTGGACTGGACCCCCCGAAAAAAGGGTAGGGCAGACACAGTTTTCTGTGAATATCCCGAGAACCGTAGGGTTTAGGAGGACCACCTTTTTTTTGTATGTTGATCTTAAGGGGCCATGTCAACCCATTCCATAACCACTCATTTCATGTATAGTGCCACCTAGTTAAAAACAAAAAAGTAAAAATGAAGTGTTGTAATCGCAGGTATCTGTGACCTAACATGGTCAAAACTGCATGAAATTGGAAGTGTAGGATCATTATGACACCCTCTGAATGCACGCCAAGTTTCGTGGAATTTCGTTCATGGGGGGCCACACAATAAATTAATTTATGTTACTGTACACCAACTGGCCTGTAGGTGGCCAGACACAGTTTTCTGTGAATATCTCGAGAACCGCAGGGCCTAGGAGGACCACCTTTTTTTGTATGCTGGTCTTAAGGGGCCATGTCAACCCATCCCATTACCACTTATTTCATGTATAGCGCCACCTAGTTAAAAATTAAAAAGCAAAAGATTAGGTGTTTTAATCACAATATCTCTGGCTGACATGGCCAAAACTGCACGAAATTAAAAGTGTAGGATCATTATGACACCCTCCGAATGCATGCCAAGTTTCGTGGACTTTCGTTCATGGGGGGCCATACAATAAATGAATTTATGTGTACATTTAGTGACCGTACAGCAACAGAGTTTTCTGTGAATATCTTGAGAACCGTAGGGCCTAGGATGACCAATTTTTTTTTGCGTATGTTTGCCTCCAGGGGTCATGTTAACCCATTCCATATGCACACATGTGCATAAACAGATACACACGCACACACATACACAGTAATCATGTGTACATAATGTCATGTTTATTTTTTGTATTGATTTGTCTAGTTAAATGTTTTCTCTCTTTATGTACGTTATTTTTTTTTATAGTTTTCATGTTATTCTCTTAGTCCTTTTTACTGCTTTCAGGTCGGCTGATGTTGTTAACGTTTATCCATTGGGAGCTTGCTATGGCTAACGTTAGCTTTTGCTCTGGGCCTCTGAAATCCTTCCCATCCATCTGTGAGCCGGTGCTGCACTTCACTGTCTGGTCGAGGGGATTTCTAGGGACAGCAGCTGGAGCTACTCTGCGAAAGATCTGCCGAGGCCGCCGAGCTGTTTCTGACCTGTGAGCTGCCATGCCAACTGCCTGGAGTCTGGATTGAGCAGACTAACGTTAACGTTAACGTTGAAGAACTCTGCATTACGGACCAACAAACTGTCGCTGTAAAAAGTCCACCGAGTTGCTGATCTACAAGATCGGCCACGACTTCGGACTGTTATGCTTCTAGTGATCTCCAGACTAACAAGGCCTAACGTTAACGTTATCTCCAGACTGCCAGTGAGTGTAACTTTGCGGGCGTTGCATCGGTTACGGAGACAAAGCTGTGCGCAGTTTCACGCGAGTCATCATTGCCCTTGGACATTTTCAGCCGGTTGGAAATTAGACTAATTTTATTTTTAATTTTTATTTATTTTATCTATTAATTTGTATGTTGTCTGTCTTGTATGTCTTGGTGTCACGGGTACGCTGGCGACCACGCCGCTCCGTCCGGCATCTTTTGCGTTTGTTATTTCTTAAATGTAGTTCTATGTCTTGGTGTCACGGGTACGCTGGCGACTACGCTGCTCCGTCCGCTAGCTATTGTCTTTGTTAGTCTATGTGTCAATGACAATGTCTTATATGTGGAGCGCTTTGGGTTGCACTCTGTGCATGTTAAATGCGCTATACAAATAAAACTGACTTGACTTGACTTAATCATACATATGACACATACTCACACAGTAGACATATGTACGCATGCATACACATGCACACACACACAGGCACATACACAGGCACACACACAAGCACGCACACACCCACACACACATAAACATAAACATGTACACGCACACATGCACACAATTCAAGAATTTCTCAGAATTATGAACAGGCAAGATGGGGGTGGGGTTGTATAAAATGTATTTTACATGTGAAATCTATGAACTAATTATGTTTTGGTACTTGTTGTCTAGCACAGGGGTTCCCAAACTTTTCCACGACAAGGCCCCCCAAATACCACTAGGTTCTGGCCAAGGACCCCCTTGATGTGTTATTACCGTATTTTCCGGACTATAAGTCACAGTTTTTTTCATAGTTTGGCTGGTCCTGCGACTCAGGTGCAACATACTCTACTATTATTCCCAGTCATTATCATGGAAAATATAATGTTCAGATGTTCAGATATGCGACAAATTATTATAATGGCATTATATAACAACCCTCATAGTAATAGGTATAGGTAGGTATATTTTCCATTTTTCAAATGTTGCTTTTATTTTTCCTTCCAACTTGCTGAGGCCCCCCTGGCACTCCCCCCACGGCCCCCGGCCCCCACTTTGAAAACCACTGGTCTAGCAGATACCATGAGAATTGAGTGTGCATAATGCAAATCAGTGAGACAGTTAGAATCATATATGCCTTTCAGCGTGACTTATTTTTGTGGAAAAAATGTGCTGGACTGGGCGGCGGTCATATTTTGTACCGCTCTGCGGTACATCTAGTTATTTAATGATTGATCATGTCTATCTATCCAATGGACTGTTAGGACAATCAGTTTACCATCAAGATAAAAGTAAATTCACACCACAAGATTTCAATGAGATGTTATTCTAACATTGCATACATGTACTTGATTTTACCAGTTCCTGAATATTACATGTTATTTTGGTTACTTTTCTTTCCCCATTAAGTGATGCTTAGTGTTCTTCTCTGGTTGTACCAAGATAATGTAACACTTTGGAGCAAATAAGCACAGTAATAGGCCAAAACTGGATGCCAAAATGGCAAAAATCTCCACAGCTACGGTGAACTTTCCAGGCGAGCTAACATAGGCTGGGATAAAGGCTAACCAAACAGCACAGAAGATCAGCATGCTAAATGTGATGAACTTTGCCTCATTGAAGTTTCCAGGGAGCTTCCGGGCCAAGAAGGCCAGCACAAAACACAGACAGGCCAGAAGTCCAATATACCCCAGAACACACCAGAAAGCCAAATCAGAGCCCACGCTACACTCCAAAATAATTTTGGAGCGCTGGTACTGGGTATTTCTCGAGGGAAAAGGGGGAGCAGCAATGAGCCAGGCAGCACAGATTATCACCTGAACCAGAGTACAGGAGAAGATGATGACCCTCTGTTGCTTCGGCCCCAGCCACTTCATTATGTTGTTTCCAGGCCGAGTGGCTGTGAAAGCAGCAAGGACCACTAAGGTCTTGCCCAGGATGCATGAGATGCATAGGGAGAATGTGATACTGAAGGCAGTGTGGCGCAGCATGCAGGACCAGTCTGTAGGTTCTCCGATAAACACCAGTGCACACAGGAAACATAGAGTGAGAGACAATAGGATGAAGAAACTCAGTTCTGAGTTGTTCACACGGACAATGGGAGTGCTTCTGTAATAGAGGAATACTGCTAGAACAGAAATCGTGAGACAGGCACCTACAACTGCTATCACTGTCAAAGTCACTCCCATTGCATCGTGGGAAAGAAATTCAACAACCTTGGGTATGCAGTGAGTTCCCTTAGCATCTGACCAAAAGTCTTCAGGACAGGACATGCAGTCTATTGAATCTGTAGGGAGAGAAGAATATTAATTTAAAACATTAAAACGTTAAAAATGGTTGTTCAGGAGAAGTATAATATTTCATGATGGGGCCTCACCTGTCTCATTGCTAATCTTGCCACTGTCACATGGTACACAGTCAAAGCAGCACAGAGGCTCCCCAGAACGGACAGCCTTCCGGGATCCTGGAGGGCAGCTGTCGCTACACACAGACACCAGCACCTGTTTGTCACAAAGCGCAGGGAATCACTCTTATTTCAGACATCAAGTGCAGTGATATTCTAAATGATATGGAGGGTATGATATCCTGTCGTTTATTACAGTTGCACAATCTTCAAAGAGATTTCTTGGCCTAAGTTTGTGCAGCCATTTACACCCATTACAGCCATTTTTTGTTACACTCACCTCCTCTCTACCCTAAAGAACTTGAAAAGATGGCATCTCATGTATTCAAAAACACACTGTGAGCAGCTTGCCTTGCTCTGATGGCCTGTCCACATGATCATTTTGTCCTGTATGAGCAGCTCTCTCCCAGCTTCCTTTGCACCGTCAAACAGTCCGACATTAATGAATTCAATGTTCCCTTCATGGCCTCTCTGCCAGTTAATAAGGTCATATGATGGAATTGAATCCCCCTTTTCATCAAAGTTTACTTCTTCTCCTGATATGGTGAAGGATACGTCTTGAAGGTAGTGCTGAAGCTTTACATTATTTAAAAAAAAAAACACATAAAATCACACAATATGTACCAATGTTGAAGAAAATAAAGATTTTGATTTTCCTTCATATGTTTCTGCTACCAACCAATACCTGTTTATTGGCTGTGCACAGGGATTTCTAATTAATAAATCAATTGGGTCAGTAATACCTGCCATGGATAGATGTTGTTGATGTCTGCACATGAAGAATTTTTGAATGGCCCCTGTCCAGATTTACAGTGCATGAGGTTGTGCATGGAATGAGCAATAGCATATACACCTTTGTACACATTGTAGGAAATGCGAGGGCTTGAAGTATTCATATAGGCAGAGTGCTGCTCTAGCAGAGTCTCATGCCCTGTACAGGGTGGCAATTGGGTTTTTCCAGTTGTGTTATTGGGAGAACAGCCATAGAGAGTCTCCCATAGCTCCTGTACAAGGGCATTAGAGGGGTAATGCCATGGGTCCACTGTCATCAGGTAATCTCTAAGACCTGGGATTTGGCCTTTTCGTATCCCAAAGCCAATCGTGCCCCCCAGGAAAGGGTAGTATTCACTCCCAGTGAAAACAGAGGAAGTCACCCACGCCTCACTGGCAATCCACTGGATCCCTGTGACATTCTGCTCCATGTAGTCTCTCAGGAAAGGGGTGAGCTCACCCTCAGCAGAAAAGACCACCACTACCCGAGCGCTTGAGGTCTGCATGACATTAATGATTTTGAGGGCTCTCTGCCGGTCATACAACAGAGGAATCATCTCCTGGTAGGCAACACAGACACCTGTGCCCATCAGCTCTCTCAGGAGGCCCTGCAGGGCAAAGCGGCCATACTCATGGTCCCCTCGCACCACACCTACCCACGTCCAGTTGAAGTGCTGCAGGAGCTGGGCGATGGCTTTAACCTGGTAGTCATCACTGGGAATTACTCTGAAAAAGGTGGGGAACTCCCTTCTGTCACTGAGACAGGCACAAGAGGAAAAGTAGCTGATCTGAAAGACAGATAATTTCACGTTTTCCTTATTTTGCTGTTAATTCTTTTCAGTCATTACACAATGTACATTACACACTAGAAACTTCCCAATGCTTTAAGAATATGAAACAAATCAGTGTTAGTATTATTTTTATAATATAGCTTCAACCAACACATTGTTTTCACATCTTCACAAAGTAAACATTTTTGTCAAATCTTCACAGAGTAAAAATACCATTGGTATCCTAAAAGGTTGAAGAATCCTGGACACCACTATTGACTGAGCAGACCCTGACTCTCCAATAACAGCTATTAATGGACCAGAACCAGAGCACAGTGGGCTACTGACTTCACTGGGTCCATTTAGTATAGCCAAAGCTGCCCGCTGACCAGTTAAAGGGTATGCACAGGAGTCAAAAATCTTATAGCCCAGTGTGTGGTTAGGTAGTAAATCTTTGCTGTTGTTAATCTCCTCCACAGCCAGCCTCATGGTTAAGGCCCAGCGGAAGGCACGTGGGTCAAACCTGCATACAGAGAAAAATATGTCACCGAGTATGAATGGATCTCTATTGCAGCAAACAAAACAAAAAAAAACATATGTATGGTAGTAGTGGACTAGGTCCAGTCAAGCCATTTTATCTGTGAAAAACAAAATATATTACAATATGACTATTTACAAACAAACTTGCATGTTTTATGTTTTATAAATTAGAATATTTGACTCTCACTCACCCATTACATTGTATCGGTGGCGGTTTGTAGGTAGAGTTTAGGTCTGGCATCTCCATATTGTAATGCAAAGGAAATATGCCTCCAATAATAAAATCTCCATCAGCTTTAAAGCCAGCCTCAAAATGTGCCTGCAGAGCACATGGTGTTTCCAGTGCCAAGGCAGGAATAAGAAGAACAGAGAGATGGTGGACCAAGGAGCATAGGAGACGGGGAGTCATCCTCTGACAACACTGGTGTCTCTCATGGAGTGGGAAGGGAGACACAAGTGCTGTTTTATAACCGCAGTACTCAACACAGTTGTCCACCTTTCAGTTCACCTGGAATAACGTTGCTTTGACCAAAATGACATCATCATAAAAACAATCCCCAAGGACGTATGGCATTCGATATCCAAGCTACACATATATCTGATAATTTACGTATACCAAAAGGGGTTCATTAATCCTCCTGTGTACCTGTGATTTGTCACTTAAAATGAGTAAATGTTATGAAATAAAATAAATATATTTGTTGTTTTAAAATTTTGATAGATAGATAGATAGATAGATAGATAGATAGAAACTTTATTTATTCCAAAGTGAAATTCTAGGTATAATTTAGGTAAGGACATTTTGATAGGACACAAACCGCCAAAAATACTCTTCTTGAAATGATGTTGATATTAAGAATTTCTTTCAGTGTTGAGCACACGGTATCAATTCTTTCTGCTCTGAAATGTATATTCCATATTTAGGGCCTGAGCACAGGAGATGCAAAGCCCTATTGTTACTGTAAGGATTATTATAGTTGCCGGTCTCCTGCCGTGCTTCGCTTTTCCTTCCCCTTCGCTTTTTTTGCGGTGGCTCCTAAGATTTGGCATAGTGCCACCAACTGGCAACAGAAATAATGGGTATTGCACTGATGTCACATGATCAATTTGGATGCACCTCTCATAGGCTGTTCATCTGATTCATGTCAAATGTGGTATACATGTCAAGATGTTACTGATATTATATTGTGCCAATATTTTTGATATGTTGTAATATGCTGAAATGGAGATGAGATGAATTTAAATCAATTGTCATAGATAACAGTCAGTGACAAAACCTTGGCCCTGGGTGTGGCTCAGGAACTCCACAGCGCCCCCTTGTGTCACTGAGTCTTGTGCCTACCATATACAGTAGCTTCAGCTACACGCACAAAATTTGGGAGGTGTGTGTAACTCCTCAAGACGGACAACTTTCCCATGTACACTGCATTAGCCACACCCAATAGGAAGTGAGGTAATTGGGATTTTGTACATTGTGACATGATCAATTTTGAAGCACTTCTTCAAGACAATTTATCAGATTCATATCAAAGTTGGTATACATGATGTCAAGATGTTATGATATGATATGATATGATATCTTATGTTGAAGTGGCGATACAATGAATTTTAATATTTCACCCCATAAACACAAACACATTGTGTCACAAATTCGCCATACATTGCTTGACATGACTGAAATATCAGTTTATTGTGTGCATGTCTGGCATAGGGCCACAATCTGGCAACAGATAGAATAGCTATTTCACTGGTCTTACCATTCCTAGTTGTTTTATCAGACTCATTTCACTTTTGGTGTATAAAAAGTCTATAGCTGGGTATAGTTTGGGTTTTATTTGATACTGGTGCTAAATTAATACTTTTAAAACGGTGCCAGTGCCAAAACGGTGCCTGAACCGGTATTTTGTTTTTATAATGAAATGGCCAAACCAATTGTCGAAAGCATGAGTTGATTTATTTTTAATGATAAAACAAATTTGAACATTAAATTGAACTATATATTCAATTTATTATCAATATATTCAATTTATTATCACTATATATTCAATTTATTATCGGTAGTTTCATTGCTTCTAGACATAATTCTAATTGCAGGTACACTCTAAAAAATGGTTAAAAATAACCCAAATATAACCCAGGCGCTGGTTAACTATTGGACCAACACCACATTGAGTTATCCTAACCCAATGGTCTGGGTACATTATTAAACCCAGCAGATTGGGTATGATTCTAACCCAAAACGCTGGGTTATATCAACACAACGTTAGTTAAATTGGTACAATAGACTGGGTAAATGTAACCAATGTGCTGGGTTATAACTATATAAATGTTGAGTACAATTCACACAGTATATTGGGTATAGATTCAACCCAAACCACTGGGTTACATCAACAGAACTGCTAGTTAAAATTACCAGTTGTCGGGTTTTCCAAACCCAGTATTTGGGTTGCATTGAGAGAAAAGGGGCAACAATAGCCATGCAATGAAATAAAACAGTTCGACATAATTATTTATTTGACAGTTTACTTTATTTTTGAACGGATAGCCTACTCTAAAAGAAGCATGCAAGTTACTTCCATGAAGGCAGCTAGATTCCACGGTCCATTTGGGGATCAGCCCTGTCAATCAAAGAAAGAAAAAGAGTGAATTAATCACTGTTATTTACAGAACTTTGTATCAAGACTTTCAGAACCATTATCAGTGAATGATGTTGACAAATATTAAAAATCCCCCATGAGACAAAATATTAGCGCAACACACTCGGAAACCATGAGCACCTCATGGAGCTGTTTAACAGCAGAGTGACAAACATACGTTCAGTAATGTTAACGTTAGTGGCAGTGATACCTTTAGCTAGCTCATGTTAACACATTCAGTTAGTTAAGTCCAAGTTGTGTGTAACGTTAATGTTACCACCAAAACCACCCAGTAAGTTACATGGCTAATATGATGCCACCCTGAATAAATTAGGGTAATATGTTGTTTGGCTTGATGATTACCGTAGGCTACGTGTGAAGTGA
This sequence comes from Alosa pseudoharengus, assembly GCF_046254945.1. NCBI lineage: Eukaryota > Metazoa > Chordata > Actinopteri > Clupeiformes > Clupeidae > Alosa > Alosa pseudoharengus. Next base: position 7,542,218 of record NW_027468598.1, on the reverse strand, counting down.
CTACTTCGACTGTATACATTAGCTGACACACATGCTGCACTACCACGAAGCATATTTAATTATGACCGCCGCTAGCGAAGCGGTCATATAATGATTGTCAATTTTTTTTTTTTTTTCCCCCGTCATCTACTCTCTGAATGTGCACCGAAACACCGGTGCACATGAAATTTGGTGGGTATGTAGCCCCACTAGACTTTTACTGAAAAATTTAGTTTCGTCCCAGGGGGCCACTCCCCCCCCGTGCTGGGCCCCCCGAACCGCGAAAAAAGCAGTTTTTCCTAAATAACTACCTGAACCGTGGCACTGAGGATTAAGAATCTTTTATGGTATGTTGGTCTCAAGGGCCCACATCAACCTGGCCCATAATCACTCATTTGTGATTTGCACCCCCCCGGTAAAAAATGAAAATGCAATATCATTCTGCTTTAATCGCCCCTATCTTCAGTTAAGATGTTCATAACTGCACCAAATTTTATGTGTATGATTGACCTGGCATTCTCTGGGGGTATGCCAAGTTTCGTAGAATTTCATCCATAAAAAATGTAGGTTATGTGTACATTTAGTGACTGTACACTCATTGGCCTGTAGATGGCGGTGCACACATATACACATGCACACACACACAGGCACGCACATATATCGGTATTAGAATGGCCGATACATAATTACAAATTCAGTAGGATTAAAAGAAAGCCAAATATTTATCATCATCATCATCATGGCTGCATTTCCAGTATTGGCGATAGGTAATAGATACAAGGACTGTAGTTTACCGCAGAGAACGTCTAATAAGTATAGGACGATGTTCACATGAGATGTAATTTCCATTTCTTCTTGAAGCCGAAATAAATCTGAGAATGTTTATCGGACATGCTTGGTTTTTACTGTAGGTACGTTAATCTTAGGTACAATAATGTTACCGTTAGCGTTGGTTGAGTGATGGAGGCCAATTTGATTGCATTTGTAGAAAACTATAAATGCGCTTATACCAAGCAAATTGATAGCAGCACTGTAATTATATCTTTCGACTGTCATTTGTTGCACGTGCTACAAAAATCATTCTGTGCAATGGAAGATTTACCAACGTTACACCGGTCTGATACAGTTTTGCCTATACTGTACATGCGTGAGACTGAGACGCCTGTTTATTTGTTTTAAGTGCATGCAGGGTGTGAGAAGGGAATCGATGTGCTTTGATTCCAGCTTGGTATTTGTAGTCTGTGAGATTAAAAAGCACGTGTGTGTGAAGTATCCAAACAATGACACCTTCATTTCATTATGGCTGCTTTAGCAACACACCTTAAGCTACTGTGTAGTGGGTCCCATTTAGAAGTGGCTACTTCATTTGCGCTTTTCTTGACTCATGGAGCTGCGTGAATTTTATTACAACTTTTCGCCACGACATGGCAGTTTAAGTCCGCTTGATACGAGGAGATTTTATTTGTGTCGCCAGCATAGCCTATTGACAATTTATGTTGTAAATAGGCCTACCTTATAGGCCTACCTGTAGCTTAGGGAAGCTAACAGCTTTCTATTAGGATCTAGTTTGTTAGTTACAGTTTTGTCATAACTCCCTGATGCATTTTTTCAAAAACAAATGACCTTTGTTTTTGATAGCTGTTGAAAACGGCATGGAACTGACAGAGATGTTTTTGTTTATTAAAAAATAAATAAAAATATAACATTATGCTGATACCTTTTGCTTTTCCCAAATACAATGTAGCCTACAGCAGGGCTTCCCAAACTTTTCCACGACAAGGCCCCCCAAATACCACTAGGTTCTGGCCAAGGACCCCCGTGACCATCAAGAAAACTACGGCAAATGTAAAAATACATTAAGCTAATCCTAATAATTATTTTAGCCACAAACACTTCGCGATGGAGCATACAGTGTGTAAAAATTGTATTTGGGGCTGTCTTCTATATGAGAGCTATCACTTTACTATTATTCCCAGTCATTATTATGGAAAATATAATGTTCAGATATGCGACACATTATTATAATGGCATTGTATAACAACCCTCATAGTAATAGGTATATTTTACATTTTTCAAATGTATTTATTTGTTGCTTTTATTTTTCCTTCCAAGTTGCTGAGGCCCCCCTGGCACCCCCTTGCGGCCCCCCAGGGGGCCCCGGCCCCCACTTTGAAAACCACTGGCCTACAGGTTTAAGTTACCTTTCATCAATCTAGTTGCAATCCAGATTTTAAAGGTTTTATAACAATGCTACAACTTCTTTGGCTATTCTACAATCTATTCACCTTTTCAGCGCCAGTAGGCTACTTTCTGTGCAGCCGCACACACACAGGCATGCCAAACAAGCATACACAAAAGTTTCAAGAGTGGGGGATGGAGTAAAAGATGGAGACAAATTGATTAGTGTGAGTTATTTTCGCGGAACGGATGTACAGGACTGAGCGGCGGTCATATTTTGTACCGCTATGCGGTACATCTAGTTAACGTTAGCACACCAACCGTCTGCTAACGTTAACCTAGCCAGCTGTTGGTATGAAAATTTTAGTTCGTTGTAAAAGTTTGTTTTGTTTCTGTTCAGCAGTTCATACCCAGTGAACACAGAACTATGTTTTTAAGAGTCTGTCTTTGTGAGCAGTAACTGTAAGTTAATGTTAGTTAACGTTAGCTGGCTTGAATGACACAATTCTTAACCAGCTTGAGGCTGAACGAAATTGGCAGGCAAATCCATATCACGAAGGTTATCTCTGGGTGGACTTTTAAAATCCGTCTGAATAAAAAAAAAAAAAGTTAAAAGCAGACACATACCTTCCAAAATCGCCTGATTTCCATTGCATGTTGACAGCTGCTGGACTGCATGGACGGTTGAAAGAATAACGATTTCCCCGAACTCTCAAATAACTATGCAGCTGTGTTAAAGTTACCCTGGTGCTGGGTAGTGACTAATGTCAGGTGGGGGAGAGGAGGGGCGCTGTCCTAAACTATCAACTCAACAAGCTGGGTTACAGAAAATAACCCAACATGAGTAAAAACAACCCCACACAATGACCCAACAGTTTCAACCCAGCGTTTGGGTTGAGAAAATAACCCAGTATTTTTTAGAGTGTGGCTTGTCATAAGTTTAAACGTTAAAACAGCTGACCATGGATGCACACACAATGGCAAGTAGCCTAATCAATCGCACCTCTGCTTTCAAGTTTATCCAGTGCAGATGACTTGCCATATCTTTAAAAAAACGACTTGCCATGGAACCGTCAGATCATGGACAACGGCAATTGCAAGTAGCTTAATCTACGGAGTCTGCGTTCAAGTTCAATGTGTTTCTAAATGCTTCAAGTCTTCCTCGTTAAAATGCAATCATTATTTAGCACGAAAGATTAATGTAATTATGTAGGCCTAGTTCAGACGTTATCAGAACTTACTGTAAAACAAAGTTTTCACATTACGACTTTGCTGATAACATTTCAAATAGATTAGGCCAGTTAGCGCATTACCAAGGTTTTTGAGTAAACTAGACTGTTGATGTTGTTTCATAGCCATTTGCTTGTGTGTAGTGGGCTTTGTTGGTTGGTTGCCACCGGGATGTAGAGCTAGAGTTCAGTAGGGTGACAGCCACAGGGAAGAAGCTTCCTCTTAACTTGCTGGTACGGGTGTGGAGAGACCTGTAACAGTCTTTGATGATGCTATGCAGCTTATGCAAGCGCTTGCCCTGGATGGCCCGGAGGGGAGTGAGGAACAGTTGATGCACTTTGGGCACTTTTCACCACCCTCTGCAGTGCTTTCTGGTCGGAGGCAGAGCAGTTGCCATACCAGACTGTGACACAGTTGGTGAGTCTTGTGTATGACACTATTATACACACATTCAACCTTTATACCACATTCGGTAATGAAGACCAGGCGAATGGTTTAACGTAAGCTTTCTTTTTACTAACTGCAATCAGTCACACTGCTACATTCTCAATGCGCATGTCTCAATCACATCAACGCCACCAATGCGCAGCAACCATACCAGCATAAAATACCATAAAACCACATACACAACAGTGAGGATGCTCTCGATGATGCAGCAGTAGAAGTTCACCAGGATCTGTGGAGACAGGTGGACTGTCTTTAGTCTCCTCTGGAAGAAGAGACGCTGGTGAGCCTTCTTGATCAGGTAGAGGTGTTGAGGGTCCAAGAGAGGTCCTCAGAGATGTGGACACCCAGAAACTTGAAGCTGGTGACATGCTCCACCTCAGTCCCGTTGATGAGAATGGGGGTGTGTGTGCTAGCTCCCTTTAGGCCGTCTCATCATTGTTGCTGATTAAGATAGATGAGACCAATCACCGTAGTGTTAGAGCCATGTACAGGTGTCAGAACTGGCTGTTCAATCGGCCGCTCCTCCGCTCAAATTCATCTCAGGTCGCTCTTCTCAATTTGGCTCCCCGCTCCACTTAAAAATCCTCCCATTCCAGTAAAATGGTTCCACGCTCGCTCCAATTTAAAAGAGGGAGAAATAATCTTCAAGCCGAATTGTCACCTTAACAGAAAACTTAAATCCTTACGAACGAAGAGCAACGGCAATATATTTCACTCAAAGACCATTTATTTTAAAACATATCAACTAGCTCACATAAATCCTCAAATTATGGCTGAGCTGCAATGCCTCAAGTCGCGGCAACAATTGTGTTTAAATGTAGTAGGCCTACTGCTTCAGCCTCTGGCAAGCTCAGAAGGGGGCGGCAAGTGACTGAGCTTGAGAGCGAAGTGTTGATGTAGGACAACGACTTTTCATTGGCAACAGTATAAAATGTTTCATTGAGTTAAAACAACAAATCAAACAATCAACACGGTTCCTTGCAGTCAATAAACGGTTTCGAATCAATAAACCGAATATGCCTGTGTCTTAGCCTAAATCTTTTCAATCTATTGAAATAAACCGAAAAAGGCCATATTCGGCTTACAAATAAACTGTTTGCACACCCTAGCAAATGCCTGCTTTAAATGGAATATCGGGTCATGAAAACACCTTAAATGCTCCCAGGAGGAAGAGTGTTGTAGGTCTGCGCATGCTCAATTTGCACAGAATTAGGATAAAATAAACCAATAGTCTCTCACGCACTTTCCCCTAGGGGCAGCCGTGGCCTACTGGTTAGCGCTTCGGACTTGTAACCGGAGGGTTGCCAGTTCACGGATTGGGATAAATGCAGAGACCAAATTTTCCTCACGGGATCAAAAGAGTATATATACTTATACTTAATCATGGCGAAACAACGCACACACTTTTGGAAAGACCAGGAGACAAACTTATGTCTTGCAATCATGCAAATGTCATGGAGTTCATCGACAGGAGAAAATTACATAATAGCGATGTTTTTAAAAAGATTTGTAAAAAACTTAATGAGGCTGGCTATCGACGTAGGCCTACGCCTGAACAAGTGAAATACAGGTGGAAGACCCTGAAGACGTTGTATTCAGCCAAAAGAGGGAATTCCACCAGCGGAGATTTACGTCATGACGTTGGGAGATTTGTAGGCTGCGTCGCTGACTTATTCGGAATAATGTTGATTGCTAATCAGGAATATGCTCAAAATGTGAGATTCTACTTGTAAACAGGTTAAACGGAATATTGACATAAATGGAATTTGGGCAATAAACTGATTCAAAACGGCTTATTCCCAGCAGGAAAACGTGCTGAATGTCTTCTAGTGCTAATGGACTGCTAGCCCTACTGGTAGCCTAGGCAATTATTACCCTGGCTTGTGTTTGGGGGCCGGCCGTTATTTGTCTGAAACGACCACGGCCCCGGCTATAAATAGAATCCCGGCCATAATTTGAGAATTTATGGTAGTTGTTTTGTAGTACACTTGTATGACTTGTAGTTTCCAAAATATTTAGCGAACTCCATCCCTATCATCAATGAGCTTACAATGCCCAATTTTTGTATTTTAACAGTCTTAGTTTTATTAGGAAGAAATTAATTCTGAGTGGATTTGGACATGCTCGTGACAGACTTGTGACTTGTGGTGTGAGCAGTATCGGACCGAAATCGGAGCGGAACAGAGCGGCCTCTAAATTAAAAAGCGTTCCACGCTCCAATCAAATTCCATTGGACGGAAGTCATTAAGGACATGAGTGTTTCCAAAGGATAAAACTTGCAAAAACAAATAGCACACACCATCAGATATGTGTATTTGACAGTGCATTGTTGAATTCTGAAATGTCATGTCCTGTCCTTGGACCTGTCATAGCTGCATTTCCTTTTGAGGGGTTCATCATTATATAGATTGATATATAATATTTTCATAGCAATAAATTCAGTGTCAGTTTATACATCTACAATTTCCTTCCCCATTTTTTAGTTTAATACATTTGTGTGCACACTGCGCAATATTTCTTACAGTATAGTAGTCTACATACATTTAGGGGTTGAGAATTGATTACACATTGCCCGTATTTTGGTTCATTCTTGCATAAACAAACAACAACAATGACAAAACAACATCCTCCATGCACCAACCTATACCAGGCATCTGTTTAGAGTCAGTGCCACATGGTATAGATATATGGATAGAAGTATTTCAATAGCAATAACTTAAGTAAATGTAGAAGTCGTAGTGTTTCCCTCTTTTAATACATTTTAGTGAACATGTTCATAATGTATATGCATACATGTTCAGGTAGAGAAATTATGGAACTAAGCTAGAATGACCAGCAGAGGACAGTCTTACAACACATTTGCTAAAATCCTGTTTGGAATGCCCAGCTGCACAGACCAGAAGCATATATGTCTAAATGCTCATCCCAACCACATAATAGTCCAAATACTGTATATTTGAAATTATTTTATTTGGATAGCCCCTTGAGATGTATCATCTCGTTTTCGAGGGGGTCCAGGACAAAATACAGTAGAAACAAGACACACATATAGACACAATACATAACAGAAAAACAGAACATAACAAGACAATCAACACAATAAGAAACTCAAAACAAACAACAAAAACACACAGAGCCTACAAATACAGCATAATAAGTAACAGGGAATAATGAAGATTCAGAGTATATCCAAGCGTTACTGTAAATAAAAATGAGAAAAATGAAGAGAATAGAAAGATTGAGTGGATCAGTAGCTAAAAAAAAAAAAATCAAGTGGTTCAGTAGCTAGAGAAGTATGAGAAAATAGTTAAAGTCTACATGTACAGTTAGTATGAAAATGAGTTGCCAAGGCATGTTTGAACAGTCTGAAAGATGAGATGGAGCGAACATTTGCTGGTAAGTTATTCCAGTCAGCAGGTGCTTTAAACATGAATGCTCTTTTGGACGTGGATTTAGAGACATTAGGTACTGAGAAGAAAAGATGTACAGTGTGTCTTAAATAATGAGTGGAGGAAAAAGGAACTAAGAGCTGTTTTAAATAAGAAGGATAGTTGAAGTGAACACATTTAAAGATAAATTGCAACCAGTGAATCTGTCTTCTTATATGTGGTGTGGGTAAATCAAGAAGTTCATACATTGTACAGTGGTGAGTTGTGAGTGAGCAGTTAAGAATAAATCTACATAATCTATTATAAATTATCGTAAGAGGAGCAAGAGTAGTATTAGAAGCAATGCAGTACACAGAATCAGCATAATCCAAGATTGGCAATATAAGTTGAAGAGCAATCTTTTTTCTGACCTTAAATGGGAAACATTTTCTAGAACGGTAAAGGAGACCAAGACTGTAATTTAATTTATGTACAATGTGATTAATATGGCAGTCAAAAGAAAGCTCAGAATCAAGATATACGCCCAGATATTTAATATAGTTAACTTTCTGCAGAGTAGTGCCATCCAAACAGGAAATACGACATGAATTATTAGTTTTGCATTTGGATTTAATATTCTGTCGAGTGCCAAAAATCATAGTATGTGATTTGATTTTATTGAGGAGTAACTTATTAGCTGCAAGCCAATGTTGTAAGCTAATAAAATCATACTGTAAATCTGCTTCAATCTGTACTAAATTTGTATGTGAGGTGTATATGACCGTGTCATCAGCATAAAGCTGAACAGAGCACTTACAAATAGAAGGGAGATCATTAATAAATATGGAGAAAAGAAGTGGACCAAGTGTTGATCCTTGAGGCACACCACACTGCAGAGTTACTGTGTCAGATTTTATTCCATTAATAGCCACACATTGTTTTCTATTGTGAAGGTATGAATTGAACCAAAGTAATGCAGTGCGTGACAGGCCAATGGTATGGAGTTTATCTAGGAGAATGTAATGATTAACCAAATCAAAAGCCTTTGTCAAATCAATAAAAATTGCACCAGTTAGATCAGAAGTATTCGAAGCAGTAAGAATGTCATTTGTTAATTTTAGTAGGGCAGTAGTTGTAGAGTGATTTGACCGAAAGCCGGACTGAGAAGGTGACAGGATATTATTTTCATTAAGATAGCATGACAGTTGGTTATAAATTAGTTTTTCAAACACTTTAACAACAGCACAGATTATAGAAATTGGTCTATAGTTGTTCAAATCTAGTACATTGCCTCCTTTATGTATGGGAGTAATGCGTGAACATTTCCAAATGTTAGGTAATTCATAGGTGGACAGCGACATATTGAAAAGATCACATAAAGGATACATAAGTACATGAGATGAAAGTTTTAAGTATCTGGCTTCAATACCATCCAACCCAGGACCACTACTCATTTTGAGATCATTTAAGGCATTCTGTACTTCCAAGGGCATTATAGTTCTAAAGGAAAATATGCTGTTAGTAGACCGTAAGTTATTAGGTTGTAAATTACCACACATATATGATTCGGGCACTAAAGAAGAGACTGATAAGAAATGCTTATTGAAGGCTTGGGCCATCGCAAATGGTTCTTGTAAGATTTCATTTTTAACTTTAATTTGCTTAGGTACAGATTTGTTAGATACATTAGTTATTGATTTGATCTTAGATCAGAATTGTTTAGGATTTTTGATGTCTTCAGTAAGGGAGTCTTTGTAATAGCAAGATTTAGCATTTCTTGTCATAGTTTTACTTAGATTTCGTAGCCTCCTGTATTCATCCCAATCAACAGGGTTCTTAGACTTACGGAATGAAGCCCAAGCAGCATCTCTCTGCCTGAAAAGAGTAATCAAATCAGCGCTTATCCAAGGAAGGTGCCTGCCTTTTACTTTGATAGTTTTCATGGGAGCATGTTTGTCAATAACTATTCAGTTCTGAATGTAAAAAATCCCACGCATCTTGGACACTTGGTATTAACTGATACCTATCCCAGTTAATTGAAATTATATCATTAATAAATTGATCTACATTTAGTTTTTTATATTGTCTAATTGTGATTAGTTTGGGAGGTAATTTAGGCAGTTTGATTTTCCATATACAGTAGACAATTGCATGGTCGCTGAAACAATCCGACATAATTCCTGATTTTAAGAACCTGTGTGAATGAGAGACTAGTATCCAGTCAAGCAGGGACTGACATGTTGCTGTAACACCGGTGGGTTCACTGATTAACTGGGTTAGATTAAGATTTCCAAAACTATTTTTATCCTTAGTAGCAGATTTATCAAGCCAATTCTTGTTGAAATCACCCAGTAGTATTAGCTCGTTTGCGTCTTTGATAGAATTAATGGTAGAGATCATGTAATTTATAGATTCAGCAGGAGCAGAGGGAGGTCGATATATATTTCCGATGGTTATATACTTATTTGCATGCAGAGTTATTTTTACAAAAATGCACTCAAAGTGTATATTCTGTAGTCATTACCTAATCTCCCTCTAACCATCCAATGACAGTTTTCCTCCAAAGTTACTAGGATAATGTGACATTTTGGTCTAAATAAGCACATCAGAAGGAGGGTGAATGTGATACTGAAGGCAGAAGCTGTCAGGACCAAGCTTTGGGCCCTCTGATGAACAATAGCACACACAGGGGAACACATCACGGCTCAATGCTGATGTATCTATTTGGGGGAAATTACACTCCATTTAGGCTACTGGAAGATAAACATGGCTTTTACATGCAAGGAAGCAGGAAAGCAAACCCCTTCAAAGATTTGAGTGTCTGAAGAGAGTTAGTCTTGAATTTAAGTTTGAAAGTGATCCACAATAATGACAGACAGGAGTTTTACCGGAGCCACACAGATGTATAAACTTCAGATTTTATTTAAAAGTGCCAACATAAGGGACTAACGTTTCGATGTTCTGCCACGTCTTTGTCAGAGTCACAATACAATAATGACCTTATTTATTTTACTCATCATTTTACTTATTTATTTTACATGCAGTATAGCCTTATTAGGCTGGGGCAGATCAAGAGATGTCATACCAAAGTGTTTTCAAAGTATAATGCCACAGAAAACTGGGAGGTCGGATGTATCCCACTTTGAGGTAGCCTGCTACGCCCACCTATCTCCTTTCAGGGAAATATATGTCTGGAACACCAGAATTCACTAATGTTTCCATCAGACCTCAAAAAGCTCAGGCCAACTCAACAAACTCCATCCCCATCAACGAACTTACAATGGATTTGGTCATGCCTCAGGCTTTTGGTGTGAACGGTATCGGAGCGAAATTGGAGCGGATCAGAACGGCTGCTCCGGCCTCTACATTAAAAAGCGCTCAGCGCTCAACAAAATTCCATCCGCTCCGCTCTCCGCTTGCAAACGCCTGCAAACATCAAAAATTACAATCCGAATAATGTGTACATTTATTTACAGGCAAGGGTTGACCTACATTTATCAACTGAGTGCAGAAACCAGCAGAGTGCAGAATTCATCTTACGATTGGGCTCGTGTGTGATTCATGAAACGTTTGTATCACTAACAGGCTAGGCTACATTATGGCAAGTAGGCTACAAATGTGCAGGAAAAGTCGTAGGTCCAAGATATTCCATGAATTCAACTCTTCAACTTTCCAATGAGACAATTTACTGCTGTTATGCCACCACAAAAACTTGCTTTCACAAGTTGAGACTTGAGATTTGAGCATAGCCACCGCTTACGTTCAAGTTGATAAATGCCATGCTCAGGAAATGAGCGTGTGCCTGTCCTACGCCTGTTTTATGTCGTATGCACGTTTCATAAATGAGGGCCATTGTTTCCTGACTGTGGAGCTGTTTATTGTCAGTTTAGGCGAAGGAAGTAACGTTGGAAATCCCTGATCAAAACGTAAAAGCATTTTCACATAGAGTGTCCCAGTGACACCACTTCCGTTTGCCTCCATGGGACCTATCTTTCAAAACTTTTTGAACACCAGTCTATAGCGAAAAAGAAATTATTTTCTGGTCCAGGTTGACTTGTGCCTTGAATTACCCATATGATGTTTGTCAATTTTAAATACAATTTTTCATGTAAAGACAGTTGCAGTTTGTTTCGTAACTATTGAATTACAACATTGTGAAAGATCGTAATTCCAACGACTACAAACCCATCAGTCGCGCTAGTGACGTTAGCTCATTCACAGCCACACTACAAGCATACCAGCAACAGGTCTTAATTGGGCTTTCCTTGCCGATGAAAATACCATGAGTCAGAGGATTAAACACATCAGGTAAGTTGTATTCGTCCATAGACTGTACATTAGATACTGTTAAGTGACATAGCAGGCAGCAAGATGCAACCGTTAACTAGCATAACAGCTAATCTTATCGTTTCATTACGTTGGTGACGTACATCGTTCGAGACAAGAGATGTAGTCCACTGAGCGGATTCGCATAAAACCAACATAACTTTTGAAGTCTATCGAACAACAGTACTTTCTTGACGTGAAAAATTATCTTTTAAATTCACACACATCATATGTGAAATTCGTGGCACAATTCAAACTGGACCAAAAAATAATTGTTATGTCTCCATTAACTCCCGTTCATATTTTTTTGAAAGATAGGTCCCTTGTAGCGGAAGTAAAACGGAAGTCACTGGGACACTCTATTGCTAATACTTGTTTGACACGAGTGCTCCGGATGTTATTGTCTCTTCTTCATGAATTTGTGTGAAACATCTACATCGCCACCTACTGGCCAGGCATATGTACTACAGTGTTTTCACTTATTGTAGTTTCCTTGTGGATGAGGTATTTTCTGAAAAGGATACCATGTGGACGCAAAACTTTTTGAAAACGGAAAGAAAAATGTTTTCAAAACCATTCCTTCTCATGTAGATGGGGTCTGAGCTCACACGGTCTGACCTCAAACATCAGATATAAACAAAGAACTTTGAAAATGACATGAGGTGTTATGTAGAGTTTTAGCTTGTTTTACCATTCACAAGGTGTGTTTCCATGGGCAACACCGCCATTGTTGATTTGCGTCAGATTACTGCATTTTGGCAAAGTTATGGTACATCGATTTGCCCCGACATGCCAGAGGGCAGGGACGAACAATTACCTAGAGACTATAAAATGCCATTACATGCTCATAACTACCTCTTTTGCCATGAGCCCAGTAAGGGTAACCAGTGTTGACATCTTGCATTCTCCCCCCGAGACCCAAAATTACCTGAGTAACCATGATGGTCTCTTTTGGCTCGATGTCAACACTTAGAGAGACATATACCATATCGCTTCAAAGAGCATGACATGGGGTTGGTGGTGGCAGGTGCCGAATTAGGCATGAGAGGCCAAGAACACACTCAAAGCCATATCATACCGCCTGCGCACCATAACACATGAAAAGCTGTTCTGTCTGTCTCAAAGCATATAAGTGCACCAGGCCCTCACAAGGCACAGCTTCGGATGACAGACCTTTGTCAGCTGTTTCTTGGGTAAGCTCAATGACCCTAGACCTGTGTTTTGAAGTGAAGACCTTAGGCTGGAAGAACGAATTTGGGTGTAGGATGACGTTGGAATCCCTCACTGCAAATTGCATGCATGCATGCACTGGTCAACACCACCAGAAGGGCAGTCTTGAGAGACAGCAGGGGTCACTGGAGCATGCCTTTAAAACAAGCATAAGGTTCCAATGTGGAACCGAAATGGTTGCTGGGAATCTGAGGTCTCTCATGAAGTCTAGAGGCTAGGGCCCAACCTATTTAGCAGGCTGACATAGCTGCATGGTGGACTTTGAGAGTTAACGTTGAGCAACCACACAGTGACACAGTGATGGTCACACACAGTCTTGCCATGTAATGCTGGAAATGATGGGGATGCAACAGGCCCTGGGGTGTGGTGTTGCTGCCAGTGCACAGCAGGCCGGCCAGCCGGAGGCACAGGTACACAGTCACCCGGGCACCCGGACAAAATTGGGCCAAACAGGTGCGGATGTCGTCCTGGCGCCTGTGAGAGAATGTGGCTCTCATGCTGCACGTGTTCAGGAGAAGGACCAGGAACTCCACTTCCTGAGCAAGTCGCAGCATCTTTCTACAAGGTGGTTCAGCACCATTGCAGTGTGGAGTGAATCACTCAGCAACAGCCTGTCGTCCAAGTAGTTCAGGACTTGAACACTGCATTGACATAGAGGGTGGAGTGCAGCTTCTATTCACTTTCTGAATGTCCAGGGGGCCATTGACAAACCAAATGGGAGGGCCGTGTATATACTCGTAGGTGACTCCTTCAAAGTCAAAGTGGAGAAACCGTCTGTGCCCCTCTGTGACTGCCAGGTGAAAATATGCATCTTTCAAATCAACTGTAGCCATGAAATCCCTTTGTAGTGCTGTGGGCAGTTGTATGCATCTTGAGCATTCAAAATGGAAGGCAGATTGTCAGATGCTTGTTCACAGCACATAGGTTCAGCACATAGACCCTGTCTTTCCTGGGCAAGAATAAGTATCTGTGAAAAAGCGCTCCGTTATGATAGGCGCATTGAGGAGCACCCTCTTCTCTTTGTCCAGGAGCTGAGAGAGATTCAGTCACAGATGGCGCAAAATGACTACCAGGGAGCCCAGAGCACGGCCTTGTGCATGTATCGCACCCATTACTTTCGTTTGAATTACTTGTGAACCCGTGATCGCATAGATATGCCACACATGTCAGATGAAAGAGGAGACACCAAGAGGGGCAGCCGTGGCCTACTGGTTAGCGCTTCGGACTTGTAACCGGAGGGTTGCTGGTTCGAACTCCGACCAGTAGGCACAGCTGAAGTGCCCTTGAGTAAGGCACCTAACCCCTCACTGCTCCCCGAGTGCCGCTATTGTTGCAGGCAGCTCACTGCACCGGGATTAGTGTGTGCTTCACCTCACTGTGTGTTCATTGTGTGCTGAGTGTGTTTCACTAATTCACGGATTGGGATAAATGCAGAGACCAGATTTCCCTCATGGGATCAAAAGAGTATATATACATATAATTATACACAGAGCTATCATTCGATACCAAGTACATCCTACACCTGTTCCGGAGGCAAACCGGGTTCCTGGGCCATGTCGTGGGGGCCGCCGGAGTGGCCACCGACCCAGCTAAGGTGGAGACGGTGAGGCGTTGGCCTGTTCCATGCGACGGTGCTGAGCTGCGGAGCTTCCTGGGCCTGGCGTCATATTACCGGCGTTTCATTCGGGACTTTGCTACAGTCGCCAGCCCGCTGCATCGATTGACGCACAAAGGCCAGCTCTTCGAGTGGACACGAGAGTGCGACGCGGCATTCCGGCGGCTGCGGAGGGCGCTATGCGAGGCCCCAGTGCTCGCCTTCCCTGACCCTCGACTGCCGTTTATCCTGGACACCGACGCCAGCGACGTGGGCGTCGGCGCCGTCCTCTCACAAGCAGGTGAGCAGGGCGAGAAAGTGGTCGCATACTTCAGCCACTCACTGGACCGAGCGGAGAAGAATTACTGCGTGACACGCAGAGAACTGTTGGCTGTGGTGGTGGCAGTGCGCCATTTCCGAACCTACCTCTACGGCAAACGGTTCCTGCTGAGAACGGACCACGCGTCACTTACCTGGCTGCTGAACTTCAAAGAACCGGAGGGCCAGCTGGCTCGCTGGCTGGAGGCGCTCCAGGACTACGACATGGAGATTCGACACCGGGCGGGTCGCCTTCACGGCAACGCGGACGCCCTGTCCAGGCGTCCGTGTGCAGCAGACCAGGAGCCTGGCCGCGGCTCAACCGAAGCCCGCTCGTCGGCTACAGGCTGCATCACCGCTGGCAGAGAGAGAGAGAGTCGCTGTTTTCAACGCTCACCAGCGTCGCGCCAACGAGAGGGTCAACGCTCGCCAACAGCACGCCAGCGAGAGACTCAACGCTCGCCAGCACCGCGCCATCAAGAGAGCCACCGCTCGCCAGCTTCACGCCAGCGAGAGAGACAACGCAGCGCAGCCCAACGCCACAACACAGCACTGCAGAGCGGCAGCTGAGGCCATGGACGCGCAGTCGCCGGTGGACGTGATGTCAAGGGAGGAGATCCGGAAGGCGCAATCGGAGGACGCCACGCTTGGCCGAGTGTGGTCATGGATCGAAGCCGGTCAGCGACCGCCATGGACTGACGTATCAGCACTCGATCCAGAGACCAAAGCGATTTATTCACAGTGGCCGGGAATAGTAGCACGTCAAGGACTGTTGTATAGACACTGGCGAGCCCCCCATCGACAATCTGACATTTTCCAGTTGCTGGTTCCTGCTGGATTACGAGCCCGTGTACTGGAACAGGTACATGGGGCTGTGGGGGCGGCTCATTTCGGCATCGCAAAAACTCTTCGTCGGCTGAGAAGCCACTTCTATTGGCCGGGATGCAGGCTGGACGTTGAACTGCATGTTCACTGCTGTGACGCCTGCACAGCGAAGAAGGGCCCCACGCGACGCTCGCACGCTCCGCTGCAGCAATACGCAGTCGGGGCTCCCATGGAGCGGGTAGCCGTCGATATCATGGGCCCACTGCCAGTCACAGAGCGGGGAAATCGCTACGTGCTTGTAGCTATGGACTATTTCACTAAGTGGCCGGAGGCGTATGCAGTGCCAGATCAGAGCGCCCACACGACAGCGGACAGACTGGTCACTGAGATGTTCTGCCGGTTCGGGGCACCGGAAGAGCTCCACAGCGACCAAGGGCGGAATTTCGAGGCGGAGGTGTTTGCTGAGGTTTGCCAGCGCATGGGCATCCGGAAAACGAGAACGACACCTCTGCATCCACAAAGCGACGGGCTGGCCATATTGGCCGACCGCCGACAAAAGGACTGGGACTTACACTTGCCCCTGGTGCTCTGGGCATATCGCACAGCGGTGCAAGAGTCAACGAAATGCACACCGGCAGCTCTGATGTTCGGGCGAGAGCTACGCACGCCGGTGTTCGGTTCGCCTCCGGAAGCGGAGATTGGAGGTAAGCCAGGGCTGGAATACTACAAGCAGCTACGCGAGAGACTGAAGGGAGTACACGAGTTGGCCCGGCAGGCTATGAGTGAAGCTGGAATACGTCAAAAGCGAGCTTACGATACGCGCTGTCGCGGCCAGGAGTTCCAGACCGGCGATAAAGTGTGGGTGTACTGCCCGGAGAGAAAGAAAGGCATTTCCCCGAAACTCACTAGCCAGTGGGTCGGGCCGTGCGATGTCTTAGAGAAGCTGTCTGATGTGGTCTATCGTGTGAGACTGATTAAGCGTCGGAGAGTTGTGGCTCTCCACCGTGATCGACTGGCCCCGTATCGACCCCTGGCCTCAGCTGAGGGTCGTGGAGACTTTGACACTGACTCTGTGGAACTTGGTGACAATGGAGCTGTGGCTCTAACACCGGTCACCGTGCAGCCTTCACCGGAAGTCACCGCCGCGACAGCGGGGCGCCCACAACGCCAGCGTCGCGTCCCAGCCAGGCTCATGGACTGACGTAAGACTTGAGTCAAGGGGACATGGACTAAGTCTCGGGGGGCTGTGTAATGATCTGAGCCTAGCTGTTATGACTGTACTCTAGAGTTGAATGTCTCGAGACCGGTCTCGAGACCACTTTTACGTGGTCTCGGTCTTGTCACAGTCTCGACCGTCTTTGGTCTTGGTCTTGTCTTGGTCTCGGATCCCTCGGTCTTGTCTTGGTCTCATTGTCTTGGTCTTGCGGTCTCAGGTCTAGTGTTGCATGGTGTATCGATACTAAAAATGTATCACGATGCCTTCACGCAAAAAAACGATACGATTTCCGACGTTTTTAGAATCAATACTTTATTAAAATAATAACGTTCTGTGTCTGTGTGAATTGCTGCTCTCACTGCTCCTTGCACGCATCTAGGGCGTGTCAAGTAGGCAGCTCTGAGTGAGTGAGTGCGCAGCCAACGTCAACATAGTTTTTTGCCGACAGTCCTCGGCCTTGTGGATAAAACAAAAGGTGATATGAAATCTGGAACTACAGTATTTCGGATACATCGCAAGCCATCAGGTAAACAGAGGCCCGTTTGTAAAATATGTTTCAAAGTCATTTAAAAGCAGTAGGCTACACATGGAACTTGGCTAAACACCTCGCAAACATATCCTAACATTTTTAAAGAGTTGAAAGAACGACAGGTTAACGAATATGCTATAGAAAACACAACTAGGCTACATGGTTAGTGCCAAGTTCTTCTCTTCTGTTTTAGTATAGCCTAAGTGAAACGAGTATGGTTCTCTGGGATAATGCGAACCTTCCTTCATGAATAAATTTTGACGAGACATAACGAGTTGTAATCATTTTGACGAGACATAACTAGTTGTAGCCTAATCATAGGGTGCTAACGTGATGAAAGCGCAATGTTCACGCCAGAATAACATTGCCATAACTTGTAAACAATCTATTTCATGTTTGGTCAGTAGGGCCTACTGGTAATATTTGTTATGGCATGTCGACTGCAATTTTTTCAATAATTATTGCCCAGATGCAATGCGCTAATTAAAGCCCACATCCTACCACCAAAGCGTGTTGAGGCCTAATAATAATAGCGGCTTATTGTTACGTGGTAGCAAATCATTTTATCAAAGAAATAGACGTAATGTAGGAGTGCACACAATTTGCAACAGGTAATGGTGTAGGCCTAGGCTAGTAGGCCTATCTAACGAAGACCTGAGTGGTTGGAACGTCGTATTTGTACACTGGGCCCAAAGAAATCTATCCTTACATTTTTGCCTTTGCAACTGGCAAAGAAATCCCATGAACACGGGAAGGCCTAGGGTAGCCTATACTGTACATCAGATGGCCTAAAGATTAGGCCCCTCTGCATAGCATTCAGTGATTTGCATGCAGTAATTTTAACACTGACCTTGATCTAGTCTAGTTTGGCTATTTAATGTGGGCAGCCGTGGCCCACTGGTTAGCACCTCACTGCTCCCCGAGCGCCGCCGTTGAAGCAGGCAGCTCACTGCGCCAGGATTAGTGTGTGCTTCACCTCACTGTGTGTTCACTGTGTGCTGTTTGTGTTTCACTAATTCACCGATTGGGTTAAATGCAGAGACCAAATTTCCCTCACGGGATCAAAAAAGTATATATACTTATATACTTACTATAAAGCTACTTTATTGCCAAAACACAACACAATGTAAATGAACTATAACAAACAAAAAAGGACTTAATCACACAAAGTAGGCCAACTATTTTACTGACTAAAAAAATAATAATTATGTAGGAAGTTCAGAAGTTTAGAACCCAGAATTGACCTGCACATTACAAAAGTGCACCAAATTCAACAATGACTCAATACACTTGGAGGAGGTATGAGTCTTTTCTTTTCCAGAGATCTTAGGATTTTCGTGTAGTATCATTTCAGTATCGAGCATCGTGATATTTATGGCAGGGATCGTATCGAAGTCATAATTTTGGTATTGTGACAACACTACTCAGGTCGTCATAGTGGTCGGGAGATTTGCAACAAATAATGTCCATGATACAAAGCATAACATTCGATAATGCAACATTAAATTATTTTGCCTTTCACGCCCTTCAAATGCAACCAATCAATGACATACATGTATTTTGTTGTGATTAAGAAACTGGCGCTCATTCAATCAAAAGACGCAAGTGTAGCAAGCGCGAAACGTTAGGTTTACGTTGTAGCTGTCAGTCTCAGTCAGACCTAGTAATAATAATGTCAGCGAATTCTGGCATCATTAAATTTCCATTCACGGAACATAAAGAAATTTGCAGTCCAGGGGCAAGAAAGAAGCATTCTGCAAAATGCAAGTTTTGCAAAGTCTCTCTCACAGAAACCAGTCTACGAAAACATTTACAGTGAGTGAGCTCACAGTCACACACATTCATGACATGCTCTGTCTCTGCATTGTTCTGTCTGTAGTTGAAATAATACCTTCTTAAATTGAATTTAAACTGGGACTGAACCTCTTACCCCAGTACGCTGCTCCTATTCAATTGATGCAAGTTATGGTGTAAAATTAGCTCACTAGCTGTTTTTTTTTTTTTTTGGTCTCGGTCTCGTCTCGGTCTCGTCTCGACTTTGTCTTGGTCTTGACTCAGTCTGTCTTGGCCTTGGTCTCGTCTTGGTCTCGGTCTTGATACCCTCTGGTCTTGGTAGTGTCTTGGTCTCGGTTTAGGCGGTCTTGACTACAAGTCTACTGTACTCCCATAATGCTGTGCGTGTGTGTGTGTGTGTAATGTTGATGTTGGTTTTAGTATGAGTAATGGCGTTTACCTTGTCATGTATGTGTTAGCTGGTATAGTCTTTCTTTATGTTGTACCTCATGTGTTTACCCCGTGTATTGTATGTGACTACCCTGTTTGTGTATCGTGTTTGTTTAATTGATCTCCCTTGTGTTGCCTGTTTAATGACGTTCATGTGTTTTTGGTGCGTAACCAATAAAGACCATTTTGAGACAACCTTGCAGATTGTTACAGTATTATGTTTTCTTGTTGCACTTTTGTTTATTTAAAATGATCACAACTAACAGACAGGTTCCATAGGGGAGGCACGATGGAGCAAAATAATCAAGGCAGGGGCTTACCTGGGGGAGGCAGACTACTGATAATGTGCCCTAGAGCCCACACACATGCACACGCACAGCAAGAAAAATCAAATCATGACACCGCAGACCACAGCAAACATTCTGATAATTCACACCAAAATGTGCATCTTTACTGCACCACCACTAGGTGACTGATTAGCCTCCCACAAGCGAGAACCATGGGCGGACTGGCCATCTGGCATACCGGGCATTTTCCCGGTGGGCCGACGCACTTTTTGGGCCCATAGAATAGGCTATATATATAATTTTATCATTTTGGCCAACGATCGGCCCAAAGGAAGGACAATCAGCGGCCCATTGGTTACATTTACATATTGACACTCTGACTGATCCAATAACTGCTCACCTCTGGCTCCACCCCTCCCATTTTGGCTCAGAGCCAGGATTCTGTGAGCGCATCAAAAGTTAATCGAAGTTGCCTACATGAAATTGCGGCGGGTGCCAGTAGTGACAATTATGCAAAAGTAACACCAATGTAGAAGCTTCAAAACTACAATATTGCAAGTAGGCTAGCATATGTCAGCAACATGTTGAAGTTCGTTGAGTTTGAACGAGGATGTAAGCAAGCATACCAGAGGGACAGGGAGCAGGTGGTGGAGAGTGTAGAGCCTATAGTTGAGGCTACATGATAATAACTCAATGGTGGCGCAGGTAGGCTATGTTTGACATGCCATGCTGACGATGACGATTATGACGACTTATTAATTGCGATAATGTAATGATATGGTTATGATAACATAGTAAGGCCGTGCTGTCATTATAATAACAAATAGTGCAACTTAAATTTTCTAAATTAATGATTTGCAAACCCGGACAGCTAAAGAGTGTCAAATCGATGTTAATTGTTGGTCAGGTTGATCCGTTTCCGTCAGACGCCCAAACTTGGAAAATTCAACATCGATGGCATGAGTGGTGGTTGGTCTCTCAAAGTAGTGCGTCGAAAGGGTTCTATCTTGAAAGGGTTATCATGGTAAAGATGGGCTAAAAGACTGTAGACTGACGGAAATGTAGGCTACAAAACAAGTCATTCATGCACAAGCCACCAGTAGCCTATCGTATATATAAACTATACGATAGGCTACTGGAAGACATTAAAGATAATTAGTTCATGTAGCTATACTGTTCCAAAATGTACCAGCAATGTAGGTAGGTAGTAGGCTATAGCCTACAGGAATAAAATATTTCCAGCAACAGCCCTGTTTATTTTGTGTTGTTTCAGTTGTCCACAGTGATAACTGGTATAAATTACATTAATGTATATGGCAATCTAGGTAATTATCTATTTACATATAGGCTTCAGTAATTGTTTGGTGCTGCTGTCAATTGAACATTGTATTTAAATGTAGCCTATTGAATAATTTGAAATGATACTTTGAATTCAAGCAAAAACTCTTCTTTAATAATTGCTTGTATAGCCTACTTGAATATGGAGATCATGTGCTCTATGGCTATCTCTCATCGGTCAGAGTGATAGCCAATGAGGCCTACATCACTTTCAGTGATCCATGACAGTTGAAAATATATGCATATTTAAGGGCAATGCAAGGATTTTGTATTTAATTAGGTGTGCCCGACCGATTTGAGGGCTGCTTGGGCCAAATATGCCAGGGCCGATTTTTGGTCCCAGTCCGCCCCTGGCGAGAACCCTGCCTGCCAAATTAACAAACAGTTAAAAGTTGTTGCCCCCAGACTCTATGGAATAGACAGACACTGGATAACTAAGATAATAAAGTAAAGTAAAACAAGAGGGTACAAGTACAATGCAGGCAGTTGCCAAGTGCAAGCAAAGCTAAACAGTAACAAAACAAAACTAAGACAAGACAAGACAGCAGCAAGACCTACGCTTAGGACAACGCGGATGGAAAGGCCATGCTACCTATACTCTTCTCCAGTGGCGCCGGCAGTCGTAATCCTGTATGCACTGTGCGTACAAATTTTTCACAGCTTTATTTGTGAAATCATTCAATATTAGCCTACAACAATAAAGAAAACTTGTGTGACAGCTAGCTTATATTTATTGACTCATGTGCAATCTGAATATTGGCATTATTCCGAATAACGCACTGGGATCAGTGCTTTATTTTTGGAACAGGGATTCAGTTAATGCGTAGAACAGAGGTTCTCAACCTTTTTGGGGCTAAGGCACGTCATGACGAGTGCAGGTGCAGGTGTTAAAAAGTCCTTGACTGTGCATAGGCCTATCATCTAAAAGTTTGGGACAACCAAAACAGAAGTGCAATGTATTTAGAGTGTTGTGAGAAAATCCTTATTGTTAGTAGGTTACCATAACTGTGTTTTTCTCTATCGAAAATCGTGACACAAACTCATTGGTTTATTTTTTTTTCTTTCCCGTTTTCGCGGGTTGGGCAGTGAAGTTATAATGCACATAAGGTAGCCTATGTTCACCTAATTTGAGCCAGAGCCGCTTGCTCTGTAAAGGTATTTCTGTCCATCCCAAACTGCGTTAAATGGTGTGTTTAGCAACCAGAATTTTTTTTTAAATCTGGGGGAGAAATCTCCCTCATCTCAGAACTTTTAAAAAGCTTGAAACACCCCTATAGCCCACGTAGCCTACAGCCAGTGTTAGAAAAGTTAGACGCTTCATGCGATAGGCTATTTGATAATGAATGACATGGGTAGGTTGACGTGATTAAGAGGGGCTTTCTGTTCCAGTTTATGTAAAGGTTTTTCTTAGGCTCAATAAGGAGAGGCCTACATGTAGCCTACATTTACCAAAAGCGCAAATTTTGTAAATAAGGTCGAATATCTTTTTTTTTGGGGGGGGGGGGGGGGGGGCTTCAGTTACTCATAGTTACATATTATTTACTAGCTTCTTTTGTTATTTTTCTCTCCCCATTAAGTGATGCTTAGTGTTCTTCTCCGGTTGTACCAAGATAATGTAACACTTTGGAGCAAATAAGCACAGTAGTAGGCCAAAACTGGATGCCAAAATGGCAAAAATCTCCACAGCTACGGTGAACTTTCCAGGCGAGCTAACATAGGCTGGGATAAAGGCTAACCAAACAGCACAGAAGATCAGCATGCTAAATGTGATGAACTTTGCCTCATTGAAGTTTCCAGGGAGCTTCCGGGCCAAGAAGGCCAGCACAAAACACAGACAGGCCAGAAGTCCAATATACCCCAGAACACACCAGAAAGCCAAATCAGAGCCCACGCTACACTCCAGAATAATTTTGGAGCGCTGGTACTGGGTATTTCTCGAGGGAAAAGGGGGAGCAGCAATGAGCCAGGCAGCACAGATTATCACCTGAACCAGAGTACAGGAGAAGATGATGACCCTCTGTTGCTTCGGCCCCAGCCACTTCATTATGTTGTTTCCAGGCCGAGTGGCTGTGAAAGCAGCAAGGACCACTAAGGTTTTGCCCAGGATGCATGAGATGCATAGGGAGAATGTGATACTGAAGGCAGTGTGGCGCAGCATGCAGGACCAGTCTGTAGGTTCTCCGATAAACACCAGTGCACACAGAAAACATAGAGTGAGAGTCAATAGGATGAAGAAACTCAGTTCTGAGTTGTTCACACGGACAATGGGAGTGTTTCTGTAATAGAGGAATACTGCTAGAACAGAAATCGTGAGACAGGCACCTACAACTGCTATCACTGTCAAAGTCACTCCCATTGCATCGTGGGAAAGAAATTCAACAACCTTGGGTATGCAGTGAGTTCCCTCAGCATCTGACCAAAAGTCTTCAGGACAGGACATGCAGTCTATTGAATCTGTAGGGAGAGAAGAATATTAATTTAAAACATTAAAACGTTAAAAATGGTTGTTCAGGAGAAGTATAATATTTCGTGATGGGGCCTCACCTGTCTCATTGCTAATCTTGCCACTGTCACATGGTACACAGTCAAAGCAGCACAGAGGCTCCCCAGAACGGACAGCCTTCCGGGATCCTGGAGGGCAGCTGTCGCTACACACAGACACCAGCACCTGTTTGTCACAGAGCGCAGGGAATCACACCTATGCCACCGCAACAATGCACATACAGTATCTGTATCCTGTGTTTGTTCACTTTTCTAATGTCATTACAGTATTTTACAGCACTTACTTTTTCTTAATTTTGTTTTATGAGGATCTGACACTATCATAATACATACAAAAAATAAGATATTGTGAGGTTAATATACAATAGAACTAAAGCCTTTTGTTTGTGATTATATTAAAGTACAACTAGGGGTTCACTTACTGCAATTGCTGTCTACAGTACTTCAAAAGATGACATTTTAATTCCAAAAAGATGCATCTTGCCTCTTTCTGTTGTCCTGTCCACTTGATTGTCTCCATATCAATAATGAGCTCATTCCCAGCACCCTTTGCTCCATCATACAGACCGACTGACACAAACTGAATCTGTCTATTCGCATCCCTCTGCCAGTTTATGAGATCATATGATGGAATAGAATCCCCTTTCATATCAAAGTTTACTTTTTCGTCTGAGATGAAGAAGGAGACATCTTGAAGATAGTGCTGAAGCTATAATTACATACAAGTATGAATTAACACTATTAACTGCATTTTCAAACCATAAATCCCACTACACTCTGAACCAAAGAAACGAAATAATTTTATTTCCCCACTATTTTCTTTATACCTGCCATGGATGGATGTTATTAATATCAGCACATGAAGCATTGAAGAATGGGCCATGGCCAGGGGTGCATTGTATGAGGTTGTGCAGGGAATGAGCAATAGCGTATACACCTTTGTACACATTATATGCAACACGAGGGCTTGTGGTGTTCATATAGGCAGAGTGCTGCTCTAGCAGAATCTCATGCCCTGTGCAGGATGGCAACTGGATATTTCCAGTTGTGTTATTGGGAGAACAGCCATAGAGAGTCTCCCATAGCTCCTGTACAAGGGCATTAGAGGGGTAATGCCATGGGTCCACTGTCATCAGGTAATCTCTAAGACCTGGGACATGACCCTTACGGACAGCAAAACCAATAGTGCCATCCAAGAAAGGATAAGTCTCAGCCAGCACAGAGGCAGAGACCCACGCCTCACTTGCAATCCACTGGATCCCTGTGATGTTCTGTTTCCTAAACTCTTTCAGGAAAGGAAAAAACTCCCCCTCGCCTGAGAACACCACCACCACTCGGGCAGTGGAACTTCTCATCACCTCGAGTATTTCAAGAACTCTCTCTGTGGTGTAGTCTTTGGGGATCATTTCATGGTAGGCCAGACAGATGTCAGTATTTTCTATTTCCTTTTTTAAGCCCTGCAATGCAAATCTGCCATAATCATGATCCTCTGTTACCACACCGATCCATGTCCAACCAAAGTGTTTCAGAAGCTGAGCAACGGCTTTTACCTGGTAATCATCACTTGGCACAACTCTAAAAAATGTGGGGAACTGTGTCCTATCACTCAGACAAGAGCAAGTCGAAAAATAACTGATCTAAAAAAAAAAAAAACATCAGGAATACAGTGAGAGCAAAGTTCCTTTTCTAACAATTTCATTATATCATTAAATTACACTCATGTGACTCTTAGAAATATGCAGTGTGTGCATTGCATATTTTACCATTGGGATTCTGAAAGGTTGAAGTGTTCTGGACACTACAATGGACTGTGATGACCCAGATTCCCCAATTATAGCCAGAAGAGGACTGGTACCAGAACACATTGTATTCTCTCTACTGTCTTCTCCATTCAGCACTGCAAGAACAGCTCTCTGTGCTGTCACTGGCGTGGCACAGGAGTCAAAAATCTTATAGCCCAGTGTGTGGTTAGGTAGTAAATCTTTGCTGTTGTTGATCTCCTCCACAGCCAGCCTCATGGTTAAGGCCCAGCGGAAGGCACGTGGGTCAAACCTGCATACAAAGAGAAATGAAAAATAAACATTCACTATTTCTACATGGCAGAGAATATAACATAACTGTGGTAACAATAATCAACCTATATAACCTATATAAACTAAACTAAACTAAATGAACTAAACTAAATAATTAAGGTTTATACAATTCTAGACAACAATAAACACAACACAATCACATTTGACATAAAACGAGCATAAAAGTGGTTTCATTCAACACTAAGCTCACCCTCTGCACTGGGCAGAAACAGGTGGCATTTTAAAGTCAGTGTGTGGAAGCTCCACTCGGTAATGCATGGGGAAAATGCCTCCAATAGTGAAGGTTCCATCAGACATGAATCCAGGCAGCTCAAACCCTCCTTGAAGAGTGCATGTGGTTGCTGTCGACAGAGCTCCCTGGAACAACAGGACATACAGAAAGAGAGATGTCATGTCCACACTCCTTTCCCAGATTGGCAGGATTAAGGAAGTGGTTTGGCTTTTATTGGCCAGCCTCCTCTGCATCATTGTTTTATTTCTCAGTGGATTACACAATAGGTTTATTATTTTAGTTATAGAGCATAGTTTCTCCCTAACATTGATTTCAATAAGTTTACCAGGCTCTGCTAAGTTTACTCCAGTGATAGGGCTTATGTCCTACACACCATATCACACACCATACTGTATTAATAAATGTTTCATACATGCCAAATATTTGTGTAATGCATCTATGATCTATAATTTCATTTTTATAATCTGCTGTTCATAAGAACAAAAATGTGTATCACAGAAGATTTAATTGGTTATATTTTATATAAGAAAAAGGTAATTTATTTGAGTGACATTTGATCAAATATCCTGATGCATGTTTGTTGCAAACACAGAAAAAGACAAAGTTGTGTAAATATGTGTTTGTGTGTGGTTGTGAGTAAAAGAGAGAGAGAGAGAGAGAAAAAGGAAAGAGAGTGTCTGTCCCTTGTCATCACTGATAACTGGACTTTACAGTAAATAGAGCTCTCAACCTGGGAGTTCACTGCCACCTACAGTTGATGAATGTGCATGGCATGTCCAGAATATTTCCTTGTCAACAGCTGGTGGGAAATGTGCACATCTCATTACATAAACAATATGTTTTTGACATATGTTTTATTTATGATTTGAAGAAATATACATTATTTTATTTGATGAAATATATATTATTTTATCTTGCCTGGCTTGTCATGTTCAGTTTGGTTGATGTCTTTTGTATGGATTGGAAGATGTTCTGCCATTGGCGTTTTTTTTTTTCTAAGTGAGAATGGGGTAACTAAGCTTTATGCCAGCCCCCTAATTCTAGAGCTCTATATAAAGTCCTTCACATGTCGTGAAATGTGTGAGCAATGGCATATATTTCCAATAAACATCTGGCAATCTGGCTTGTTCTTATGTGTATGCATTTTCAACTTGTAATGAGTAAGAAGTGCACCTTTATAGGTTCAGAGGACACCAACAGTTTTTACCTGGATGGGGATGTTGTTCTTGGGGGATTGTTCCCATTGCATTACCACGCTGAGTCTTTTGTGCAGTCATTTGTCAAAAAACCTATACCATCTGGATATGAGTTGTGAGTTACTGCTGATTTTTTTCACCTGCCTCTACGTAGTGAATTGTGTTATAGTCCTAAATGACTAAAACAAAACAAAAAAATGTTTGTATTTGTTCTAGCTTTAGCTCCAGAGCTTTGCGCTGGATGCGTACAATGACCTTTGCTGTGGAGGAGATCAACCAGAAACAGGACCTCCTACCTCACCTAAAACTGGGCTATCACATAAGAGACAGCTGTGATGATATCCCAGTTTCCATGACAAATGCACTTCTCCTTGTGAATGGGCAACCCGACAAGGGCAGTGGCTCTACATGCACGGACCTTCACAAAAAGGTTTCTCCTGCAATTGTTGGAGATGCAGGCTCTGGAGTGTCAATGGCTGTACTACGAACTTTAGGCTCTTTTCACGTTCCCTTGGTGAGATGTTTTCATGAAATTGTTACGTAACCTGTTCATTTTTTCAACAAGGCTATGGCATGTTCAATTATGTAACTATGTTTCTCTTATCTTATTTTTTGTATTTCTTTGGAAACATTTTACTTGGTCTTTTTTATGTCAGGTGAGCTACTTTGCATCATGCAGTTGCCTGAGTGACGAAAAAGAGTTTCCTGCTTTCATGCGGACAATGCCAAGTGATGCATTCCAGACAAAGGCTCTGGCCAAACTTGTCAGCCATTTCCGCTGGACCTGGGTGGGAGTGATTGGCGTGGAGTCAGACTATGCCCGCTTTGCCATACAGCTCTTTCTCCAAGAAGCAGCAAGATATCATGTTTGTGCGGCCTATGTTCATTTTCTGTCTCTGCCACCAATCAAAGACGCTGTTGTGGATCTGGTAAGGATTATGAAGACGTCCTCTGCTAAAGTTGTGCTGAGTGTAGCTGGGGACTCAGAGATGCGTACGATTCTGACAGAGTGTAGGCGACAGAATGTCACAGATCTGCTTTGGATTGCCAGCGAGGCCTGGTCCACATCACAGTCACTGTGGACTGATTTTGAGGATCTGTTGGTGGGGACTTTGGGGTTTGCAATACGCAGAGGTGAAATTCCAGGTCTAGGCATGTATCTCACCAGCCTGCAAACCTCCCAAGCACTGACTTTACATTTTATGGCAGAATTCTGGGAGGAGACCTTTAACTGCAGGCTCAACAGCTCAGTAAATACTCACACACATGGGGAAGGGGCTAACAACAGAGAGCTTTGCAGTGGACATGAGGAACTGAATGAAGTGTACTCTGCCTATACAGATGTGTCCCAGCTCAGGGTCTCCTATAATGTCTATAAGGCTGTGTATCTCATAGCCCATGCACTGCATAATATGAGCCTCTGTGTTCCTGGGAAAGGCCCCTTTTCCAATGGGACTTGTGGAAGTCTGTCACCTGTTGTGCCATGGCAGGTGAGCAGGGCATATTTTTAGGTAAACAAATGAACATAACTTGCATTGATTGGACTACATTAATAAATGTGGACCTGGATAAATAAATAAATAAATCTAAGCACCTATTTTTACGTTTGACTGACATATAATGGTTCATATTTATCATCATATCACTTTATCATTCCTGTCTCTTCTTTATCTCCCACTCAAGCTCCTTCACTACATGAAACAAACAACATTCACAACACTGGGTGAGGAAGTGAGATTTGATGAAAATGGAGATCCAATTGCTACATATGATCTTATGAACTGGCAAAAGGGGCAGGATGGTTTATTGCGCCTGGTGAAAGTAGGATATTATGATGACTCTTTAGCTGGTGAAAAGGGCCTTATCATAAACGAGTCTGCAGTGCGATGGCACAAAGGCTTTCAGGTTTGTAGGCTATCACCAGTATCAAAATGTTTAACATGGCAAATAATGATCATGTACTGTTATCTAGTGCTCAAACTTGCACCTGTCTCATTCTGAAAATGCAGGCCGTCATTAGTATTGTTATTAACAGTATTGTTAGTGGTGCAATAATGATATGAGAGTATATTGCTTATTGAAGTATAGTAATAATAGTTTCGTCCGAAAAAATAACTCTACTGTCATTAAATCTAGCAGGGTTTAATTTACTTGAATGTGATTCATGCTATTCATGCTCATTACTGTGTTCTTCACTGAGTAGCTAAACCAGTATGTATTTATTCTCCTAAACTACACATATGCTTGCATTTGTCTGACTAGCTTCTCTATCTTCCACTACTTCACTCTCACCGATAGACACCAGTGTCAATATGTAGTGAAGGCTGTCAGCCAGGTTTTAGGAAAGCAATCAGGAAAGGACAGCCCACTTGCTGTTTTGACTGCATTCCCTGCGCTGAGGGGGAGATTAGCAATGAAACAGGTATGTTTGAATGCTGAAAATTCCAATTCAATATTTCTTGATCTTCAACCAAAGCAATATAGATATATTTATATTTGTAAAATATTTCTAAATATTGTACTTCCCTTCACCCTTTCTTTTAGATTCAGTGAATTGTTTGACATGTTCGGAGGACACATGGCCAAACCAAGCTCAAAATCACTGTATTCCAAAAACAATAGAATTTTTATCTTATCATGAAACCATGGGGATAGTCCTCTGGGTAGTCTCTGCTTTTGGAGCCTTCGCTACAGTAGCTGTTTTGGGAGTGTTTGTTATTTACAGAAAAACACCCATGGTTAGAGCAAACAACATGGAACTCAGCTTCTTATTGCTTCTCTTTCTCTGTGCTTGCTTTCTGATTGGCCTGACTTTCATTGGGGAGCCCACTGATTGGTTCTGTCAGATCCGATACACCGCATTTGGCATCAGCTTTACTCTCTGTATCTCCTGCATTCTTGCTAAAACAGTTGTAGTAATGATGGCGTTCAGGGCCACCCTTCCGGGAAGTAATGTCATGAAGTGGTTTGGGCCAGCCAAACAGAGAGCTAGTGTTATAATATGCACTTCCATACAGGTCCTCATATGCATTATTTGGCTCACCACTCGCCCCCCTTATGCAGCACATAATACTAGATTCCTGAGTGCTACGATCATCCTGGAGTGTGTCGTAGGGTCAGAAGTGGGCTTCTGGTGTGTGCTGGGCTACATCGGACTTTTGGCCTGCATGTGCTTTTTAATGGCTTTTTTGGCTAGGAAACTCCCCGACAATTTCAACGAAGCCAAGTTCATCACTTTCAGTATGCTTATTTTTTTTGCGGTCTGGATTACCTTTATTCCTGTGTATGTCAGCACGTCAGGAAAGTACACGGTGGCTGTTCATGTCTTTGCCATTTTAGCGTCAGCTTTTGGCCTTCTATTTTGTATTTTTATCCCAAAATGCTACATCATATTGCTTAAGCCTGAGAAAAACAGCAGACAGCATATGATGCGAAAATAAAGGAATGGCTTAAATGTATGCAGACCAGATGTGTCATATGTTTAAAAATGTATCATGATTTGCCAATGTTTGTGCAAACGACAATCACCTGTGTGGTAACTGTTTCCTTAGAAGCTATTTCGAAAATGTAGCACCTCAGCAAGCCCAAAACAGTGGTACTATAAACTACAAACTATACAAATTCACATGGAGATCATGACACCCCCGAATTTAAGTAAAAAAAAAATAATTTGTTACTTATCATACATATATCATATATCATATAGGCTTTGTAAGCAGATGCATCAGTAACAATATACCACAATGACATTCAAGACATACTATATCATGTCTTCCCTCAGCCCATACCATAGTCCTCAGTCTGTGATGTTTATTCTATAAGGACATATGCCTGATGTACATGTTCATCCCATTTTGTTTGGTGCTTTGATGCATACTACACTCTTAACATAGTGAGGGTCTAATGGAATATTACATGGCAATTTTCCATATAGTTAAAAAGGGCAGATCATTTACGTCTACTCATGTAGTATACGATTTCAACAACAGCCTGGAAAGTAAGGCAAGGTAAAAAATGGGGAATGTGTAATTTATTCCCTAATAACAATAGGCACATGATTACTTCTTACTGACATTAACAACAGTATGCAAGTATATTTCATCTTGAGGTTTGTTATTTTATTTTAACAGTTACTGTATACTTACACGGCTGTTAAGTTTACAGATCTGAGCAAGTGGACTGTACTTCATTTACAAATTCAAATAAAATATAATATTTAGGCAGAAATGCCTTAAAATGTTTTACTTCTTTTAAACATCTTCAATATTTACCACAAACACAAGAAGCTTTGTGTCATATGAGAAACAATGACAATATACATGTGGAGAAGTGTAGGGGTAGAAGGAGCCAGTGGGTAAGTTGGTCCACCACCTGTATCTTGGAGACTGGACAGGTGTTTTGTGATCATACTGTACATTTAGGACAATATTGTTGAGTTACAACAATAACCCCTACAAACAGTGGAGTGGACTCAATGAGCTGCCATACTGCCAACTGAAAGTTGAAGGGACTGTATCAACCTGTGACCTCTTTTGAAAAAACATATTTCATTTGTTTAACCAACCTAATTTACTTACTCACTGGCCACCATTGCATTATAGCATTAGCATTGTGAAGGCTTCCTGACTATATCTGTGCAGAAACTGAGATGAGATATGATGTTGGAAAATTGTGTGAATAACAAGTTCAATGTTAAAAGTGAAAAGCTAAAGCTCTATTATTACACTTAATTCATTAAAGGTCACATTCACTGAGAAACCGTTTAATACTTCTTACTTTCGAAATACTATAGCTCACTCCAAGTTGCATATGCATGCTGCACGTGAAAATGATCTTCTACCCCCATTGCCCGCATTAGCCAATGAAAGAAAATACACGGAAAAACAAGCGAATCAGAAAGAGCCCTTCCCAATGACGCCGAAGGGAAACTGATTATTCATGGCCTCGCCCACCTTGGCTTGTGACCGCCTACAGGAAGACTGGAAGATTTTGCGGCTAGGGGATTGTCTCTCTGCAGCTAGTAGGAGCTAACAGCAAGTTGCTAACATGGCGGAAAAAAATCGTGCCTGTGTTATTTGTGGCAATAACACATCAATGTTGCATGTCTTGCCTTAGAAACAAGAGTTGAGGAAGAAATGGTTCGGATTTATCGTTGGAACACCACCACCGAAGTAGTGCAACATTAGTTCTGTGTTCCAATCATTTCGACCACACTCACTGCCTACAGACCCAGTAAGCCCATGACATTCTCTATTCCTGTATTGACAAGAAATAGAACACAAATGCATCGAGCTTATAGGGTAAACCAGTCCAATCTCCTACCCGTACAACATCAACCTCAGATTTCCCCCATGGATCATATTTCCCCAACACTTACAGCAAAAATGGCACTCCTAAATATCAGATCTCTTTCAAACAAATCATTCTTAATTTATGATCTAATTTGCACACACAACCTTGATATTTTACTTTTAACTGAGACATGGTTAGATCAAGCAAACAGTGCTGCTACTCTCATCGAATCAGCTCCCCCAAATTTCAGTTTTTTGAGTGCTACCAGAGCAAATAAAAGAGGTGGGGGATAGCCACAATTTTCAAGACGTCTTTTCAGTGCAATCAGTCGTCATTCGGTGACTTTACTTCATTTGAATATCTGTGTGCATGCATTAAGTCTTCTCCTCAGATTTTATTACTGACAATTTACAGGCCTCCAAAACATTCAGCTAAAGTTTTTCTTGAAGAGCTAGGTGAACTGCTATCAGTTGTTTGCATAGAGTTTGACTTTCTTATTATATCAGGGGATCTAAACTTGCATGTGGATAATCCTGAAAACAATTATGCCAAGGAATTCATTGCACTAATCGATACTTTCTCCCTAACACAGCATGTACAGGGGCCAACACACTCTCTCGGCCATACCCTCGACCTTTTTATCACAAAGGGTCTCGATGTCTCTACAGCTGTTAAAGACCTGGCCTTATCTGATCATTTCTGCGTGTTCTTTGATGTGTCTATGTCCCCACACACTCAAAACACAGCTATGATGGTAAAAAGGAGAATCATAAATGATCAGACAAGTGCTCTCTTTGAGCAAGCACTTTCACTAAAGTCAAGTCAACTGTCAGACTCTGAAGACTTATTTGATCACTTTAATGCAAAAATGGCAAACATTATGGATGACATTGCTCCATTACAATTCAAGAAAGTTAAGGACAAACAGAATGCACCATGGAGGCAAAATCCAGCAGTTAAACTTCTAAAAAGAGAGTGTAGGAAGACTGAAAGAAAATGGCGTAAATACAAACTTCAGATCAACTATGAAATCCATAAAGAGATGCTCCGCACATATAACTCTGAAATATGCAAAGCAAGACAGTCTTTCTTTTCTAACATTATCAATAGAAGTTCAAATAACACTCGTATTCTATTTTCAACTGTTGATAAGTTAACAAATCCCCCCTCACAATTAGCGCCTGAACTTCTCTCAACTAATAAATGCAATGAGTTTTCATCTTTTTTTAAAGGTAAAATTGACAAAATCAGACTCAACTTATCTGCTCAATTACAAATTCAACAACCTGAACTTCCAGCAACAAACAGAGGGAAACTAAACTTGATGTCAGAGTTCAGCTTGATAGACTACGAAACACTTGAAAAAACGGTACAGAATCTCAGCTCTTCCACATGTGTCTTAGACACTCTGCCTACCAATTTCTTCAAAACTGTTTTTCACCTCATAGCGGCGGATGTCCTTCAAATTGTAAATGTATCACTGTTGTCTGGCACTTTTCCTAAGTCACTGAAAACAGCTGTTGTAAAGCCACTTCTCAAGAACCTGGATGCCTCCATGCTAAACAATTACAGGCCCATATCCAATCTACCTTTTATTGGCAAAATTATTGAAAAAGTAGTCTTTAATCAATTAACCACCTTCCTAACATCAAATGGGTATTTTGATTACTTTCAGTCTGGTTTTCGGGCAAATCACAGCACTGAAACAGCTCTCATTAAAGTTTCCAATGACATACGCCTCAACACAGATTCAGGTAAAACATCAGTCCTAGTGCTACTGGACCATAGTGCAGCATTTGACACTGTTGATCACAATATTTTACTACACAGACTAGAACACTGGGTTGGATTTACAGGCATAGTTATCAGCTGGCTAAAATCATATCTACAAGAAAGGAGCTTCTTTGTTGCCATCGGAAACTGTACCTCAACACCAACGTCCTTGACCTGTGGTGTTCCCCAGGGGTCGATCTTGGGGCCACTATTATTCAACCTCTATATGCTCCCACTTGGACAAATCATTCAAAATAATTTGATTTCATATCATAGCTATGCAGATGACACACAAATTTACTTAGCTCTATCACCAAACGACTATGGTCCTCTTGAATCTATGTGTTAGTGTATAGAACAAATCAACACCTGGATGTCTCAATTTTCTTCAGCTGAACAAAGAAAAAACTGAAGTAATTATATTTGGTAAAAATAAGGAAAGACTTAGGGTTGCCACTCTCCTTGACACAAAAGGGTTGAAGGGCAAAGGATACTGTTAAAAATCTTGGTGTATTAAATTGACAGTGATCTAAATTTCAACAGGCACATGAAAGCGATAACTAAATCAGCTTTTTACCACCTCAAAAATATTGCCAAACTCAGAGGGCTGATATGACTTAGAAAAACTCATTCATGCATTTATCTCCAGCAGGGTTGATTACTGCAATGGACTGTTCACAGGCCTTTCTAAAAAGACTATTAAACAGCTTCAGGTGATACAAAATGCAGCAGCTAGGATTCTAACAAAAACTAAAAGAACTGACCACATTACTCCAATTCTTAAGTCCTTGCACTGGCTTCCAGTAAGTCACAGAATTGACTTTAAAGCACTATTTCTTGTTTATAAATCAGTAAATGGAGCAGGCCATAAATACTTGTCAGACATGCTTCAGCAGTACACACCTTCTCGTCCTCTCAGGTCCCAGATGAAAAACCTGCTAGTAAAACCTACAGTTAGAACTAAACATGGTGAAGCAGCTTTTAGCTGCTATGTGGCTCAGCTGTGGAACCAACTTTCGGATGACATCAAAAAGGCCCCAACTGTAGCCAGTTTTAAATCTAGACTTACAGTAAGACCAAACTGTTCTCAGATGCTTTCTGCTAACTGTGCCGAGTTACAAATTCTGAATCTGAAATTTTTTACTACTTTTGCCTTTGTTTTTGCTTACTAATTATTCTTTATTTTTAAATGATTTTACCTTGTGTTTTATGTTTTCTTTTTATTATGATCTTTACCTTTTAACTATTCTTTGACTATATTGCCCTTCTATGCTTTTATTTGTTATTATTGTTTGGTTTTGTTTATGTAAAGCACATTGAATGACCTCTGTGTATGAAATGCGCTATATAAATAAACTTGACTTGACTTGACTACAGTTAGAAAGTGGTTTTGCATCGATGTTCTAAAAACCTGGTTCTGTACCGTCATGACGATCGACCACCAGCTCACAGGCTGTAAGTACAAACAAACTTTTCCACCTAACGTCTGTTACAAAATAGCATGTTCATATTCTTCACATTAGCATGCATGACAAGGGTACAAGCTAGGCTTAGGCTAGCCTATATTACTTGAAAGCAAGATGACGATTGTCACAAACGTTTACCTCTTTTAGGAGAAATTTTAAGCTGACAGGCAATTGTTACCATTCTATTTAACCAACGTTCACGGACAAACGATCAGGAAGCGGTTCTTCTTCCTACTCGGATACTAGGATCAAACACATGAAGTTGTATCTCCGAAGACATTTTGTGCAACAGTTTTGACTCGAGTTTTAGCCAGGTTTTAGCACTGTAAAGTTGAACATGGAGCCTAGCACAGGCAGAATCGGATGAGGACGCACTGGAGGAAGCGTCACAGTACTGTTAGCCAATCAGAGGTGAATTCATTAGCATGTCATTAATATTCATGACTAGAGGCGACCAAACTAGAACAGCATGAAACAGACGCAGGACAGCATTTTTTTCATCAAAACCAGCTCACAGGGCATTCATCAATACTACAGACCACTGCAAAATTAATGAAAACACGATGAGATGAGACCTTTAAGTCCAAATTCAGTCACCATTTATTGATCAGGGCCCACTTCCCCGATAACGACGGAGACACGCTCTTAAGAGGGTTTTCTACGATTCATCTTACGATCGTTCGTTTGGTTTTTCCGACTGTTTCCCGAACATTCTCGTAGCGTGAACGCGCGTGCACTGCTCTTAAGATGCTCTTAAGGGGAGCTGTCCACGTTAATAGTTCTGAAATATCCTCTGATTTGACGGTGATGTCAGGTGACTGCACGTCACAGATATAGGCCTACCATTTAAACTTCGGATCTACACATTAATTCACATCAATACGAAAATAGAAACACTTTGACATCTGCATGTAAGCATCCCAAGTAGGTTATATACCACACAGAGACATAAATAATTGTAATTATTTTAAGATTAGATTGTTGCACCATGCAATAATTTTTCGCGGTGCCACTTAAAAACACGTTTGAAGATAAGAAAGAAGTCGAGTAGAAAGAGAGGAAATGTGTAGGCTTAGATTTTGATGCAGTAGGCTACAGACTAAACCACATGTTGCTTTCTCTGCTTTTTACCTCATAGGCCTAATAAAACATTCACTTAGCAAAGATAATGTCAAACTATTCTGGCAACGTCTCGTTTCATAACTTGATTGCATTTTTGTCCGCTTTTCATCACATTATTATGACCATTAAATGTAGGCTATTTTGCACGCTAAAATCTGATTCATCACAGGTAAACACAATAAAGAATGGGAAGGTAAATTGGATTATGTATTCTAAGTTGTAATTCCTCTGTATGTCCTGTTGGTGACCTCAGTGAGAAGTACTGTTAAGATGCTCTTAGCCGGTAACGAGTACTCTGGAGCACTCGTAGATCTACGAGTGTTTTCACGATGCTCTTAAGCTACGATGGTTTCGGGAAACAGTCGGCAAATCTTAAGACGTTCGTAAGAGGGACTTTACGACGCTCTTAGGCTTAAGATGCTTTCGGGGAAGTGGGCCCAGGTTCCTATCGTTAAATGCACAGTGACCCAACTCACAACATATAATCTTATCAAATGCTCCTAGGCACCTTCCTCATTATATGTTTTCTAGTGTTTTTCTCAGGATGAAAAATAATAATATAACATTTAGGGGCAAAAATGCAACCAAGTAAACCAAATGCAGAGGACAAAATAGCAAATATTTCCACTGCCACAGTATATTTTCCCGGTGAGCTGACATATGCTGGAATGAATGTGATCCACACAGCACAGAATACAAGCATACTGAAAGTAATGAATTTGGCCTCATTGAAATTATCTGGTAATTTCCTTGCCAAGAAAGCCACAACTAGGCATATACCTGCTAAGAAGCCTATATACCCCAACACAGCATAAAACGCTGTGTCTGACCCTGTGTTGCATTCCACAATAATCTTTCTATTGTTGTGCCTTTTTTGGGGATATGGTGGTATAATACTTAGCCAGAGTATACAAATGAAGACTTGAACTGCAGTGCATGAATATACAATGATCCTTTGTTGCACAGGCCCAAATTTAGTTGCACCTGGCAAAGTGGCACGGAAAGCTGTAACCACAACCAATGTTTTCCCTAAAACACAGGAGATGCAAAGGGCAAAGGTCACGCCAAATGCTGTGTGGCGCAGCATGCAGGACCAGGCAGTGGGCTCAGCTATAAAGGTGAGAGGGCAGAGGAAGCAGAGGAAGAGGGAGAGCAGCAACAGGGCACTCAGTTCTGCATTATTTGCCCTCACTAAGGGTGTGTGCCTGAACACAAGGAAAATGACTGTGGTTGCTAAAGTAAGGGAGGCCCCAAATAAAGACACGGCTGTCAGAATGGTTCCCAGTGTGTCCTTAAAGGACAAGACCTCAATATATTTTAATACACAGCTACTCCTCTCCTCATTGGACCAGTACTCCTCAGGGCAGGGGGTGCAGTCCAATGCTCCTGAACAACAAGCAATAATATTGTCAATGTTTGCACAGTATTACAAATATACCACAAGAAATATGTCACCAGAACAGTCCTTCTAAATACAGAATGATAAATTATCGTATTCATAAATACTCTCTGTTGATGAAATGCTGTCAACACAAACTAAACTCAAAGGCACACATTTAAAAATGACTCTAAAGGTTACTGATTGTTTATTTTTGATACCAACCATTTTTAACACAACTTTGTTAATAGTTCTACTTCATTATGCTGGAGTTGCAACTTAATAATCAATACCTTGTATACCTGAATGATTAGTGATAGTGCCATCAGCACATGGAACACAGTCAAAACAGCAGCTGGGCCTTCCTTTAATGGGTGCTCTTCTTGTGCCAACAGGACATACCTCTGAGCACACAGCTTTTGGAACCTGGCCAAAAAATAGACCAAGGGATGTTTTTAGAGACATGAAACCTTGGATGAGAGGTATTGTTTCAGTGACATGAGAGTGGGTTTCAGAAGAATGCATTTTCCATACTATTTTCCCCATACTCCATATAATGTTCTCCTCCTGTATGAAAAGCTTATAGGCTGCATTAGCAGACGTGCTGAAATATCCCACAGTGACATGCTGGACCTCTCCGTGCCTTAGCTGCCAGTTGATGATATCGTAGGAAGGAGGAAGATCACCATTGCTATCAAAAAACACAGTCTCTCCAAATTCATCTACAAACTTTACTTTTCTTAGCGTAGCAGTGACCTGAAACAAATTGTTAGTAAATCAGCATATATTGAATAATGCTCACATAATTTTGAAATGAAATATGATCTCAAATAAGCTTACCAGCTTTGGACTGATTTGTGATGCATTTAAACAATTCTCTCGAGGAAAATTTTTATTGCAAAATATCAACTCATGTATGGCATGTGCAATAGCATACACCGCCTTGTAAACATTGTAGGATACTCTCAGTTGTGTGACATTGAAGAAAAAATTTGTCAAATCAGGAACCTCATCTCCTCTGCAGACAGGGCTACTAGATGATGTACCGAGATGGTGAAATGGCCTACAACCCACAAGAGTTTCCCAAAAACTACCAAAAAAAGCAGCTCCTGGATTAGAATAGAGACTGATGTTAGTGAGAAAGTTTCGTAGTTTCGGAATTGCCATCTTGCGCACTGAAAAACCAATTGTGCCTGCAAAAGACGTAAACATTTCAGGAGTGGATGGGCGAGCTGCTGTTATCCAGGCCTCACTTGCAATCCACTGTATTCCAGTTATGTTTTGTCTCACTATCTCCTTCATTACTGGATAAAGATCCCCCTCAGGCACAAAGGCAAGAATAACTCGTACAGTTGACATTTTGATCATTTCAACAACCTCAAGTATTTTACTCTGGGGGTACGTTCGCAAAACAGTCCCAGTAAATGCAATACAAACTCCAAGCTTCTTCACTTCAGTAATGAATGCTGACAGTCCATTTCTACCATAGTCATTATCAGATTGTAAGGTTCCTATCCATTCCCATCCAAATCTTTTCACCAGAAAAGCCAAAGCCTTTGCTTGGTGGTAGTCACTCGGTATTGTTCTGAAAAATGTTGGGTATTTACTTTTGTCACTCAGGCAGGCACAAGTTGAGAAGTAGCTAACCTGCGCATTTTAAAAAAATGAAATAGAGCAAATATTAGTTTCATATTATGTGTCAAAGTAGAATGTGTAACAGTAGATGTAAACAAAACAGTATAATGAAATATAATAATTGATGTCTCAAAAGAAAATAGTTATAATTATAACCAAATATTACCATTGGCAGGTTAAAAGGTCCAAATGTTCCAGCAAGAGCTAATGACTGTGATGAACCTGATTCGGCTATTAATGCTGAAATGGGAGACTGACATTGAGCTGTATACGTGTCCCCATTTTCCTCACTCAACAGCGTGAGAGCAGCACGTAATGTGTTAGTTGGAGAAGCGCATGAATCAAAAATCCTGTACCCTAAGGTGATATTTGGAAGTAAAGTGCCATCACTGTTTATTTCATTAATCGCAAAGATCATTACCTGGGTCCAACGGAAAGCACGCATGTCAAATCTGGGGAAACATAATATTGTGTAAGTGCATATATCACAATCAATATAAAATATTTAAAAATTCAAAATGAAAAATTTTAAATTCTCATGTCTTACCCCTTACATGTCACCTCTGGAGGTTCTTTCTCAAATGAAGCATTTACTTGATTTTGTTTGTTAAACACAGGGAAAATACCTCCAACCATAATATCACCATCCTTTGCTAAACTAGGCATGCCAAATTCACCAAGTAACTTACATGCAAAACTTGACTGCAGCCAAAGAAGGAGGCATATTTGAGTTCCATGCCCAGACATGATCATTTATCACAGTCATATGTGATAAGCTGTACTTCTCATATACTTTTATTCCCTGAGATAATCCTGAACTGAAGCGTTTCTATTGGATGCTGAGGATGGCATAGTCCCGTAAGGCACCATGTGTGCAGGGGCGCCTTAATACCACCCGAGGCCCCTGGGCTATATGTTTTTTAAGCCCCCCCCCCCCCCCCCACACCGCAAATATTAATTATGATTAAATGATACCCGGCCCGCGATCTGACCCGACACATAGCGTGCGCTTTTGGTTAATAACATGGAGTGTAGCCTATCATTATTCAGCCTATGTAAAACCTTTACATAAACAGGAACAGAAAGCCCTCGAATCACGTCTGCCTACCCATGACATCGCTTATCAAAAAGGCTAGCCTACTGCACGAAAAAAAGCGTTGAACTTTTACACTTGTTGAACACTGGCTGTAGGCTAAATTAAAAGATGGGTACACATATGGACGTTTAAAAGCTTTTTAAAAGTGCATGTGTTTGTCGTGTCGGGGGTTCCCCAGGAGTTTTTTTGAAATTCTGTCTACTTAACACACCAGTTTAACGCAGTTTGGGAGGGACAGAAATACTTTTAGCCTACAGAACAAGCTGGCTCATGTGACGTGAACATGGCTACCTTATGCATTATCACTACACTACATGGAGACATATCTCACGTTAACAATGGAGTAAACATAACATAGACTATAATATGTGCGAATGGGTTAGCACAAACTTAGCTGTTGGTGAACGGAAATGCAGATCACTAATTCATTTATTTGCACCACAGCCCATGTTCTGCGTCCACTCCAATGAGACAAGTGAAATACATGTTTTTAAAGCCGTTTCATTTCCAGGCTATTTGCTACGATATTTACCTGCTATGCCTTCTGTTTTATGGACAGTTACAGGAATCCACGTCATTCGTTTATCGTTGCTTCAATCCTACCCACGTTATCTCCAGAGTTTGTATGATAAGTTTGTCAGTAAGTTTCAGCCTCTCCTCTATCTCCTCTACACCCGTTGGAATTTATTACGTTTTGTTACATTTTGTTACAATTTAGAATTGGAGAAGACAAAGGGGGCCTCTGCATGGATGTAATTGTAGAGCAGTACGATGTGCTCAATTATTTAGACTAGCTCCAGAGTAGGCTAATGACGTCACGAATACGGACACGCCGTTTATTATTATTGATTATCATTATTATTATTAGGAGGCCCCTCATTGTTCGAGGCCCCTGGGCTGAAGCCCATCCCAGCTAACAATTTATGGTTTCCAAAACGTTCTGGGAACCATAGTTTTTGGTTTCGGAAACGTTAGTTTTTGGTTCCCAAACGTTACCCTAAGGTTAGTTTTTGAGCAAGTTTTGGTTCCCATGGAAAGTTTGCTGAACGTTCCGGAAACGTTAGTTCTTGGTTATATATAACCTTCCCCTAACGTTCCCCAACCGTTGCAAACGTTAAAAAACCTTCCCCTAACGTTCCCTAACCGTTGCAAACTTTAGAAACCGTTCCCTAACTGTTCCCATAACGTTCCCTAACATTTAGGGAATGTTCCCTTCCCTAAATATTGCAACCTTTAGGGAACCCTCCCCTAACATTGCAACCTTTGCATACCAATTACTTTAAACAGCACGAGTAGGAATGCATTATTATATATTAGCAGGAAAGAATGAACAGGCAAAATCGATGGAACTTATAACTTTAATATAAAATTATCAAAAGACAAAAAAAACAATATAAAAGGCCTCACTGTGTATATATATATATATATAAATTAGACTTAGTGTTAGCTAAGTATATTAACATAAGGCATTTGACTTTGGTAGGTGCTACATTCAACAAATAGACACACTGTACAATAGACAACAATATACATTGTGGCAGATACCAACACAATATACAAAGACATAATACCAATACAAGTACACATGGAGTGGGCTGTTGAGTGCAAAGTAATAGTGCAAATGTAGAGTGCAAGACGTATATTGGAATGATAAAGTATGTAATGGGCAGGTAAACGGTCAAAGTGGGGATGACCCCACTTATCTGCAGTTCAGGAGAGTGACGGCAGTGGGAAAAGAGTTGTTCTTGTGTCTGGTTGTTTTTGTGTGCAGGGATCTGTAGCGCCTGCCAGAGGGGAGGAAGTTAAAGAGTGTGTGTGCAGGATATGTGGAGTCTTTGGTGATGGTCTCTGCCCGCTTAGGTCCCAGAGTACAAGTCCTGGAGGGAGGGCATTTTGTTCCTCCTCTCCTGCAGCTCAGTGACTGTCAAGCAGGACGACAGCAATATGTCATCGACTGGAGCAGAGGGAGGTGACTGGGAGCTCCTTAAGAGCACGAGCAGCTCATCCATCTTCTCCTCAAATGCGTCCATTCGCTATGCCATGCGGTAATGGTTGTCCTTATTGCTATGGAAAATGGATGGTGTTAGTTTTAGTTGTTAAATACATTATATACCTACATATGTGAACAAATTAAGTGAGTGTTCTTACCTCTTATTT
Source organism: Alosa pseudoharengus (assembly GCF_046254945.1). Lineage (NCBI taxonomy): Eukaryota > Metazoa > Chordata > Actinopteri > Clupeiformes > Clupeidae > Alosa > Alosa pseudoharengus. The sequence goes on along the minus strand of NW_027468598.1, from coordinate 7,499,188 downwards.
CCGTCTCCATGGCCAAGCCACCTCCCTCTGTGTGATGAGTCACTTGTGCTGTTTACAACAACAAAAAAGTTACTTACTCTCAAGTTCCTTGTCATGAAATTGTATTTACTTGGAAATGGAAAATTCAAAGACACTGTACCTTCAACTGGGTCCCAAGATGAAGTGGCAGGCGTTATAATAGACCCATCCAGCTCTGGGCAATGAGCTGGTTGCCTGTGTGGTGTTGACTCATCTAAAAAGAAAGTAAATATGAATATTGGTCAGTTAATTTATGGTAGGTTTCTTGCACATGACATTTGCAAAAGATAAACCTATGCTGTTACATTAAACAATCGCTAAAAAGAAACTCACATGCAGGTGGTGGAGGCAGTGACATCTGCTGACCTAATAAAAGGCAGGAAGAGACAAATACATCAGAACAGTAACATGATATGCACTAGGTTAATAAACATGAATGTCAGTAGTTCCATGGTAGGAAATATGACTCAACTGGTTTTCTTAAATAATACATGTATAAATGTTAACTTACAGACAGGGCTTCCAGGCACACGCACCATCCTGGAATGCTTTCTTGCTTGCGGAACGGATTCATCTGAAATAAAAGACCATACAATCTGCACTGATTGCAAAAAGAATATTTGAATTGTGCAAATAATGTAGTCTGTATTTAAGAGGTCTCCATCACGTGACCATGCACTGCCTTTTGTGGACGCTCGCATCTTCTTCCGCCTCAATGCTAGAAGTGTCCATCAGCCGCTGACATTTTTCCATAGCTTTGGTGTATGAATCTACGTTAAGAGAACAACGTTTTTGTGAGCCAGTAGTAGAGCAAAGCAGTATTTCCATATAGAGAAAACTATTATTGATAGTATTGCAGCAATCAGTCATCTGTACACAACCAGATTTTCTTAACTGGATATTTGGCCCAGCTTTTGACTTGATTTTTGTATTGTAGCCCAGAGAATTTCTAATGGGGAGACACAGCATCCATAGAAATGCATGGGCTTAGTTTGTAAAGCCAGTATGGCAGCTGTGTATAGCCTACTACACACATTCCGCCCCTTCCTGTATGCTTCCCAACAGACCTCTGAAGTTCGCCTACAAAAAGGAACCAAAACTGCCATCTTTGCCTATAAGGAGATCAGGGTGTTAATTTAACCTAACTACCTATGACAAGTTACATTGCAAGTTAGGTCTGGGGTAGCAAAAATCTAAGTTGCTGTCTTAACGTAGGCCTGTTGAAGATCACAGTTAGCCTACCACTCGAAGGCAGAGGACAAACGTGTGTTGAGCAAAATGTCTGCATTTCAGACTTCTTCGTCCACGGGAGAGTGCAATAATTCTCTCCCCATGTTATTTTCCCATAGCAAAAATTGCAAGATAGGCTACCGGATCTCAGCTTTTTGAAGGCAAAATTCAGAGGTCTATTCACTTGAATCGTCTATCCGATCAACTGTGTTGCAAAATGGCCGCCGACAGTGTAGCCTATACATTATCTATAGCCATCTCTATGGCTCTAGTGTAGCCTACATATGCAGGACTGTTCAGTAGGTTATACCAACTTAAAAAGCATCACCATCTCAGTATACCCACTTAAAATAGACTAGGATACATTTGGGGTTGATCACAGTATAGCCTACCCACTACAGCTAACTAGCCTACATCACAGTAGCCTAGATCCAGCTACATACAGTAGGCCTATATCCACTAGCCTACACCACTGCTGCCGAGTGACTTCCCTAAAAGGACTGACTGTACACTAAAACGAATTAAAAGAAACGGTAGCCTAGTGCTATTATTTGTAACATCAACGTGAGCAGGTTAACACGATGACACAAAACATACAATGCTGCAAAACATAACACGTTGAGAACAGCTCAAACAAAGACGAACGAGCAATGTGCTCTGGTAAATTACAAACTTGGCAGAATCGGAATATAACAAAGCCCTACAAGTGAAAGGACTTAAGGTTAAACCTCAAACCCTTGCATTACAACCACTAGGCCTACATCATGAAACTGTAACATATTTCACTTACTTTCGTGAGATCGAATTCAAGACGAGTGTAATCCATTCCAAGACTTCTTCCAGCGGTGTTCAAGAATCACGGAATTCAAACAGAGACCGTTTACGGAAGTCAGGCAAGACTTCAATCGATCACCTGAAAGCAGAGGCGCTGTCTTCCCCCTACTGGCGTGGGGGTAGGCCTACGTGTAAGGGAGAGCCTGTCTGATTGAACTGAAGTGAATTGTGAAAAGTGAATTTTCTTAGTTGTGAAAAGTGTTCTATTGATAGATTTTTGTTTAAAGTTCACCTAATACGTAAAAAAAAGCACAAAAGTATATATTTTTTATTTAGTAAAATTTATATTAGCCTAAAATAAATATTATCTTGATATGATGTTTACCTTACTTAGATTTTATAAGACCAATCATTTGAGTGGATCTAAATCAAGTGACTGCAAACATTTTGTATGTTATGTTGTGGAAAAACTAGTCCACTTTCGAATCCACTAGCAATTTATCACTTGATTGTTACTAATTAGCACTCTGGGACAAGGCGTCTGAAGGAGACAGAATAGACAGGAGATCTCTGAAGACTGCTGAATCTTTATTCACCGTATTGCAGTGATAATCCAGTCTAAACAATGTTCAGAACAGGTGTCAAGCAATAGGGTGAGGTGAGATGTCATCAGATGGCGGCCCCCGATGAGATCTACAATTAAAATGGCTGCGGCCTATCTTTTATACTCCTTAACCTTGAAGTTGGGCCTTCTCGCCCCCTCGAAAGATACCTGTTGGCCTATCAGCATCCACCAAGGTTATGGATATTGGTGGGACCCCTTGTCATATCATGCATAAAAATTATATGCAAAACTGTCTGATTCTGTTTTTTTCCAGTTACCATTACCTCATCCTCTCGCTCTTTACCGTCTAGGCCCAGTGTCACTGTGCGCTCATTCACCCCACTCTTTGACACCTGGTCTGGTCTGTTTAAGATGTGTACAGGCCTTGAAGTCTCATAATAATTGCAGTAATATCAAAGTTTATAAAAACATACATGCATCCTTTAAGTCATAGAAATCCACCACAGTTACTTCAAAAACTGAAATGGAGCTTGTGTTGTTATTGTCTCCAGTTTCTAACGCTGATAGAGGCGCAATCAATCACACAATGCTATATAACACATTTAACACGGCATGGAATTGGAATGACTAGAGACGCATTACCATTGACGTCATTGCCACCTAATCAGAAGCCTCGAATGCAAATAATGTAACATGTGTGAATGTAAAATGGTAATGGTAGGCTACAGGAACAAATGAAACATGTTCTGAATGTATTCTAGTGATAGCAGAAAACTATTATAAAAATATTTGGTAACGCTTTAGAATAACATGTGCTTATTAGGTATTAACAGTGCATAATAAGCAGTTAACAATTCATTACTAACAGTTAGTTAACTGTTGTTATCCTTTAATAACATTAACTAACTGTTAACATGCAGCTTGTAAGTGTTAATAAGCAGCCTTTTAGGTTGCTTACAAGCATATTTGTTAACAGTTGTAAGTGTTAACAAGCAGCTTGTTAATGCTTGTTAATGGTGTATAAGACAAAAAGGTGGATAACTAATACGCTTATAAGACCTTTCTTACCTATTTGTAGTACATTTTGCAGCCCCCCAATCTAAAGCGAGGACCATGTAGCCTATAGTTCCACAAGCCCAACCTTCTATCTCTCTATACTATATCTCTCTATCTAGCTTGGTTTAGCTGTGAGAAATGCACCTTTAAAATTGTTGCAGTGAGCAGGAATCGAACCCCGGTCTCCTGCTTCAAAGAGTGCATCGCTACTTACTGAGCTACACTACTTTTCTTGTACAGCTGATGAAATTGTTTATTTTGATTCTATATTCCGAAGTGCTATATCACACTAGCTATGCTTTTTACAAATATGTTTCTGATGGAAAAGTGGTGTTTAATTAATGCAGAAACAGACCACGAATGTTCGCCTCTGTTCAAGGCAAACTGAAACATGTTTCAAATCGATCACGAACGTTCGCCTATGTTTGCAACTTTAAACCAGAGCTTTGAACGCACCCACTTATCGTCTTTAAGCCTCGGTTGCTAGGTAACCAAACTATATACAAAGCTGGCATATCTTTAGACTGCTGACAAACTGACAAACTGTTTTATGCGTTCACTGAACAAAGATTATGGAAATTAAACACCACTTTTCCATCAGAAACATATTTGTAAAAAGCATAGCTAGTATGATATAGAACATCAGAATATTTTCCATCAGCCACTTAGGAACAGTAGTGTAGCTCAACAAGTAGCGATGCACTATTTCACGCGGGAGACCGGGGTTCGATTCCTGCTCACTGCAACAATTTTGAAGGTGTATTTCTCACAGCTAAACCAAGCTCGATAGAGAGATAGAAGGTTGGGCTTGTGGAACTTTAGGCTACATGGTCCTCGCTTTAGATTGGGGGGCTGCAAAATTTACTACAAATAGGTAAGAAAGGTCTTATAAGCGTATTAGTTATCCACCTCTTTGTCTTATACACCATTAACAAGCATTAACAAGCTGCTTGTTAACACTTACAACTGTTAACAAATATGCTTGTAAGTAACTTAAAAGGCTGCTTATTATCACTTACAAGCTGCATGTTAACAGTTAGTTAATGTTATTAAAGGATAACAACAGTTAACTAACTGTTAGTAATGAATTGTTAACTGCTTATTATGCACTGTTAATACCTAATAAGCACATGTTATTCTAAAGCGTTACCAAATATTTTATATTTTATTTACCGAAGTATTATTGTTTGTTTAATCCAACGTGAAAATGCAATCGGTTCTGAATGCAGACCAGGCGTTGTCTTCCCCCTACTGGCGTGGGGGTGTAACGGTTGGACTTTTATATTGAGCTAAGTGAAATGTGAAATGTAGAAGTGAAAATTGTTTTATTGATAGATTCGTGTTTTAAGCATTTTTACTTCATACGGTTACAAAACTGAAATCAAGCACAAAAGTATTGTTTATAGCAAAATTGATATCAGCCTAAAAATAAATATATTCTCTTACTCCTTATCTTAATTTGATTACATAAGGCCAATCATTTTTAGTGAATATCAAGTGACTGCAAACCTTGTATATGCTAGGCCTACTTCAAAAACTTAAACGGAGCTGGTTAAAATAAACATGTCAAAACAGCACTCAGAACAACCAAAAACAACCAATAACAACCAAACGGGAACGTTGTGTGAAGGTATACTGTGCAACCATAGGAGAATGTTTTGGTTGGTTGGTTCCCTTAACGTTTAAGAACGTTAAGGAACCCTTAGGTAACGTTCCCTAACCGTTAGTTTTTGGTTTGGTTCGAACTACCCTTTAGTGAACCATACACTAACGTTCCCGAACGTTCCCTTAACGTTTTGTGTTAGTGGGGATGTAAGCCCCTGCATTAAGGCGCCATGCAGTGCATGTGTGGCAGCCAGTGATGCCAGTAACGCCTTACTTAGTAACGCATTAGTCTATTTTGACCACTTTTTTCAGTAACGAGTAATCTAACGTGCTACTATTTACAAACCAGTAATCAGATTAAAGTTACTTATCTAAGTTACTGTGCGTTACTATTTTTTTCATTTTCCTTAATAAAAAGATATATTCTTTGCTTTCATCTTGTCTTGGGGATTAATGTCATGTAGGCTATGCTCACGTTTTCAGCATGAGGACAATTCACGTGCACGACACAAACGTAAACAACAATGGAGGGAGAGAGAGAGATGCACATTTCATCAGTCATTACTTTGAGTTTGTGTCACCTAAACATGACAACATTAAGGTACATTGTACATTCTGTGCTGGCGACAAAGTGCTGTCTAGCTAGACATCCCAAGTCTCCCGAAGTTTTGGGAGTCTCCCACATATTGATAACGGCTTCCTGACGCCCGCAAATTAGCCTAAATAAAATCTCCCGGAACCTAGAGCGAACAAGAGCACGCAAGCCAGACCGGACTGCAAATCAAAGATTCAGAATCTTTGCTTCAAATCGCGTACGTGCATAGCTTAATGCGCACACAACGGAGAGGGAGAGAGAGGTGCGTTTGTGCCTGAAGCGCATCCAAGACAGAGAGCATCCTGGTCTGTTTTGCTAAATCAACCAATCCGTTTTCAGTGTAAGTGCTTATATCTCTTTTCTCCCAAACATAATTAATCAGTTCAGTCAGTGTATCTGGGAACAGAAGCGTCATGGCAGCGTCAGTGCCCCTCAAAAAGGAAGATTTAAGACCCATTTCAAATCAGACTACACAAAAGTGTACCCAATTGTCTCAAAAGATTAAAACATAATGATAATCTTTCACACTGCACTGTTTGTAACAGCAACTTTAGCATTGCTCACGGTGGGTTAAATGATTGCAAAAGACTTGTTGAGGTGAGTTTAACAAGTGTAATTTCATTTGCATATTACTCAGGCCTATATAGGCTACAAGATGGCTAGTTGCCAAGGCTACATGAAAAAAAATGTTATAGTAAAATCTACATATTTTACTATAACAATTTCTATCAATAGGCCTTCCTTATTTGGTGTACTTAGACATTATTGAACAAACATCTGAATTTCAGTATCTAAGTAGGTTAGGTTGGGATGTCTGCTATACATTGCTGTTAAAATGCACTTCCAGTATAGTGAGTATTGGCAAAACCGGTTATCATTTTTATGTTGAGGCGTTGGGGGTGTTGTCGGCAGCTGCTGAAAGTAACTAATAAAGTAACTTGTAATCTAACTTAGTTACTTTTAAAATCAAGTAATCAGTAAAGTAACTAAGTTACTTTTTAAAGGAGTAATCAGTAATCAGATTACTTTTTCAAGGTAACTGTTGCAACACTGGTGGCAGCATAATCATTACAGCACACGACAGTTGTGTTTACATAATTTATTATGACAGCCACACTCAGGTTCATTTGTTCAGTAGAAAGAAAAGTGAGACGTTGAAGTGTCAGTACCCTCTCTGTGAAATTGTCAGGTTTGTAGTCCAAGAGTGGGGTGAAACAACATTCTGAGGTTACCAGGGCAACAGTGGCAGCCTGTTCATCTCCAGCTGTCCACAGGATATCTGCCAGAGCAGAGGCCAGAGCACGCTCCTGCTCCTTCTCATCCACCTCCTCCAGGCTGACAGGTGTGGTGGATAGAGAAAGGGGCAAAACGTGACAGTGTTGTTAATATATAATATATAAAACAAAAGTAGCCTATAAGTATTCCCACAGGGGGCCTTTAGAGATTTGGATTGGTTATCTCACCTCTGCATGCCGTAACAATCAGAGTTGGTCTTCCGTGAAAAGAGGAGATATTTGATTATATTTGCCTGAACCACCATCTGAATTGCTCGGGCACCACCCTATAAGAGAAACTCTCTTTACACCCTTACATGTCAATAATGGAACAAATACATCAGGTCATTTCTACCATCATTACAAGAGCTTACTTATTGCTTGTTTAGAGATATACAGTATCACTCCAGCAATTGATTAACCCAGGGGTCTCAAACTCAAATGAGCTGGGGGCCAATTCTGCCAACGTCATCTCATTGGAGGGCCGGCTATTTTTGAAAATGCAATGTTCTTTTTTTCAAATACCACACAAAACTGCAAACAGAAAGTAGTGTTTTTATCTAGTTTTAGACACTAGCAACCTTAGCTTCTAAATAAAATAATGATAAAATAAATATTAATACAAATTATAAAACAAATAAAAAAGCATAAAAACAGGTATGTGTGTGTTTCACACCAAATAAAAATATTTTCCTCTCATAACTTTTTTAAACCTGGCAAACTATAGGCGTCAGGGTTAAGAAAGCAACACCATTGGATTTTTATATCAAAATTTCAAAAGGCCATGGCTTGAAAGTGGTGAGAGATAAAGTCCTACTGTAAATGTAAAAATCTTTGAGTAAAACAAAAGTTTATGAAGGGGGTAAATTTACCCATCTAATTTGCCACTGGATGGCAAGCACCTCAAATTATGCACCTTTCAGTAAATACTGGATGAACATATTTGAGCAGGTTTACTTTCCTTTTTTCATATTACCCACATAACAATTTAACAGGAAAACACCTAAGATGTATACCAACCCCTAAGATGTATATGGTTTCTAAACCACAAGGCCTACAATAAAGTATTCTGGTCAAATCAGTTCCTATCGCGGGTAATCTGAGTAGGCTACCCAGAAGTTTGCATCATATTGCGGGTGACTTTGTAGTTTAGAGCCCTATTTCTACTAGCCCTGCTGTCTGTACCACGTCCATTACGGACACTATCATCACGATTACCACTGCAACCTCCAAGCTATGTTGGGCAGAGGGTCGAAATAAGCATGGTATGCTTAGTGGACACCGTCGTACACGCAGACGCACCTCCATTCAATAGACGATCGACCATAATCTCCAAAAGGATCTTCTCCTTCAGATTTAGAATAGGTGAATAACATAGCCTACCTAAGACTTCATCACACGTAAACGTTTTTCAACATTTGGTGTAGGCCTATTTCTGCTTAATTTCTGCTTCAATTTATGCAGCACATATGGCCTGCATCGCTTCCGCGTCATTACAAATGCACGTCTTTGTGTTTCTCGCGTGTAATACAAGTATTTCCTGAAAACTGTGCAGCGATTTTGGGTTTGAATGAAGCTCTGGATGTCTAGCACATAGTGGAGCAGAGTACAAATGAGATTTGTCACCGTACTTGGAACTATCGTCTATTTTAATCAGTATCGTTGTTTGCCGCAATTAAAAAGTCTCAAGGGCCGGATTACGTTATTATTTTGACATACGTCACGGGCCGGAATTGGGCCGGACGCGGGCCGGATTTGGCCTGCGGGCCGGGTGTTTGAGACCCCTGGATTAACCCCTAAAATATCATCTTAGTTCCTAATCCTAACAGATACATATTCATTTTTTTCCATGAAAAAAATCCCTTCATGGCCATGAAATGGCTTATGGCCTTTGCATCTCTACTCCCTTTGCCTCATCTTTGACGTGGAGAGCTAATTGCAATCCCAGAGGTCTATATTAGGCTGTACAAAACACCCCCTTCACTCTAAGTTTGCCACTCTTCCTTCAGGTCAGAGATTTACAGCACTAGTGCAATAGAAGTAAAAACTCTTTTGTTGCCTGGACAATAAATCTGCTAAATGTTGCTCTATGCTGAAACATATCACTAACTTGAGAAATCCCCAGCAGGTTAAGACTGGGGTGATGAAAAGGCATTATTATGACCGCTGCGCAGCGAAGCGGCGGTCATATAGGTTTAGTCAGATTTTTTTTTTTCTTTTTTTCTTTTTCGCATGCCCAAATTTCTGTCAATGATTCCCGGGACACAGAAAGACCGGGGTACACGAAACTTGGTGGGCATGTAACCCCACATGGATAGCATGGAACCATCGTTTTTCGTTTTGATCTGTAGCCCCCCCGCTGGACTGGACCCCCCGAAAGGAGGGTAGGGCAGACACAGTTTTCTGTGAATATCTCGAAAACCGTAGGGTTTAGGAGGACCTTTTTTTTTTTGTATGTTGATCTCAAGGGGCCATGTCAACCCATTCCATAACCACTCATGTCATGTATAGCGCCACCTAGTTAAACACAAAAAAGTAAAAATGAGGTGTTGTAATTGAAGGTATCTGTGACCTAACAAAGTCAAAACTGTACAAAATTGGAAGTGTAGGATCATTATGACACCCTCTGTATGCACACCAAGTTTCGTGGAATTCCGTTCATGGGGGGCCACACAATAAATTAATTTATGTTACTATACACCAACTGGCCTGTAGGTGGCCGGAGACAGCTTTCTGTGAATATCTCGATAACCGTAGGGCCTAGGAGGTCCACCTTTTTTATGTATGTTGGTCTTAAGGGGGCATGTCAACCCATCCCATTACCACTTATTTCATGTATAGCGCCACCTAGTTAAAAATTAAAAAGCAAAAAATTAGGTGTTTTCATCACAATATCTCTGGCTGACAAGGTCAAAACTGCACGAAATTAAAAGTGTAGAATCATTATGACACCCTCCGAATGCATGCCAAGTTTTGTGTACTTTCGTTCATGGGGGGCCTTACAATAAAATAATTTATGTGTACATTTAGTGACGTACACCAACAAGGATTCCCGGGACACTGAAAGACCGGGGTAGACGAAACTTGGTAGGCATGTAACCCCACATGGATAGCATGGAACTGTAATTTTTCGTTTTGATCTGTAGTCCCCCCGCTGGACTGGACCCCCCGAAAGGAGGGTAGGGCAGACACAGTTCTCTGTGAATATCTTGAGAACTGTAGGGCCTAGGATGACCATTTTTTTCCGTATGTTTGCCTCCAGGGGTCATGTTAACCCATTTCATGTGCACACATGTGCACAAACAGATACACACACACACACATACATTCACAGTAATCATACGTATGACACATACTCACACAGTAGACATATGTACGCTTGCATGCACAGGCACATTCGCAGGCACACACACAAGCACGCACACACACACACACACACACACACACACACACACACATGCATAACATAAACATGTACATGCACACATGCACACAATTCAAGAATTTCTCAGAATTATGAACAGGCAAGATGGAGGTGGGGTTGTATAAAATGAATTTTACATGTGAAATCTGTGAACTAATCATGTTTTGGTACTTGTTGTCTAGCAGATATCAGTGAGAATTGAGTGTGGATAATGCAATTTAGTGAGACAGTTAGAAACATATAGGCCTTTCAGCGTGATTTATTTTTGTGGAAAAAATGTGCTGGACTGGGCGGCGGTCATATTTTGTACCGCTCTGCGGTACATCTAGTTTTATTCATTCATGGGAACATGCAGCCTGGACTAAAAATATACTCATCTTGGTACTCTTGATACATTTTTAAAGTTTACAACTGATTGTTATAAAATAGTAGTAGAAGGCTGTAGAGACACTAACATACTAACATCTAGGACAGGAAGACACGTTTATTTCAATTCTGCGTGGCCAAAGCTAGCTTTACCTTTTAGTGGCATTATTACAGTGTTACAAGGAGTGAAATCAATGAGTAGTGAGGATTCTGTGCTTACCGCAGTTATGGACTGAACAATTGAGAGCTATTATGTGAAAGTTAATATTTGGAAGATATTGAGCTTCCATTGAGCTGTTTGCATAAAAAACTCAGAGAGAGATGACAATGACGAAACAAGTAATTACCGTATTATCCCTGTTAATTGACTATTGGTGTCCAATCACACTTTTGACCATTCATTTTAACACCAAAAGGCTAAGAACTGACCTTGGCCTTGACAACATTATCTCAGAGACAACTCAAGGCCAGAGTTAGACTGAAGTAAATTAATGAAATGTTTGATTAAAACTGCATTACCAAGTAATACCACTGCTTTGTTGAACATAGCATTGTGCAATCCCCTGAAATAAAGATGAATGCATCAGATGTAATGATCTTGCCAGAAAGATGAAAAGAATAACACTGTGAGTTCTGGACACTTTAACGAAGAATAAACCATAGTGCTTTCTCTGTTGTTCCAAACAATTAAATTGACAGTCATTGTAGCTTTTCAGACGTTTTAAAATGCCCTACCACATACATTTGACTAGACTATCTTATTATGACCGCCGCGCAGCGAAGCGGCGGTCATATAGGTTTAGTCAGCTTTTCTTTTTTTTTTTTTTCTTTTTCGCATGTCCAAATTTCCGTCAATGATTCCCGGGACACTGAAAGACCGGGGTAGACGAAACTTGGTGGGCATGTAACCCCATATGGATAGCATGGAACCATCGTTTTTCGTTTTGATCTGTAGCCCCCCCGCTGGACTGCACCCCCCGAAAGGAGGGTAGGGCAGACACAGTTTTCTGTGAATATCTCGAGAACCGTAAGGTTTAGGAGGACCATTTTTTTTTGTATGTTGATCTCAAGGGGCCATGTCAACCCATTCCATAACCACTCATTTCATGTATAGCGCCACCTAGTTAAACACAAAAAAGTAAAAATGAGGTGTTGTAATCGCAGGTATCTGTGACCTAACATAGTCAAAACTGCACGAAATTGGAAGTGTAGGATCATAATGACACCCTCTGAATGCACGCCAAGTTTTGTGGAATTCCGTTCATGGGGTGCCACACAATAAATTAATTTATGTTACTATACACCAACTGCCCTTTAGGTGGCCGGAGACAGTTTTCTGTGAATATCTCGAGAACCGTAGGGCCTAGGAGGTCCACCTTTTTTTTGTATGTTGGTATTAAAGGAGAATAGGTCTATGGGCTATACAAAACATGTTCATAAAGTTTTTTGCACAAAATCAATCTCACATAAAGAGATCTCTGCAGCCTAATTCTTGCCAGCTTCAGTCCCTTTCAGAATGAGCCGTTTAAGGACTCTATCACTTTTATGCAAATAAGCTACTGCTGACCACGCCCCACCTGTCAGATGTTTACGCTGTTCGTTTTCTTCACGTGAAAACCTCAACTGCTTGGGTGAAAATGACAGAATACAGAGGCGCACTCTAGCCCAACATTATCGACCCAGAGTCGGACCCAGATCAAGATGAAGAGGAGCCACCTGCAGAAACACCTTCACGAATGCTGCAAGCAGTTTCTAAATGGTTTGTTAACTTTTTAAATCAATGTATTTGCTATCTCTCCTACGTGCCAAATTAGTCTTGGCTATTAGCCTTCACCCTGTTCAGCCTGTTACGAAGTAAACGTAATGTAATTTTTCGTGACAAAGCCAGGCTTTTTACAATATTTAACATTTGCTTGTATTTGAAACTTCACTAGATTCACAGCACTTGATTAGCTTTTATTATTATTATTATTTTAATTATTATATAGGTGTGCTTGTGGAAATTGTTGGGCAGTGCCAACTGAGGCAGAGTATATGCTGCCAGGAGATTACACAGGTAACTTTTCTAAGATACAGAAAGGCCTGCAAATATCTTACCGTGTTACTAACTTATTTATAAATGAGCTAGCGAGTATGCTGCCATATTACTCAATCATTTACGAATAATGCTAGGGACTGTGCTAGCATAGCACTCCCCTTACCATACCATTATTGATCACACGACGTCTGCAGCAGATGTGCCTGAATGTTTATTCTCTTCAGAACGCACTGAACATATACAGAGCTGACCATGGGGCCTTACGGCTACGGGGAATAGAGCAGTATGTGTTATTTATTAAGCTACTTATTAGTTTTCCCCAGTGTTTATGAGAAGTGACAGGCAACCATTTTTATCAGCAAAAGCAGATGTTAGTCTTACTAATGTTCATAGGTCACTAATGGCCTTACACACCAACACATGCCCCAATTGTTGTTTTCTTTCTTTTTATGTATGGCTATTGTCTGCAAATTCAGCAGGTATCAAACATACACTCGTGACACATTTAAATATAAATAAAATTACAATATATTTATTACACAAAACAGAAATAAAACATGACATATGCAATATGACAATTGCACTTTGTGCACTTTGCACTTTTGACAGAACTGACAGATTATGTAACCTGCTAACTACTGCAATGTTTTTTTTTTTTTTTTAGTCGTTACAGATAGCTTGCCTACAGGAGCTTTGTCAGTTGGTGTTGGGGATTCCTTGGATGCAGAATAAGGGTCGTCATCCCGTCATGTGTGGTCCTGCGTGTTCGTCGGGAGTTTCCTGACAGCCAAGGACAATACGTGGGCTTCAAACTGCCTCCCCTGGATTGAAGCAAGACACATAGTTGGCGATCACCTCCTCCGCCTTCTCTGGGTGCTCAAACTCTGAGGACAGGTCCGGAGGAATGCTTATTTTCAGGAGTTCCTTCCTGTATGCTTCTTGGTCCACAAAGACCTCGCCCATGATGAAGCCCATCAAGTGTTCGACATACCCTGTGCAATATTTCACAAACACTTCTGTAACTATGTACATAGTTTGTAAAGTATTTCATTGTACATTTATTTATTGTTTTGTTCATTGTAAAGACACCATAGTGCAATAGCATGCAAAATGAACAGATATTTTATTGTTGATAAATAAAAAATTATGTAACTTACGGAATGTTGTCTCGGTTTTGATGGGTTTCACCCTGCACTCTCCCTGTACTTTGGGAAATGCATCCTGTAGAGAGGGTCCCCAGAGGATAAGGTGGCCTGGTCTCGTGCAGCATCCTCATTGTAATGCAGAGCAGCCAGGTAGAGTCTTACGCAGTAAAGAGAAAACCAAACATGAAAATAATGGCATGCACATAATATGCACGTTTACTTTGAGCTAAAAACTGAGGCTACAACTTCTTGCACTGTCAGTACTATATCTCGCTTTATTTACAACAGCAAACATTAGCCTAGACCAAGAGCTTACTGGCCACCTTCATTGTAGATAACATGACCATATCTAACTCCTTATCAGTAAGGACAAAACGACTACAAATTGTGACAAACCCGCAGCTTAAATGAAATAGATAGGGGATAGGGGAAATGTGCAAACACTGAATAACGTTATAAAGTGAGGCTACAAGCTAACATTAGCTTATACTAAGGGCTTTTAGCTGTTGGTCGCCTCAATTGTGGATAACATGACATTATTTAATGGAGGTCTAGCGTCTAGACAACATTTTCAAATCATTACTTTCAGATATTATTGACTGGGATTGTCAAATATGACTCGATCGGCTGTGTGCTGCATTTGCAATTTGGAATGGAGGAAATGCTCACTCCAAGCAGATGCAGGGCTAAAGTTAGCCGTAATGTTTGCGTTAGCTTGTGCTAAATGGCAAAACACGAACAGCCTAACGTTAGTTCATGCTTAACTGCGATAGAAACACAAAAGTCATTATTTGAAAGTACTTACATGTCTCTCATCTTGTGACTTGCCACGAACAGTAGGTACAGATCCCTCTGTCAAACGAAGTTTGATGGCTAATCCTGCAGTGTACTGTCCTAAGTTTTCAAAGCAGTCTGTCTTGAAGTGGTTCGCACACACCACAAAATGTTTGCCTACTGTTGCTGGAACATGGCCATCGACAATGAAGTGGAGCCACTCGGTTCTTCTGTCGTCTTTGGCTGGGAGAAAGTGCAAGGATTTGTGTTGTTCTGTGCAGCCAACAACACAACACTTCGGGCCCTATCATGACATTCTAAAGTGCATCGTCACTCGTCAAAAGTCTATTCAAATTTAGTAGGATGTCCAGTTCACATTGGGAGGGGTTTCGTTCTCAAAAGTGGAGCGCATGGCGTAACAAGGTGTTCCTAGGTCTTTTAATCAGTCATATGGGTGTGTTTGGGGCGTAACATCATTTTAAACCAATGAGAATGACATCTGTCATTCCCTTTAACGGCGCAACGCGCGATATGTCAAATAAATGCATCGGTATTTTGGCATTCAACGGCGCATTTGAAGGAGGCTGCTTGCAAGACCGTATGGAATAGTCATTCTTAAACCATGCTTTACTAAAACCTAGCATAGCCTTCACGCATTTGCGCTCGTCTATTATTTGAACTCATTGGCAAAGTGAAACTAACTTCACCAAGGAGTCAGTCAACGACAAGACAGTTATATGCAGTTACTTTCACTATTGACTGACAATGGGTTACCATAGAAAACATAGGCTGGAAAAAGCAACACTTACCCTAATGTTGCTCAAATGACTAAATAAAACAACATTTATCCTGCAGAGGAGTTGCTTATATCTCGTGACAGTGCGTCTTCAGCTGTGCTCCATACTTGTCTCTCGCCTCTCCCCTAATCACTTTTAACCGTCATTACCAATTTGCAAATGATGGTGAATAACTACTCATCATGAGATGTACAGTATTTCGTAATATCTTTATTCTAATTATTTTTACCATTGTAATTGTGCAATTTGTAATGCTTTGCATGGACGTGCGCTGGTGTGCGTTCATGAATGATAGAAGGATGGTGCGTGCACCTGCCAATATGACTGTTGACATGCGCTCTTAAAATAGCATATGAACAACTCGCCATTGACTTCTGACCAGGTTTAGGTGGTGTATGATAGCGATTTTTAGACAATGCGCCAGGTCCCTCCCTAGGTTGTTAATTGCCACACCCCTGGGCGCAATGCTTAAAAAATAAAGGTGCAAAATAACGAATTCAACTTCGCGCCGGTGAATAACGAACTTTACGCCATGCGCTGGTGACCGAAAATACAGCCCTTCATGTGTGACTTGCTCTTGCTTGTAGTCATTGAGCTTGGTGTCCATGCTCGTTAAACCAGCAAACTAATGGCGATCTTCAACTAATTGGGTGGGTGGGGCTATATGAGGGTTGAGAGGTGAGGGGTGGCGCCAGGGTGGTTCTATGCAAATTCCCTTATTTTGACGTCAGGTTAAGGGAGCCAGAAAATGGCTCATAGAAGCCTATGATTCCTGACACCAAAATCGTTCAACTGACTCACAGAAAATGCATGGATGGCTTTTTTGCACGCGTGGAGTGTTGTTAGGAGCAGTAGAGACCCAAATGGAGGTACAAAAGGATGCAAAAAGGGAAATTTGCATAATATGTCCCCTTTAAGGGGGCATGTCAACACATCCCATTACCACTTATTTCATGTATAGCGCCACCTAGTTAAAAATTAAAAAGCAAAAAATGTGGTGTTTTCATCACAATATCTCTGGCTGACATGGTCAAAACTGCACGAAATTGAAAGTGTAGGATCATTATGACACCCTCCAAATGCATGCCACGTTTTGTGAACTTTCGTTCATGGGGGGCCTTACAATAAAATAATTTATGTGTACATTTAGTGACCGTACACCAACAAGGATTCCCTGGACACTGAAAGACCGGGGTAGACGAAACTTGGTAGGCATGTAACCCCACATGGATAGCATGGAACCGTCGTTTTTCGTTTTGATCTGTAGCCCCCCCGCTGTACTGGACCCCCCGAAAGGAGGGTAGGGCAGACACAGTTTTCTGTGAATATCTTGAGAACCGTAGGGCCTAGGATGACCAATTTTTTCCGTATGTTTGCCTCCAGGGGTCATGTTAACCCATTCCATGTGCACACATGTGCATAAACAGATACACACGCACACACATACATTCACAGTAATCATACGTATGACACATACTCACACAGTACACATATGTACGCATGCATGCACATGCACAAACACACATACGCAGGCAAACACACAAGCACGCACACACACACACACACACACATAAACATAAACGTGTACACGCACACAATTCAAGAATTTCTCAGAATTATGAACAGGCAAGATGCACATGCACAAACACACATACGCAGGCAAACACACAAGCACGCACACACACACACACACACACACACATAAACATAAACGTGTACACGCACACATGCACACAATTCAAGAATTTCTCAGAATTATGAACAGGCAAGATGGGGGTGGGGTTGTATAAAATTAATTTTACATGTGAAATCTATGAACTAATCATGTTTTGGTACTTGTTGTCTAGCAGATACCAGTGAGAATTGAGTGTGGCTAATGCAATTTAGTGATACAGTTAGAATCATATAGGCCTTTCAGCGTGATTTATTTTTGTGGAAAAAATGTGCTGGACTGGGCGGCGGTCATATTTTGTACCGCTCTGCGGTACATCTAGTTTCTAATGAGGGTAGCCTAGCACTAGTGCAGCAAAGTCAGCTTTGCCAAAGCTTTTTGCAGATTTTTGGTTGTTGGTTGTTTCTGGAGACATTGCCGATCTGAACACCAGCGTACATGAAACTTGCTGTGCTTGTAGCCCCACTAGGCTGATATGATGTCTACCCTTAAAGTTTACAACATTTCTGTGGTATGTTGGTCTGAAGGAGGCACATCAACACAGACTATTATAACTCATTTGTGATGTAGTGCCTCAAGTTCAAACCTCTTAAAAAATAACTATTCTCGGAAGGGAGCGCTATAATTTTACACATTTCTATATCTCAAGAACTGCTTAAAGGTTCTCTAAGCACTGTTGGGTGATGTCACTTCTATTGACGTTTGAAGTATTATCAAACAAAACAGAGAGCTAGCTCGCCCCTCTCTTCCGTTCTTCCCGAAGCTGTTAATCTTCCTGAAGCGCACATGTCGTTGGTGATTGGCTGGAACACAGTTTGTTATGTTTCATGGTCCAGCCTGGACTAGACTTTTGTTGCCATTTTTTGGGGCCTGGGCTGTCTACAGGGGCCGGATTTTATACAGCGTATTCAGGGGACAGGCAGATTGTTGGGGAGATGTTTGCTGTATGTCAAAACACGTTCACAAAAAAAAATTCTAGTTTAGACAACGCGTAACAAGACTTAGAGAACCTTTAAGCAACAGTTTAGAAATTTAGCAAAATCTTTAATAAAGTACTACTAAAGTTCATCCTTTTAACTATAACATGATCAGTGACTGTAACAGTCACTTTAATGTGATTGATGAATTTAGCTAGCCTCGTTAAAACCAGACTCATTCACTTCTGGGGACTCATGATTGCAAAACCTCTTCAACACGGTGACAGTGTAGACATAGGGTTAACTTTGAAATCATTGGTCTAGCCTAACCAATCACATTGATCAGGGACTCTTAATGTTACTTCCTACTTCACCTAAACTTTACAAACTGACAATAAACAACATTGGCAGTCAGGACACAGTGTATAGGTCTCTCTTTGCTGTAAATAAATGTGCACATTCTTCCGACTGCAATTATTTTTTATATTTACAGGCTTTGATACTACCTTTTACCACAGCCATTATCGATTTCAAAACTATAGCGTCATCCCCTCTCGTCGTTCATTGGCCCCAGTCTTCTGCCAACCGATGTTAGTGAATTATGGTGTTCCAGACTAGCATCTCCTGCTAGCACTGACTAGCAGGAGATTTAAGTAGGCGTGTTCATGCTAGAATTTAGGAACAGTAATGTGTAATGTGATTACAGTAATGTATTTGCAATGTGTTATACCCAGCACTGCCCAATTACAGTGCACTTATTAATGTTCACTCTTAGGTACTTTCCCCATTATATGTTTTTTAGTGTTCTTCTCAGGTTTAAATATTATAATATAACATTTTGGGGCAAAAATGCAAACAAGTAAACCAAATGCAGAGGACAAAATAGCAAATATTTCCACTGCCACAGTATATTTTCCCGGTGAGCTGACATATGCTGGAATGAATGTGATCCACACAGCACAGAATACAAGCATACTGAAAGTAATGAATTTGGCCTCATTGAAATTATCTGGTAATTTCCTTGCCAAGAAAGCCACAACTAGGCATATACCTGCTAAAAAGCCTATGTACCCCAACACAGCATAAAATGCTGTGTCTGACCCTGTGTTGCATTCCACAATAATCTTTCTATTGTTGTGCCTTATTTGGGGATATGGTGGTGCAATACTTAGCCAGAGTATACAAATAAGAACCTGAATCCCAGTGCATGAATATACAATGATCCTCTGTTGCACAGGCCCAAATTTAGTTGCACCTGGCAAAGTGGCACGGAAAGCTGTAACCACAACCAATGTTTTCCCTAAAACACAAGAGATGCAAAGGGCAAAGGTCACGCCAAATGCTGTGTGGCGCAGCATGCAGGACCAGGCAGTGGGCTCAGCTATAAAGGTGAGAGGGCAGAGGAAGCAGAGGAAGAGGGAGAGCAGCAACAGGGCACTCAGTTCTGCATTATTTGCCCTCACTAAGGGTGTGTGCCTGAACACAAGGAAAATGACTGTGGTTGCTAAAGTAAGGGAGGCCCCAAATAAAGACACGGCTGTCAGAATGGTTCCCAGTGTGTCCTTAAAGGACAAGACTTCGATATATTTTAATACACAGCTACTCCTCTCCTCATTGGACCAGTACTCCTCAGGGCAGGGGGTGCAGTCCAATGCTCCTGAACAACAAGCAATAATATTGTCATTTTTAGAAAAATAAATACATCTTTTGTCTCCACACAGTCATACTAACTTTCTGTTTTGTGCTGCTGTTGTATTTTAATCAATTATTGGCTTCATTTGAAAAAAATGGCCCTGATGATCTTAGAAATATTAACTGGTAAAGCACAAGTTACTACATAGGTTATATCCATAGTAACCTAATAATCAGCAGGTTCTAATGTTAATGCAGCATACCTGAATGATTAGTGATAGTGCCATCAGCACATGGAACACAGTCAAAACAGCAGCTGGGCCTTCCTTTAATGGGTGCTCTTCTTGTGCCAACAGGACATACCTCTGAGCACACAGCTTTTGGAACCTGGCCAAAAAATAGACCAAGGGATGTTTTTAGAGACATGAAACCTTGGATGAGAGGTATTGTTTCAGTGACATGAGAGTGGGTTTCAGAAGAATGCATTTTCCATACCATTTTCCCCATACTCCATATAATGTTCTCCTCCTGTATGAAAAGCTTATAGGCTGCATTAGCAGACGTGCTGAAATATCCCACAGTGACATGCTGGACCTCTCCGTGCCTTAGCTGCCAGTTGATGATATCGTAGGAAGGAGGAAGATCACCATTGCTATCAAAAAACACAGTCTCTCCAAATTCATCTACAAACTTTACTTTTCTAAGTTGAGCGGTGACCTGCGAAAGAAAAACAATTGCAAATGTAATGTCTGAACAATGTAATGTTTTGTAGTTTTCCTGATGATATGATATTAAATAAGCTCACCAGCTTTGGACTGATCTGTGACACGTTCAAACACTTCTCTGGAGGAGAACTTTGATTGCAAAATATCAACTCATGTATGCCATGTGCAATAGCATACACCGCCTTGTAAACATTGTAGGACACTCTCAGTTGTGTGACATTGAAGAAAACACTTGTAAAATCAGGAACCTCATCTCCTCTGCAGACAGGGCTACTAGATGCTGTACTGAGATGGTGAAATTGCCTACAACCCACAAGAGTTTCCCAAAAACTACCAATAAAAGCAGCTCCCGGAGTAGAATAGGGACTGATGTTAGTAAGGAAGTTTCGTAGTTTTGGAATCGCCATCTTGCGCACTGAAACACCGATCGTGCCTCCAAATGATTTAAAATATTCAGGAGTGGATGGCTGAGATGCTGTTATCCAGGCTTCACTTGCAATCCACTGTATTCCAGTTATGTTTTGTCTCACCATCTCCTTCATTACTGGATAAAGATCCCCCTCAGGGGTGAAGGCAAGAATAACTTGTACATTTGACATTTTGATCATATGAACAACCTTAAGTATTTTACTCTGAGGGTAAGTTCGACCAACAGTGCCAGTAAATGCAATGCAAACTCCAAGCGTCTTCACTTCAGTAATGAATGCTGACAGTCCATTTCTACCATAGTCATTATCAGATTGTAAGGTTCCTATCCATTCCCATCCAAATTTTTTCACCAGAAAAGCCAAAGCCTTTGCTTGGTGGAAGTCACTCGGTATTGTTCTGAAAAATGTTGGGTATTTACTTTTGTCACTCAGGCAGGCACAAGTTGAGAAGTAGCTTACCTGCAAAAAATAAAACACAGAAAATATTAGTTTCATGCCATGCATATGTTGTAAAACTGATGTGTAAAGTAAATGTTTCACAAATTGAAGAACATTTCAGAGCATGCATTTGTTTTATATCATGCATACTTTACTTTGATACAACATACTTGTTCAGTAACTGTGATCAAAGACTTAAAATAAAATAAGGTCATGAGAAAGACTGGGGAGAAGGAGTTGCAAATGAACAAATGAACATGTTTTTTACCAGAACTTACACAATAAATACTGGACTACAATAAGCGAGATTTGTTTGGGATTGAAAATGTAATCCTGGACCCTAAATTGAAGTTGCCGAAATCTAGATCACTGTATTAAATACATGTGTGCATTACTGAGCTGTCACTTCACGGAGCCAGTGTCAAACAAAGATTATTATTAACAGAGTAGTTCTTGATTAATACAAAATATAGAGTTCCTTAATATAGCAATTTTCTTGCATGCAACAGTTAATAAATACAAACAAGAATATTTTCCCCTACAGACATAGCCTGTAATTATACAGTAGTTCTCAAATCTGACACAGCCCCAGCCCTGTGCCAGAGAACTTTAAACCACACAAAACAGCATACTGAAATATGATACTAAATGTCTACAACAGAATATTACATTATTTATTAAGTAGGTCTATTACCATCGGCAGGTTAAAAGGTCCAAATGTTCCAGCAAGAGCTACAGACTGAGATGACCCTGCATCTGCTATTAATGCTGTAATAGGAGGCTGACATTGAGCTGTAGGCCGAGACTTAATTCCATCTGTCTCACTCAATAGTGAAAGAGCGGCACGTAATGTGTTAGTCGGGGAAGAGCATGAGTCAAAGATCTTGTATCCTAGAGAGATATTTGGCAGTAAAGTGTCATCATTGTTGATTTCATTAATCGCAAAGATCATCACCTGGGTCCAACGAAACGCACGGCTGTCAAATCTGAGGAAACAGTATATAGTGTAAATGCATTTGAATTCAACATCATTATAAAATATTTATCAAGAATTCTTGTCTTACCTGTCACACGTCACCATTGGAGGCTGTTTTTCAAATGAAGCATTTACGTGATTTTGTTTGTTAAACACAGGGAAAATACCTCCAATCACTATATCACCATCCTTTGCTAAACTAGGCATGCCAAATTCACCCAGTAACTTACATGCAAAGCCTGACTGCAGCCAAAGAAGGAGGCATATTTGAGTTCCATGTCCAGACATGATCATTCATCACAGTCATATGTTGTGAGTTTAATTTCAGTTATACTTTTATTCACCGAGATAACCTTCACAGGAAGTGTTTTAATTGGATGCAGAGGATGACATAGTCCCTAGAGGCACCAGGTGTAATACAGTATCATAGTCATTACAGTAGTTTTTGCAACATCATATTTTCCATTATTTATGGGAACGCACTACCCTGGGAGTTCTTGCTGAAGCATTTGCACAACGAGAGACTCTGGCAATGAGTAATGATGCACCTAAACTTTTGCCTTTTGCATTGTGGGTCAACCAATTACAGTGCCTATAAAAAGTATTCAGCCCCATGCTAAAGTTGACTAAAAAGAAGAATAAAAAAAAAACATCTTTTGGAAATGGATCTTAATGCCTGAATTTAAAAAAATGAGGAAAAACCCAGTCTTTAAAGACACCAATTTTCTTTGTTAATGAATAATGTATCGTAAATAAATAAATGTTCTTCATTAAAATACAGGGTGCATAAGTATTCATACCCCTATATTAAACTCCCATAGAAGCAGGCAGATTTTTATTTTTAAAGGCCATTTATTTCATGGATCCAGGGTACTATACATCCTGATAAAGTTCCCTTGGCTTTTGGAATTAAAATAACCCCCACATCATCACATACCCTTCAACATACCTAGAGATTGGGATGGTTTTATTTCAGTTAGCCTAATAGCTGGTTGATTTGTATTGAGAGAAGATCTTATAGAAAGTACCCCACGCCAATAGTGAGATATAGCAAAGGGTATGTGATGATGTGGGGTTTTAATTCCAATGGCCAAGGAAACTTTATCAGGATGTATAGTACTCTGGATCCATGAAATAACTGGCCTTTAAAAATAAAAATCTGCCTGCTTCTATGGGAGTTTGACATAGGGGTATGAATACTTACAGTAAGTGTTTGCTGTGGTCATCTTTGTTTGCTCAGCGTGTAGTGCACCTTACCTTGGCTTAGGTATTTTTTGCTGGGCTGTAAATCACACTATTTCCCTTTCTTTTGTTTTCTGTGTGTGTCACTATTTTTGTGAGGAGACCCCGTCCTGGTTGGCCTTTGTGGAGGCTCTTTGTAAACTTGAAGCCTATGTTGAGTGCCCTACCAAACTGTCACCACTGCTTTTAAGGATTTATATTCAGAACATTTAGTATATTGAAACCAATAAACATTGAATGTTTTTATTAGTCTCGTTTTAGAGAGTGCTAGACACATTAGCTTCTAAGCTAGCTAGTTGAGCCTTGTGTTATGTCTGACAGTTTTACGACAGCCAGCTTTCGGACTGTTGAATGACGTACATCCGGTTTGGTGTGTATTTTACGTTAGCGAAATAAATTAATGGATATGACGGACATGTGCCTCTCTGATCCTGTGAAAACACGCATAACAATGGCGACTGGGATGGAGCTTTCAATCCCACCACCTACACAGTTCCTCCAACCCAACCCAACCAACCGTTCCTCGCACTACCAGACTAGCCAGGGCCGGAGTGGGGCCACTTTTCAGCCCGGGAGTTTCAGGGCCAAGACCGGCCCACTTTTTTAGTGGTGGTAGAAAATTGGATAAATAAGGCAACATTTCAGCTCTTATCCTGTAGTTTTTATTATAGGCTACCAATATTCCACTATTCCACAAGGATAGGTTGATAAGTTAACAAAAACAGGAAGGAAGAAATAAAGCATTTGAAATGTATCCCACAATTCCACTAAGAGGCATATTGAACTACTGTATTGTTTACATGTTTTTTTCTGCATGGGTCAGCTATCATGTTGTTGTTTGGTGATTTGCTTCTTTACTACACCCACTTCTGAGCAAACAAGGCATATACGTTGATCATGTAACCTACTGCTGTCATATAGCCTACTGCTCTTTCTTACATAAAATAACTTTAATTCATATGGTTAACTCTATTATCCTTTCTACTTGTCCCTGTAGTCATAGCTAATTTCGGGCTCATCATTTTCACGGGGACTGGCTGATCTGCTGCTCAGAGGCTACTTTTGTTTTTATGCCTAGGCTACACAGATCAAGCTTGAGTTGTGTTATAAATATTTGCATAATATTTGCAAAGTCTATGAATCGCCATATTGGATGATACAAAAAGGCTAATATTTTAATTCATTTAATATGTTACTTGCGAATAGGTTGACAATGCTACAATGTCCAGTAGGTTATTAGCCCAATTACGTCGTTATAATCATCATAATCAATATAATCTCTCTTTCTCTGTCCTCTTCAAAAAAAATTGGAAGTTTGGCACATTTGGCAGCATTTTCTTCCAATACTTTTCGTCTTTTTTTTCCTGGCCTTTTTAGTCCCTCATGGCGTCTTTCTACCATCCATCCTCCCTGACGGTTATCACTACGGTAGGGCCGGCCCAGCTGGTAGGCTATCTGAGAAAACTTTTTAGTGCTATACAGGCTATATGGACCCAAGCAGTTAACTTTTCTTGAGAGGGGAGAACAACCCATGCAGAGGCTGCGGTGTTAGGCATAGAATGCGAACGTGTGTAGCCAACTTTAAGAGAAGATAGATTAACGTGACAAATGTCAATATTTTTCCCTCGACCGGCCCAAAAGTGAAGCGGCCCACCGGGAATTCTCCCTATTCTCCTGATTACCCACTCCGGGCCTGAGACTAGCCTCCGATACCGTGGTTCATTGGCTGGTGTCATTTGAGACGTACCTCGCAGCTCTTGGACTAGAGGAAGCTAACGATGGGCGACGGAGAGCGCTCCTCATCCACTGCCTAGGCACCGAAGGACAACGCATATTCAGGACATTGGGTCAAGCGAAGAAGTACAAGGACGCTACTACATTGCTTAGAGCACACTTCGCTGCACCACAGACAGTAATACTTCGCAGAATTGTTTTCCGGCAGCGCAAACAGACCGCGGGTGAGTCGATCCAGCACTATGTAGCCGACCTCCGTGGCTTAGCCTCCCTCTGTAAATTCGGGACAATGGAGGAGGAAATGATAAGAGATCAGCTCGCTGAACATGCAATCCACCCTAAGACACGGGAGAAGTTGGTTATGTCGCCGGAGGATCTGACACTAAGCGAGGCTTTAAAGATAGCGCTGCAGATTGAAACAGCCACTGAGTTATCCACGAAACTATCTTCCTGCGCTTCCGCGCAGCCCACCTTAACTCAACAGGTGGAGGCTGAGCGCCCGCCTAGCCCAGCATCGTCTGAGGGAGACGCAAGGATACACTACATGGACTGCACACGTGGCCAGCGGCTGTGGCGATTGTGGTTCTTCCTCGCACTCCACCAAAGCCCACGAGTGCCCCGCCAGAGGACAGGTGTGTCAACACTGTCGGAGAAGCAACCATTTTGCCAGGGGTTGCCACTCTGCAGCAGCCACAGCGGGACCGCAGGCTGGTCCACGACACGGGAAAGGTACCACTACAAGCCCCACTCCCATACATTCAGTCAGCTCTGCCCGTGTACCATTCAAGACCTGCACTGTGGAGTTGGATGGAGTCTGTGTACCTCTGCTGTTGGATACTGGGGCGGCCATATCACTTCTCAACTGGCCCAGAGACAAGTGTTTCCTGCCCCACATAACTTTACAGACGCCATCTGCAGTGCTACACAGGTACGGTAATGATTTTCTTGAATTTCCCCTTGGGGATCAATAAAGTATCTTTCTATCTATCTATCTATCTATCTAATGCAAAGATCACCTTAGTTGGTGCCCTGAACTGTGCAGTGCGCCATGGGAGTAAATGCGTCCCGACCTTCACCTTCCAGGTGGTGCTAACCTCATGGGGCTGGACCTCATCACCAGCCTGGGTTTCACATTCCTGGACAGCGGCGGGGCGCCGATCCTGCAGCTCGGCATGGGGACAGCGATGGCGGCAGCTCTTTTCAGGCCTGGGCTGCCTCTCAGCCTTCACACATCAACCTGTCCTGCACATGGACACGCACCCTGTCATACGGCCCCTTCGAGGCATTCCCCTGGTATTGCGCGACGATGTCAAAGTGGAGATGACAAAGTTGTTGAAAGCAGGCATCATCGAACCAGTCGACACCTCACCATGGATCTCGAATCTGGTGATTGCCAAAAAGAAAACAGGCGGCTTGCGAGTGTGTGTGAACCTGAGGGCGGCAAACAAGGCTGTGGTACCAGATAAATACCCGCTGCCCACTGCAGAAGAACTGACCTCACAGTTTTATGGCTCCAAGACATTTTCCAAGCTTGATCTCCGCCAGGGCTACCTGCAGGTTCCCCTGCACCCAGATCGTCGTAACCCCACTGCATTTGTCATGCATACAGGTGTCTTCCACTACACCAGGATGCCTTTTGACCTTTGCTCCACCCCTAGCTGTTTTCAAAAGATAATGTCTACTCTCTTTGCTGGCATCCCTAGAGTGGTCGTTTTTCTCAATGACATAGTGGTGCATGGACCAACACCTGCTATCCATGGCATATTATCTGCGCTTCCTACCTCAGTATTCTGCCACTACTGCTCCGCTCCGTCTACTCCTCAAGAAGGACGCCCCATGGACATGGACCCCGGCCTGTGCAGACGCCATCACACAGCTGAAGTCTCAACTTATCTCACCACCTGCGCTCACCCACTTTGACCCGTCCAGCCCAACTCTTCTCACCTGCGATGCCTCAAACTTTGCAGCTAGGGCTGTGCTGTCTCAGCTCCATGACGGCATAGAGTGGCCGGTGGTGTTTGCCTCACGGGCCCTTAATTCAGCTGAGCAGAAGTACTCAGTGGGGGAGAGAGAGGCCCTGGCCTGTGTCTGGGCATGCGAGCACTGGCACATATACTTGTATGGCTGTTAATTCACCCTCCGTACAGACCACCAAGCGCTCACAGCTCTGCTCGCTACTAGGGATGCACGATATATCGGCGGCCGATATATTATTAGCCGATAAGTGAAAAAATGAAAATATTATTATCGGTCCGATAACAGAATTCTGGCCGATAATTTGCGCCGATATTTTTTAAAGTCCTAATATAGGCCTACGTAAGGTCCGTCAGGCTACACTGAGCTAGCCTACTTGAGCTTGGTTGGCTATACTTTTTCCTCAATATAATGTCAGCGGTGTGAATGTATTTCACCACTCTAACAAAATCTGTGGATATGTGTTCATTTGGGAATCTGTGCATCTCAAAATCCTCTCGTGAATGATCCGCCATTTAGCCTTAACAGAGCGGAGCTCAGCCCTATCTAGAGCCGTCTTGTGCTGGTGTGTTTGCACTTTACCGCGCTGGTTTGGGAAACAAATAAACAAACTCATTAGTGGGAAGAGTACATAAGTAGGCCTAGTTCTAAGTTGTGTTTTTGTATTATATTTGCATTACCTTAGCTTGGGTTTTGTATTATTACTGTACCTAGAAATATGCTAACCATTCGTGCTTCATTTCCAGACAGGTCAACATAATAACAGGGTATCTGCACATTTTCCAATTGCAAATTTAAAGACTTTTAAGACCTTTTCAAGACATCTAAATGGAAAAATTAAGACTATACCACGGCAAAAAGATACATACGACAACTTAAAACTGTTTTATGCAATAGTTTTTTTTTCCTACTAATTTTAACCCCCACCCCATTTTGGATGTCTACAGAAGTTACCACATATATTTTGGCGAAAGAAAAATAATTGTGTGTCAATTTTAGGGTCTGGGCTGCTTGCTTTTGAAGCTGGCTGTACATATCTGGTTGTGCTTACTGGCTGAGGCTGACTGTTCTTCACCTGTGTCTTTAACCACACCCGTGAAAACATCTTCACTCTGCAACCACTACACTTCCTCCCGTTGCCTTATAGTCACTTATACAATTGCGTTTTAAATACACGAAAAACCGGATGGAGACATTTCACTCGCTCTTGCACTCGCTGGCGGTCCCATACGCAAATTTAATACCTCCCTTTCAAAAATTCAAGACATCCCAGACAATTTAAGACTTTTTTAGGCCTTAAAAACCGAAAGTTGTATTTAAGACTTTTTAAGACTTTTTAAGGATCCGCGGGAACCCTGAATAAGTTATTAAAACCTTCGGGGCTAATGCCTTTCATTTCTGCTGCAGCAGGTTGTGCGCAACAGAGTAGACGGATATAAGATACAGTCTGAGGAGTTGCAGCTTTATTCAGTTACCCGCAGTTGAAACTAAACCTAAGGTTCCCTCACAAACTCTGATTTGGTTGGTATACTGTAGCTTATTCCAAGCTGAGCCGTTTATGAGCGTTTAGTCCTAAATGAAAATGATTCAAACTCTCTAGCCACTCACTCGCAATTCACTGAAATCAGGTTCACTTAAAGGAGCCTCACATACTGTAGGCTCAGGGATTAAAGTGAAAACAAATCGTTTGACTGAACTTTTTTCAGGTCATAAGTCATAAGGCTACGTTGTTCATATCTACCTATAGAGATAGCACCCCTTTTGCGGTCGCGACCTATTGGTTTTTAATGTACAAAAAGATGCAAACAGCAAAGTCAAGGGAGTATTCGCCTTATTCACACGGCGGCCATTGTTTAAACCAAAACGAGGCTACAGGGTACACTTACTATATAATTAATGCCACCTACAGGTGAATGCATAGAACATAACAATCCTATGGTTTGTGTACCCTGTAGCCCCGTTTTAGCCGCCAATGGCCGCCATGTGAATAAGACGAATTGAGAGTGTTCTTAATTGAGATTGAGTTTTCCTGATGAACAAAAATATATTTTAGTACCATCCCTGATCATTGCTGATTAGCCATTGCTGTTCTTTTCTACTGCAGCAATATTGTAGAAAGGCTTTAACACACTCTTATTTAATTACTTCAGGCCAAAAGTGTTTAAAGGGGAGATTTCTTGTTAATATGCAATTTAACACCAAGTAAAATCTATAAAATCAAGTTTGCAAGACTTCCCATTTCCTCATCAAAGTAACGAATCAGAACATTCTAGATACAGTGATGGCCAAAAGTGTTGGCACCCATGCTAAAGTTGACTGAAAAGAGGAATATAAAATCATCTTTTGGAAATTGATCTTAATGCCTTAAGTGAAAAATGAGGAAATATCTAACCTTTAAGGACACCAATTTTCTTCTGGCTGAAAGCCATGCTGAAGCCCACTATTGTTCTTCTTAAGTTTACTTTATTTCTTTCTTTATTAGTGGGTTTGATCCAGCAAGACCACAGCATGCCCGAACCGGTGTAGTGCGCATATTACTTTCGTGTCGCTGGTCCTTGTCGTTTTCGCGTTATTCCCGTTTTTCGGCCCCATTGAAATGAATGGCGGAATGTTCAAGGATTCTAATTCCGATTGTGACATCACAGCTCTAATGGCTTAAGCTTGCACCTGGAAGAGTTCTAAGCCATCTGGCAGAGCTCTAATGGGCTGGGCTGGGCTGTCTGTGTATATGAAGGTGTGTGCATGTAACTTTTGACCCGTATGTCCGATTTTCATAAATGAGGTACCGTTGGAATCCTTGGATGAGGAATCCTTGGAATTCTAGTTATTTATTATTCCTGTTCACCCACTTTTTGTACGAACTACTGCTCCTAGACCGTTTGAGCCAGAGCCATATAAAGGTAGAGTTGCGACAATGGGTGTTCAAAATTCCGTTGGTCACGTGGTTTGTGTAAACCTCAACTAGTTCCCGGAAGTGAGTGACAGTTGCTGTGCTTACGTTAGATTTTCAATTGCCTAACGTTAGTAGCCTACAAGATATAGAGGATATACAGGATTGTGAATTCGGGTAATTAGTAGTAAAACACAATTGTTCACATACATTATCTCACCAACACGTGCAGTCTATTAAGTCAAATTAATATTAATATTTAATTTGTTTAGGTTGTCTAAGCTAAAGGTTTCTGACATTAATTAGCACTAGCCCAACTTCCTAGCGTTGGCTTTGTAACGTTAGTTTCGGGCTGCTAACTCTCTGTTTTTTAGACACTTCATGTTAATAAACCTAAAACAGATGGTCCAACTAACTTCAATGACTATGTAATCTTGACTTTCAGATAGGAGAGTTAGGACAGGACACAGATCATCAGGTGAATGTGAATTGTCAACTGGCAGCTTAAAGTCAATGCATCGGTACACTGCTGGTAATGTTAACTAGGACTAGCGATTGTTATTGTTTTTTTTCCTTTGCCTACTTTGCACTGGCAACATCGTTGACATTTTTGTTTACTCTGTGAAGGTTTTTGTTCTATGCATTCAATCATTCACGATGCATATTCTGTACTGTACTATATACATGTAACTGTAAGTTGTTGCATTTGTTTATAAAAAGGAGGTCATCTACCTTTTGTCTGTCATGTAATGTAATGTAAAACTTGGCTCACACGAATGAGATATTTGGTCTGTTAGTGCATAAACATTGCGACAAAATCGCATCTCTGCTACATAGCTTTTGACAAGTCTCCACATACTTCACGAGTAGGCTACTGATGCTGAAGGCCTATAGTCCAGTCATTTTAGGAGAAAAGGTTGAACAAATTGCAACACAAGCAAACTTAACTGATTTTGTATCCTCAATATGTTCTGAGTAAGGGAAAAAAAGCCCCGAAGAATCCCAATAGGGGAAAGTTTAGTAAAAGACCTAAATATACCCTATTCATGCGCCTATACAGAATTTTTCTCACGCAAATAGGGGGAAAAAATTAACCTTCACATATCACCATGAAAATTACTGAGTTGATTACTTACATCAAGACAAACAAAAAATGTATTATAAGTTTTTTGAAATTGTTTGTTAACATGGGCAAACAGGGCATAATGTAATTATGTATAGCTAATGTATTGTGACCCAAAACTAATTGCAACATTTGACAAACAAATTGTCCAAGGCATGGAGGAAGATAATACATGTCTTAACTGGTATTATATCTAAATATATAGTTTATGGTGTTTAATTTGTTTTCCCTGGACAGTATAGGCCAAAATGTATCAACTTTACACTAGATTCGCCTTTACATAATAGAGGGCAATGTATTGTGCATGGCATAGAGGAAGATGGGAAATGTCTTAAATGGTGTTATATCTCCTCTAGAGGGTATATGCTTATAGAAAATATATGGTTTATGGTGTTTAAATTGTTTTCCCTGGACAGTATAGGCCAAAATGTATCCACTTTACACTATATTCGCCTTTACAGAATAGAGGGCAATGTATTGTGCATGGCATAGAGGAAGATGGGAAATGTCTTAAATGGTGTTATATCTCCTCTAGAGGGTATATGCTTATAGAAAATATATGGTTTATGGTGTTTAAATTGTTTTCCCTGGACAGTATAGGCCAAAATGTATTCACTTTACACTAGATTCGCCTTTACAGAATAGAGGGCAGTGTATTGTGCATGGCATGGAGGAAGATGGGAAATGTCTTAAATGGTGTTATATCTCCTCTGGAGGGTATATGCTTTCAGAAAATATATAGTTTAGGGTGTTTAATTTGTTTCCCTTAATAGTGCAGGCCAAAATGTATCAGCTGTTCACTTGATTCGCCTATACAGAATAGAGGAGTATGTGTTATGCATGGTATGGAGGAAGATGGGACATAAGTTGATTGATGCTATATTTCATGTACAGTGCATATCCTTTTAGAATATGTATAGTTTTGACTGTTCTATGACTTTGGTAAAACCATGACCCATGCATAGGCATGCATTGTTAATTATTAATCTTAAACTATATTTATTAGTATAGCATTTTTGCCAGATGTCACAACAATAGAGTCACTTGGAGGCTAACTGCAGTTATCCCATCTGCACCCTTCTGTCGAATTAGGACATGATCATGTCCATCTTCAACTTTGCCTTCACAATTTTCCTGCATTCACTAACATAAACATACTGTGCTGTCCGATTATTGTTTTAGACAAAAAATGTGCAAAGTAAAGGGGCATCATACAGGCCCCTCTGATTGGACAGACAGTATATCAGTCAACCCCTGGGCAAGAGGTCAATTACTATAAGACTTACAAAATGATGGACTGATACTTTAGTGTGATATACTGTATGTTTCAGTGACCTCTAAATCAGATTACGTAAACACCAAAACCACTTTCCTAGGCTAAATAATGCTTAACTATGTGTTTGTACAGATTACACATTGTGGAACACTTACATGCAAAAACACACTTGGCTCTATTTAAAGATTCAACAACCATTTCCATTGATTCAAAGGGCCACAATGTAAAAATAGACACCAATTCTGCAACAAACCAGTCTGAAATAAGCCAAAGAAATTCACTCTTTGAAAATAAAAGAATGTTCCTCAACAATGCAAGATTCTAAAATTCCATGTAATGTTAGATGGGGTCAGATATTCTTTAGAATGTGTATTCTACAACATTCTAATTACAGTTTTGTCAGTATGCTGAAGAATAATGCATAAAACAACCCTCATTTTAACATATTTCCACCAACTGGATTTTCATGGTCTTTTACTATGGTGTAAAGATCACCAATTGAAATATAAAAATGTGAAAATAAATTCTGTTGCAATTAGTTTTGGGTTAGACCTTTGCCTGGGCCCACTTCCCCGAAAGCATCTTAAGCCTAAGAGCGTCGTAAAGTCCCTCTTACGAACGTCTTAAGATTTGCCGACTGTTTCCCGAAACCATCGTAGCTTAAGAGCGTTGTGAAAACACTCGTAGATCTACGAGTGCTCCAGAGTACTCGTTACCGGCTAAGAGCGTCTTAACAGTACTTCTCACTGAGGTCACCAACAGGACATACAGAGGAATTACAACTTAGAATACATAATCCAACTTACGTTCCCATTCTTTATTGTGTTTACCTGTGATGAATCAGATTTTAGCGTGCAAAATAGCCTACATTTAATGGTCATAATAATGTGATGAAAAGTGGACAAAAATGCAATCAAGTTATGAAACGAGACGTTGCCAGAATAGTTTGACATTATCTTTGCTAAGTGAAGGCTATATTTTATTAGGCCTATGAGGTAAAAAGCAGAGAAAGCAACATGTGGTTTAGTCTGTAGCCTACTGCATCAAAATCTAAGCCTACACATTTCCTCTCTTTCTTACTCGACTTCTTTCTTATCTTCAAACGTGTTCTTAAGTGATACCGCGAAAAATTATTGCATGGTGCAACAATCTAATCTTAAATTAATTACAATTATTTATGTCTCTGTGTGGTACACAACCTAATTGGGATGCTTACATGCAGATGTCAAAGTGTTTCTATTGGTGTGAATTAATGTGTAGATCCGAAGCAAAGAGTATAGAAGTAACAAGAGGCGAAACTCAATAGAACGTCCCATTGCAACAAACACACCCATAACCGAGCTGCAGCTCCGCCATCTTGGACTGAACGCAACACAACTGTCATATAACTTAATGATATCGGTCCAGATTTAAAAGTTTCTTACAGTATAAAAAAAAATATATCTAACCTTTTCTTATACCCTGAATTCCCCAACTGTCATCAATCGTGTTGAGAAATGCAAAATATGATGAGTAAGGCTATACATTTATTCATAATAATTTAGCTTCCAACAAATTTGACAGATGGAAAATAGGCACCCACCAGCCCAGCACTAAACTCTGAGCGTGGTAAACAAAATCGGATATTTCAGGCAGTAAAAGCCCCGGTAAGAACCAAACCAGATTTGGTTTAAATATACACAGCTATGGCTACTGAAAAATGTAAGGTTCATTTATCAAATGTTATTTTGAGGTATTAAAAAACATCGTTGTTTTAGAATTTTCGAACGAAAGGGGTGGTAATTGGTGCTTTGATTTACGAAGCTGAGCAGGGGCACTGATTGTAAAGTAGCCAACAGTTAAGAAAATGGATCGATTTCTAAGAGAAATGAAGTTGGTAGGCTATGTAAGATTAGCCTATTTACCTTTTCATCCAACTGTATGTCCCTCGTCGTGAAATTATTGAATTATCGTTTTGCCGCTTGCTGATCGCCATGTATGCTAGTTAGTTAGCTTCCTCTCTAGTCATTCCAGTTCACGTAGCTTGAGCTAAGTGATGGCCATCTATTTTGTTCTGTTGTAGATTAAAAATCCATTGTAAAGTCTTTCTGTCAAACTTGTTGTAGATCTGCCCAGTGAATGGACATGATCTGTAGGTAGCCCATGTATTGTATGTAGCCCTACATAGGCTAATATTATTGCCGTTTAATTTGAGCGGTGTGATATTCAAATATTTTTTTTCTTATACATATGACCTGTAGTATTTAAAAGTGAACTAGTGGTTCGAAATTGAGCACAATATAGTGACCAATCTTGCTGGTTTACGTTGGCATGTTCTGATTGTAGTCAACGGCCATAGTGGCATGATCAGTCCAAAATGGCGAAAGCGCGACAGCAGCGCCAACTAGCGATTGTTGTCAAAACTGCAACAGAGTTTCGCCTCTTGTTACTTCTATACTCTTTGTCCGAAGTTTAAATGGTAGGCCTATAGCTGTGACGTGCAGTCACCTGACATCACCGTCAAATCAGAGGATATTTCAGAACTATTAACGTGGTGAGCTCCCCTTAAGAGCATCTTAAGAGCAGTGCACGCGCGTTCACGCTACGAGCATGTTCGGGAAACAGTCGGAAAAACCAAACGAACGATCGTAAGATAAATCGTAGAAAACCCTCTTAAGAGCGTGTCTCCGTCGTTATCGGGAAACTGGGCCCTGGGCCCACTTCCCCGATAACGACGGAGACACGCTCTTAAGAGGGTTTTCTACGATTCATCTTACGATCGTTCGTTTAGTTTTTCCGACTGTTTCCCGAACATGCTCGTAGCGTGAACGCGCGTGCACTGCTCTTAAGATGCTCTTAAGGGGAGCTGTCCACGTTAATAGTTCTGAAATATCCTCTGATTTGACGGTGATGTCAGGTGACTGCACGTCACAGCTATAGGCCTACCATTTAAACTTCGGATCTACACATTAATTCACATCAATACGAAAATAAAACACTTTGACATCTGCATGTAAGCATCCCAAGTAGGTTATATACCACACAGAGACATAAATAATTGTAATTATTTTAAGATTAGATTGTTGCACCATGCAATAATTTTTCGCGGTGCCACTTATGAACACGTTTGAAGATAAGAAAGAAGTCGAGTAAGAAAGAGAGGAAATGTGTAGGCTTAGATTTTGATGCAGTAGGCTACAGACTAAACCACATGTTGCTTTCTCTGCTTTTTACCTCATAGGCCTAATAAAATATTCACTTAGCAAAGATAAGGTCAAACTATTCTGGCAACGTCTCGTTTCATAACTTGATTACATTTTTGTCCGCTTTTCATCACATTATTATGACCATTAAATGTAGGCTATTTTGCACGCTAAAATCTGATTCATCACAGGTAAACACAATAAAGAATGGGAACGTAAATTGGATTATGTATTCTAAGTTGTAATTCCTCTGTATGTCCTGTTGGTGACCTCAGTGAGAAGTACTGTTAAGACGCTCTTAGCCGGTAACGAGTACTCTGGAGCACTCGTAGATCTACGAGTGTTTTCACGACGCTCTTAAGCTACGATGGTTTCGGGAA
This sequence comes from Alosa pseudoharengus, assembly GCF_046254945.1. NCBI lineage: Eukaryota > Metazoa > Chordata > Actinopteri > Clupeiformes > Clupeidae > Alosa > Alosa pseudoharengus. The sequence goes on along the minus strand of NW_027468598.1, from coordinate 7,462,938 downwards.
ACAGTCGGCAAATCTTAAGACGTTCGTAAGAGGGACTTTACGACGCTCTTAGGCTTAAGATGCTTTCGGGGAAGTGGGCCCTGGACTATTAGCTCCGTTGTGGTATTTATACAAATTAACTATACGTAATTACATTATGCCCTGTTTGCCCATGTTAACAAACTATTTCATGAAACTTATAATACATTTTTTGTTTGTCTTCATGTAAGTTATCAACTCAGTAATTTTCATGGTGGTATGTGAAGGTTAATTTTTTTCCCCTATTCACGTGAGAAAAATACTGAATAGGCGCATGAATAGGGTATATTTGGGTCTTTTTCAAAGCTTTCCCCTATCGGGATTCTTCGGGGCTTTTTTTTCCCTTACTCAGGACATATTGAGGATTCAAAATCAGTTAAGTTTGCTTGTGTTGCAATTTGTTCAACCTTGACCCCTATTTTGGCTTAAAATGACTGGACTAGCTGCTACTGGTGTGATAATTTTCTTGTTAGACGAGACGAGCTAGCCCAAAGCCAACACCTGTCAACTCCCGATTTCGATTTCAATCAATTAAATCCAGGAAATCCCTCAAGTAGATGTAACATACTCAATGTCGTAGTAGATTTCTTGTGCTCGGCACAGATTTTATGATCAAGGGTCTGTAAATATGGTAAAACTTCAAAATAAAAGCTGAGTCCCAAATAGACACCTGTCACTTTTACACGCCTGGTGCGGCTGCAGGTGTGGATAAATAAAGACCGGATTCAAATAGAGGCCTGGTCTATTTTTTTGTTTCAGGTTATAGGCCTATTTAATCTCCTAAAAGATCGTCTGTGGCATAAGTGCTGGGCCCCGGTGCAAGCATTGCTAGTGGCTACCTGACTAATCATCGCATCACCTCTGATTTCCCCCAACATCCGCAATTGAAACGCAGATAACGTAGGCTATATATCACGAAAAGCATCAAGGAAAACACAGCAACTTCTACGCAGTGGCGACTACATAATATGACACACAATTGCTTAATTTAGCTTATAACAGTGTGGCGCAGGGTCAGATAGCCTTCCACAAACAGGTCACGAAAAGTGCAACCCACATGCCTACTCGATAAAAAAAAGCAACCTGTATCTTACCCATTAGATGTTCACTCTACAGGCCTTCTGTTCAGTACGGTCATTCATGATATATCGTTGAAACCCAACTACCTGGCTCTGCTGTTCTTCTGGAGATACCATTAGATTAGGCTACCATATATATATTTTTTACAGTCTATGGGAGATACTCCACTCAATCGTTTAAATACGACGGAGTATTAGGGCCACACATGAAGGAAAAAAATATTTTTGCCATGACGAGATTAAACTCGCCATGTCGACATTAAACTCGACATTTCGAGAATAAAGTTGAAATGTAATGTCGACTTTAATCTCAATGTATCGACTTTAAAGTCGCCATGTCGACATTAAACTCGACATTTCGAGAATAAAGTTGAAATATCATGCCGACTTTAATCTCGACGTGTCGACATTAAACTCAACATTTTGAGAATAAAGTTAGTTTGGAGAGAGAACGACCGCTCGGGACGATTGAAAGGGAGGACGAATTAAACCATTCCTGTTTTTTTCGATTGCAACAATGATTAGACATAGGCCTATGTGAACAAAACATAAAACATTAACCTCCGTTGCTCAGCCAAATACTTTCCTTTAGGTCCTTATCCCGGAGTTACAGGCGATAAATGCGATGGTCAAAAGTAGCCTAAACGTCATTAGCGGTTTATTTATTTGTAGGCCTATTATTAAAGAGTGTTTTTCATCTAAAGGTTCAACTTCATGCTTATGCACTAGACTAGGCATAGGCGCTCTCCCCAATCCTAGAATTTCACATTGCTTGTTTGTAATTGATGCAAAACAGCCTATTGCTGAATGTCTAGGGACGAATGAAGCTGTCCTCCTCCCGACCACCCCATGTAGCCTACTAGTAGCCTACATGCGCACATATGCACACATAGTGCATAAATAAAGTATACATGCACACATATTCCCTCACGGGATCAAAATAGTATATATGCTTAGGCTATACCTGTGTTTATAGCCTCCTTTATTGCAGGTGAGACATGGAAAAGCAGTTTTAGAGAAATTAGTTAATGGAGAGTGACGGCCTGTGGTTCATGAAGGGCAGTTATTTGAATGTGCGGTGGCCTTACCCACGTAAAACAGAGTGAAATAGCATTTTGTATAGAAACATTATATCATTGGATACATGTATTATTCTAGCTATATAGCCTAAACGGCATGGCATTTCCAACCGCGAGATACAGCACTTCACGATGACGGCAATGATCGAGTAACCTAGTTAACAGACAAGACGCAATCTATCTGAATATCTGCAATCTAGCAATCTATCTGAAATAACACCTAGGCTATTTGATTTGAAGCCCATTATTCATGTAACATATTGTGTGTTAGTGTAGGCTAGCTTAAACTGTGCCTATGCTATGTGTAAACTGTATTGCGAGTTTATATGTCAGCATGTCGACTTTAAAGTCGACACGTCGAGATTAAAGTAGATATGATATTTCAACTTTATTCTCGAAATGTCGAGTTTAATGTCGACATGGTGACTTTAAAGTCAACATGTCGAGTTTAATCTCGCCATGGCAAAAATATGTTTTTCTTCATGTGTGGCCCTAATACTCCATCGTAGTTTAAATCCCATGCTAGCCTGAAGTGTTTTAAAAAAAAATATTCGATTTCATTCATTTGGATTTAGTCTCCTCGTTCTACTTTTTCTTTTCTCTTCTGTGTGCCACATTTATGTTTATTAATTGCTGATTGCAATGCTGATTATTATAACTAAGCTACAACCCATCCAGAATTAGCTTAACAAACTAACGTAATCAATGACAGGAAGTAAGATCATTGGAACACATTTCCCCATTCCCAGCAGGCCCTGTTCCTTTGTAAAAATTGACAATAAAAATAAATGTAAGATATTTTTTTACTTCTAATTCACATTGTAGCATATGTTGTAAAATCTGAATGTAAACACAATGTAAAAAAAAAAAAAATACATATAGAATAGGGTCACCATGACTAAAGTATAGAGCACGAGTGTGGTATAAATATTTGTTGATCTCTATTATCAGAGGATGTAATGTGTAGAAAAGAATATTGACTTCAGATAATTGTTGATATGATATGATACAGTCTTGATCTTGGGCGGAGGTCTATCACAGCGAAATATAGTTTCATTCAGTGCTTCCCTGCATTTCATTTGTCCCGACCAGGAGGGGGAATAAAACAATACACACAAGCAACTTTTGCTTAAAGAATTTCTAACTGGTTTAACTCTGCACAGAGCCCCACATACTTGCACCCAAGGTGCCACAGACATAGACATAGATAGATAGATAGATAGATACTTCTAGGCATTTGAGGACTGATGACGTGTTCCTTGATCAGCAGCCTTTGCTCTCTTCGTAAATGTTTAGGATAAAACAAAACAAACATGAAATCAAACAAGTTAGAACACTAATACTAGAAAATGTTTTTTCCATCCTGTAAAGTGTACTACAATCTCTCTCTGCCCTTCCTTCCATGCTGTTCTTTAATAGTCTACCATGGTTTGCTGTGCTGCGTGGGGGTGCTGCAATCGCTCCGAGAGAGGAGTAAGGATGTTTGGTTTCCCTAGTGACACTGAGAGGAGGAAGAAATGGCTTACCCAAATCAGAAGGAGCGACCTTAAAATACCTAGCAATTACAACTACAAAAAGATATGTGAGGTATTGACAATCCACAGAACCACACAGTCTAGTGATCTTTATGTTTGATTTATTTGTTATTAAAAAGAAGGGAGAAGGACCTTTAAAAAAAAACCTGGTGGGGGACAAGGAAATAAAAGGCAATTTTAACCATTTTTAAACAATTATCATCATGCATCAGATGTTTGATAGGGAAGGGTTCTTGCAGTGTGAGGCTGAGGTCTATCGCCTGATTCCACTGAAAAGACAAGGGGAAAATTGTTAGACACTTTTGCAAACCAATGTACTAAGGAAATACAAGGGGGTGAGGTTAGCAGTGAAGCCTCTGGCAGAATTAAAACGCTAGTCCTTTCAACATAGGGCACTCTTACTCTGCAGACACATTTTGAGGCAGGCCAGTTCACCACAACGGAGAAGGGAAAGACTAGGCTGAGAGCTGATGCCACTCCGACAGTCTTTGTGCATCGGCCCACAGGCAAAAAGCGGAAGACTCCAGCAAAACGCAATATCTCTGCACCTGTCAATCTAAAAGCCTTAGCTGCTGATCACAGCTACAGTGCAAAAGGTGATAGACACAACAACTATATTAATCTTTTTTAATTTGAAGTGCGGTTTCAAATGTAGTTTTATGATATTTTATGATAAACAATGTGCTGTCTTCTATTTACATTAGTGCTTGACACTGAGGACAGAGGAGGTGAGGAGAGTGAGAGGGAAATTGAGGGAAAAGAGAGAGAGGACGTGTCAACTGAGGATGACAGAGGAAATAAGCCAACAGCTAGTGAATCTGAGCTAAAAAAAAGTTTACATATACAAGAAATAATACTTACCAAAGCAAAAGCAAACATTAGAAAGCTTCGGAGGGAAAATGCAGTTCTAAAAAGGACTATTGAAATTAGAGACATGAAATTAAAGAAAATATTTACCAAAGACCAAATTAAGGCATTAGGCCGAATATCCACCAAAGGCCTAAAGTGGAGTAATGTTACCATTAAGAAGGCTCTTAAAATCCGCTTTGCTACTGGTCCAACAGGCTATAAATCCCTGCAGGAATTGCAGTTCCCCCTACCAGCAATAAGAACCTTGCAGAGAAGAATGCAATTTGTAAAGTTTCAACCAGGTGTGTTGCTGGAAGTGTTTGAATTCCTAAAAATGAAGGTGGCAGGAATGACAGACCATGAAAAAAGAGTGTGTACTCACAATTGATGAAATGGCGATCACCCCCAGTGTCGAACTTAACATTCAGACAGGAAAACTGTATGGCAATGTCACCTTGCCCGATCATACTGGGCAAGCCACACACGCATGTGTTTTCATGCTGTCAGGAACAACTACCAGGTGGAAGCAAGTGGTGGCGTACCACTATACCGGCAATTCAACGAATGGTGCCGTGTACAAGCCCATTGTATGCAAAATAGTGGCACTGGCCGCAAGCATTGGCTTACATGTGACCTGTGTGACCACTGACATGGGAAGTGCAAACCGGGCAATGTGGAAAGCATTTGGTGTCGGTCTAAACAGCACATCTGTCCCACATCCAACAACACCAGGAAGACAACTTTACTTCATGCCAGATGTACCACACCTGATCAAAAATCTGAAAGGTGCCCTGGTCCGGGGGCAGGTTTTTCAGGTGCCCAGTGAAATTGTGACCAAATATAAACTACCATCTAATACCGTATCAGTGGGACATCTGGCTGACCTAGTCCGTTTCCAGGAAAATATGGCTTTAAAACTTGCCCCGAGCCTTACTTTAGCCTGTCTAACACCATCTCACTTTGACAAGATGAAGGTTGGCCCAGCTCTCCATGTGTTCAGTAAATCAACCAGTGCTGCTCTGCAGTACTTGGTGCAAAAAGAGAACCGCCCCCAAGCCTACCTCACCACAGCCTGGCTCCTGGCACAGATGGACCGCTGGTTCGACCTAATGTCATCCCGCCACCCAGTGATAGCTCTGAGCAGGCACAAGATGGATGAATACACAAAGGCCATCCATTTCCTAGAGGAAAATATAAAATTCTTTCAGGACATTAAGATTGGGGAGAAGGGAGCCTGGAAACCTGTTCAAACAGGAATCATCATGGCAACCAAAACAATAGTAGGCATACAGGAGGACATGTTGTCCAGGGGGCATAGGTTCGTTTTAACATCGCGATTCACTCAGGACTGTCTCGAGAACCTATTCAGTTGCGTCAGATCTCGCAATCCTGTACCCACACCAGTCGAATTTAACCATGCACTGCGCCTGATCTCTGTGGGACAGGTGTTAAACACAGTGAGGTCTGGGAGCTACCAGGATGATGAGAATGACTTTCTTGTAGACTTCCTAGAACAAGTCAGCGTACCATCCACAGTCAGAGTAGAGCAGCTACTAACACCTGAGCTCACAGCACCTACACTGACCTCAACAGAGACAAACATCCTTTACCATCTTGCTGGCTATGTAACTCATAAAGTGCTGAAATTTACCAATATGTGTGAGACCTGCAGCACTTCCATTAAGTGCAACAATGCTGTTGAACTCAACGGTGTATTGTTAGAGTTAAAAGAGTTCAAAAAAGGCGCTCTTTGCCGGCCATCTGAGGCAGTGTTTTCCTTCATTCAGAAGATAGAGGAACTCTTCAGGAGAACCACACCCTCCGTACTCTTTAAGATTCATAGTGCAACAACGGCCTTTGAAAGTTAAATAAATAAATAAAATCCCAAGCAGGTTACCATCATGCTGCGGGGTTGAAAAAAAAATAGGCAAAAGATTCCTTAATGTTAGACTTCGGATTGAAGCATCAGAAAAAAACAAAAGAGTAAAGATGGTCATATGGGCAGCAAAAGCCAAGCCAAGAAATTCAAAACCTCAACCAACGCCCCCACTGTCCTCCAGCCTCTATAGATGACACCAGAACACCACCTGCCAACATAAAAAAAGCATTTGATTAAACATTTTTCAATCCTAAACTACTAACTACTATTTTTCTTGTTTTAAGCAATGGCTTCATTTGTAAACACACAATACAATATTGTCTCTGGGCCTACAGTATGAAACCTGCACCAAAGAGCCTTGCTACTGTAGGGACAATATCAGTGGTTCCTCCCCAAGCACATAATGGAAAGAGGGAAAGACTACAGAGAGGAGATTGTGTAAGTGAGGGTTGTGTATGAGAGATAAAATAACAAAATGTGATATTCTAAAATGGATTATGCAACAGCATTTATTCTATGGGTCATTCAAAAAGCAGAAGGAAAAATTAACCTCAAAATATCATGTTGGGCTGTAGTGACCATGATGTATGATCATCTGGACCAAATGTTATTTACGGTAGTCACAAACTAATCTGGAGCTCCTTTGGAACTTGGTACTTGCTTCACCCTAAGTCAGTGATCCTCACCATTTTTTTCACAAGAGCCACATTGGCAGTGCAAAATCAAAAGGAGAGCCACTTTTACGACAACATACTAAGTCACCTTGGCAAATGTGCATGTCTACATATAAATTGGACATCCCACAAAAAAAGAAATAACACAGCCAATACATTTTCATTTAAGACCAGATTTACTTTAATACTGGGATGAGTGGAAGCTGGCATGCATGTCCTTGACTTTCTTCATGCTGTATTTTTAGTATTAGTAGTAGCAGGTTTGACAATACCCCCTTTAGGAAGCACCATTAAGGTGTAGTGCAGTATTGTATGTTTATGAAGCACATTTGAAAAAATGTATTGACTGTTACCACATACAGTGGGTCCCATTTAGAAGTGACCACGTCATTTGAGCTTTAGGTGATTCATGCAGCTGCGTGAAATGTATAACTTATCGCCACAAGGTGGCAGTTTAAGTCCGCTGTAGCATTTGTAAACAGGGCAGCGGATTGCATTCAAAGGCGTTGCAGTGGCAGTGAGAACGAAACTTAAGGTCACCTCGTTGAAGTCATACAGTAGACTAGGCTAAATCAGAGCCTACTTTTGTTTTTATCAAGCTGGGGCCAGAGATGATGGCCTTTGGCGAACAGTTCTACTCAAAATGAGTAAAACCAAATTTAACGAAATCTGACCAAAGCTACCATGCGAGCCACCAATTATAGCTTGACGAGCCGCATGTGGCTTGCGAGCCGCGCAATGAGTAAGTTAACACTGCCCGAAGTCAATAAAGGTGTTCTGATTGGCAGTGGCGCGGGAAGTGGGGGTGCGGCAGGTGCTGCAGCACCCCCTGGTGGCGAAGCTTTAAAACCTCGATGACAATAAAATGATAGTTTATGAAAATCTCTGGTTGTTGTTTCTGTTCCACGACATTTTGTATGACATGTTTGGGTTGTGAGATGAAGAAAGGGATAATTTTAATAATAAGCCTATATCGTTTTTGTATACATACTTTAATTGTATGTGTTTGTGATTGCTGTAGAAAGTAATTGGGCTATTGCACGTTCTGTATATATACGCACTAATTGCTGTATGATGCTAATGATCATTCTGTCACATCTCCAACTTTACGTTTGTTATTGCTATAGAAAGTAATTGGTCTATTGCATGTTCTGTATATTTTACGCACTGTTGTATGATGTTGATGATCATTCTGTCACATCTCCGTCTTCTTTTTCCTGCCGCCGTGCAGGCCCAGATGGGAGCCTGTCGCTTTTATTTGATGTGTTTGTGATTACGAAAGTAATTAGGCTATTGCATGTTCTGTATATTTCACACAGTAGCCTAATTGTTGTATGCTCATGATCATTCTGTTATGTGATTTAACCTGGTTTCGATGAATTGTTAGAATGAAATAAAGTCCGCTACACCTGCACCAGCTCCCAATGAATGCTTAATTTATTGCGAAGTTTCGGGCACTAGCCCTCTGATCAAGGGCGAGTGCCCGAAACGTCGCAATAAATTAAGCATTTGTTGGGAGCTGCTGTAGCGGACTTTTTTTCATTCTTCCATTTTTTACCTTTTTGTCCAGCACACAACTTAATACTTTGGATGTGCATGCTTTATTCCTTTTTTATTTTGATGAATTGTTAGGCATAGCCTAGGCTACTTGTGGTAGTTTTTAAAATAAACATTGTCATCTAACACCATCCTGGCGCAGCGAGCTCTTTGTTTTAACAGACAGTTTGATAATGGATATATTATCCATATTATACAATTTACATTGATTGCACTAGGCAAATAATATTTTAGTTTGTACGTACGCATTTACACAGATATTTATGTATATTATTTTTTCATCGCTGGTCTTTGGAGTTCGCTTGTTGCGATATAGGTTGTGCGAACTGTCAGCTCATCTGTTCTTCATGCAGGGGAGGGGCGAGTGTTTTTTTTATTTGTTTTAAGGAGACAGAGGTAGAGTGGTCTGCAGCCTGTGTAACATAGTATCTTTAGAATTCTATAAACTCTACGTGGACCCCCCCCCCCCCCCCCCCCCGGCCGCATCCGCACCCCCTGCCGAAAATGTCTTCCTGCGCGCCTGCTGATTGGGACACGTTTGAAGACACAGCGCAAGCCACCTCTTGCCAATACGTTATCTAGCCCAAAGTTCAATACTGTTTAGTAGGACAAAACGATTTGGTATGTGAGATTGAGTTAGCAGCTAACTGGTAATAAAACATCCACACATAGCGGAGCTAGCTTGTAGCAGCAAATTAGCTACACGAGTCTTTTCCATTTGAAACAGTACTAAAGTCAAACAAAAGTTATGGCTAATAAATATCAGTCCTAATTTGATCCAAAGGGATTTGTGTACTCACGTTATTCAGCAGTTTGATTTTCCAGCGAAGAAGCTTCCACTGCAGACGTCTAGTGCTACTAAACGTCAAATGAAGAACAAACATTTTGTCATACAGCGCGAAATCTGCCTGTCAGCCCTGCGTTTTGCGAGCTATCTGGCTATTTCCGAGAGTTCGATTCTAACTTCCGGGAACTATTTATAGGCTGCATCAGACGCCATTGTTGAAAAATTATGGAACATTAGCATCAATGGAGTTGTCGCAACTCTACCTTTATATGGCTCTGGTTTGAGCTATCGACGCAGTTCGAACTCCAAACATTCAGGCCCGAACCGGTGTAGTGCGCGTGTTACTTTCGTGTCGCTGGTCCTTGTCGTTTTCGCGTTATTCCCGTTTTTCGGCTTTTTTCGACCCCATTGAAATGAATGGCAGAATGTTCAGAATTCAGATTTCGATTGTGACATCACAGCTCTAATTGCTTAAGCTTGCACCTGGCAGAGTTCTAAGCCATCTGGCAATGTCTAATGGGCTGGGCTGGGCTGTCTGTGTATATGAAGGTGTGTGCATGTAACTTTTGACCCGTATGTCCGATTTTCATAAATGAGGTACCGTTGGAATCCTTGGATGAGGCCGAGTTCCATGCCCCTGATCAAACCCACTCTTGCAGTTCCTCGGAACCGCAATTCTAGTTTAGGTTACTGCCTGTCCCTTTAAGGACGACCGATTTCTGAGTGGATTGGAAGGCTTGCATCTCACTGTGTTCGGCTACGAGTGCATTATGATATGTGGATGCAATTGGGAATGTCTTCTATGTCATTAGTTAAAATAAATGTTAAAAAAACAACTCGAATGAAACCATTCTTGGATCATAGAAGAAGTAGGCCTAAATGTCTTGCAATTTTATTAATTTCTATGATTTTGGTAGCACTAGGCTACTCAAACTAAGCCCACAAGCTAGCAAACATGACATAAGCTAAAAGGACATCTCCAGGTAAACGTTTGCCAATGGGTTTCATAGCCTACTCAAATGTCAATAAACCAAGTAGGCTTAATTAGAGCTGTCAAAATAACTGATTAATTGATTTGAGAAAAAATAACTGATTAAAAATAATAGCGCAGATTAATCAATTCCGTATGACCTTTGACCCCGAGTCGTTCTAGTCAGTAACCATTAGACTGTAAAATGAAGGAGAGAAGAAAATGTGCTGCCCAGATCATTGATTGGAACATTTACTTTTAAAAAACGGCCTGATGGTGTTGATAAAAAAATAAAGTGTTGATTTAAAATAAAGTCCTCTGCAATGTCTGCAGCAAGGAATTTGCATATCACCGGAGTTCGTTAACTCTAAAGTCGCACATCAATGCAAAGAAATAGTGTTGACATTGAGGAGAGTGTTAATTTACTTTCATTGTGTCCCTTAGGTTATATCTGTGGCCTGAAATGCCTAGTATGTGAAAAAAAACTTCTTCCTGAAGCACTTTTGAATTTATTTCCTCAGCATATTAAGTCATATCATAGATTATTATGGACATTATTTGAACAGTGAAAATAATAATAAAAGAGTTTTTGAACTTTAATGTCACTAATGCTGATTATTCAGTGATTCATTTGAATTTAAATATTTAAAATACTTTCACAGCAAAAATTATATATGTGATTAATTTAGACTAATTAATCACAAAGTATGTGATTAATTCGATTATTTTTTGTCGATTGACAGCCCTAGTTTTAATACAGAACAATTCGGTGCGATTCGATACAATGTAATAGGGCCTCAAAATGCAATACAGTTCTCAATATTTGTTTATTTTCACATTTTATTTTCCATTCTATAGCCTAGTATTCAAATTCTAGAATTATCAAATAGGTAGACTATAAAAGACATACCGGCTTGTCTCCTCTAAGCACAAACATGTATTAATTTTCCCACCTCTCATGAAATTGTCTTTGCATCAATATTTCTTTTCTTTGTTTTATTATTTTCCGTTTCATTATTTTCCAAATTCCGTTTTATATTTTCTCAAATTACATTTTTTTCGGATTTATTTTGAGTTGGTTTGGATTTTTTTTTTTTTGTCTTCACTTATAAAAACTCAATGACAGACACAATTCAGCTTTTTAAATATTCAGCAAAGCCAATTATTTAAAATTCTCCAACATTTAGCCAAACATTCAACAAATCTATGCGCAAAAACAACAGTTAGGGCCTAGGGCCTACATAACTTCATCTGAAATGGCCATAACTAGGCTGTAAGTTTAGATCTCAATAAAAGGGCACTTCGTAATTTAAAATGTCCCCCTACTTAAAGGGATATTCCACCATTTGGGGAATTACACTCATTTTCCACCTCCCCTCGAGTTAAACAATTAATTTTTACCTTTCTCCAGTTCATCCAGCTGTTCTCTGAGTCTGGCGATACCACTTTTAGCTCCAGCCTAACCAGTGGTGTAGTGGGGATTTTTAAAGTGGGGGGACGCTATTTTAATGACGTCATTGCAAAAACTGTCACAGTCTCACTTCCACATACATCGGTCGTAAGGCCAAGGCCAAATTGTTACCAGCTTTCGTGAACATGAAACCGAATAAAAAAAGAAAAACAATTAAATGACATGGATTAGCTTCAAAATGTAGCCTAATGTCTTCACCCAAACTACACTTTTCCACTCAAGTCTATGAATGTGGTCTGTAGCTTTTCATTTTGTTGTATCATACAATAAACAGACAAATCATAATGTAGTAGCCTATGTAATCTAGCGTAGTCTAATCTCCTTGACGCATAACATGCCGCGGCATGGCTTCATTCATTACCACACGTAAACGATGGCAATAACAATAGCACAAGCAGGATTTACACGCATATTCAACACGCTGTGTGGGCACTGGAACTCAGTTTGAGGAGGCGTCATATGAATGTCATTGCAAATGATTAAAATGCAGAGGTGCACATAAAACAAAACAAAAAAATAACAGAAAGAACACTGGGCAGGCAACCAGTCATTTGAAAACATTTTGTTTGGATGAAAGTAGCTGCACCAATCGTAAGTTTTTCCTAAAGTTGTTCAGGTTCACCGTTGGGTCATGGTTAAATAGCCTTATCACTTATATTGGAGCTCCCTCGACAAAAAGCACTCGTATTACTCACACATGCTTATTGTGTCATTTTGACCACTGGATTAGCCTACCTGCTTTCTGCAAAACACAAACGAAGGGCCATGAAGATGCTTGCTAGATTCGGATACAGGACGTTGCATAATCTATGGTTTTTTAGCCACTTTCTAGCTACTTTCGGGTAACGTGGAACGACGAGCTGTGTAGTTTTTAATGTCTTTACGCATGATGGAGTGCTACAGCATGAGGATAATTCTTGTAACGAATTTTAGGACAAAGAGGCCTAATTGGAGACGTTTGCGTGATGCGTTGTTACCACTGGTAACAACACTTGTTATATTAATAAATGTTTATTAAAATGCTCAAAACAATGCTCCAAGAAGTGGGGGGACGGCGTTCCCCCGCGTCCAACGCCCACTACACCCCTGAGCCTAACATGGATAATTGAATCGAATTAGTCCATTAGCATCTCGCCTGCTAGCATCACGTTTAAAAGTGACTAAGATTTCCGGTAATTTTCCTATTTAAAACTTGTCTCCTCTCAAGTTACAAAGTATAATAAGACCACTGGAAAATCAAATGTAGCGATTTTCTAGGCTGATTTGACATGGAACTATACTCTCAATGGTTGCCCTGCATGCTCATGAACTCCAGGTCCCTGTGTGGCCTGCGTGTGCACAGCTGGATGATGATGGATTGTTGCGCCTGCCAAACCAGACAGCAGTCACCAAGCAGGTAAAAAAAGTCCTCATTTTGAGACCACTCTCTAAAAGTAGGATTAGATAGGTCACAGGCATGTGAGTATTACAGAGGGTGTGTCTGGTGAACCTGACACCAGACTATTTTGTTTTGGGTCAAAAAGGCTCTATACAGCTGTACAATTAGTGAAATACACACAGCACACAGCGAACACACAGTGAGGTGAAGCACACACTAACCAGGAGCAGTGAGCTGCCTGCTACAGCGGCGCTCGGGGAGCAGTGAGGGCTTAGGTGCCTTGCTCAAGGGCAGTTCAGCCGTGGATGTGGGCATGGGAGAGCAGTTTTCAACCACTTCCCCGCCCACATTTTCCCTACTGGTTGGCGATCGAACCGGCACCAGGACATTTGGGTACAAGCCCGAAGCCCTAACCAGTAGGCCACGGCTGCCCCTTGTTCCCTTTGGATGAGAGAAGATAACCTGATTTGTATCCCACTCTTGTCTGGGTTTGTATCCTTGTAATATTTAAAATCCAAAGATTTTTCTTAGTCTTAACAAAACATTTAAACCTAATATCATCTCCTACTCTAGCTCTCCTCTGGGTTTATCTCCTGATGGGACTTTCCCACTCCCACTGTTTACTGTGTAGCCTGTTGCATACAGTACCACAGTAAAGTGCTTTTGGTGGCTAGAATAGAGTTTTAAAGTAGGAGAAGCATGTCAATTCCTAGAATTTACTAGGGTGGATATATGAAAATTTGGATGGTATTGCAGACTGTCTTTTTGTGTTGGCTGGAAGCTAAAGCATGTGTGTTTTTATGTGCAACTTGTTTTGATGTCATCGTCATATTCATTGTAGTTTGCATTGAGCAGTGGCCTACAGATGAACACAACTGCCTCTGTTGCAGCCCAGGCTATGAATGAGTTCTGTGATGCAGCACAGACCACCCTCTGACAAATGTAAAAAAAAGCTTTCACAGCATGACATTGGTTATTGGTGTGCAAGCAAGTTTTTTATCAACTATGCTATTGTTGGTGTGTTGTGTTTGCAAGGCATTCAGTACCTTTAGATCAAAATTCTGTTAAAAACATGATAGTAAATCAAATAAAATGTAAAAAATGTAATTATGGTTTAAAGGTAAAATCGTTTATAATGATTTAGATGTGATTTTACCCATTACATGTTTCTTTGAATTTAGTTGAGGTTTAAAAACAATAACATAACACTTGGGAAAGAAGATACATGAAAGCAATCCAAAACTAGAAGCTAAGATGGCAAATATCTCCACAGCCACAGTAAATTTCCCAGGAGAGCTGACATAAGCTGGAATAAAAGTGATCCAGACTGCACAGAATATCAACATACTGAATGTGATATATTTGGCCTCATTAAAGTTATCAGGAAGTTTGCGAGCTAGAAAGGCCAGTATGAAACACAATACAGCAAGAATTCCTATGTAACCCAAAACAGCCCAGAAACCTACAGCTGACCCAAGCTCACACTCTAGAATAATCTTTTCCTGGTAAAGGTTCATGTTTTTGTAAGGAAAGGGAGGGGATATAGTTAACCAAAGGACACATATAAGGACTTGTATGAGAGTGAAGCCAAGAACACTGAGTCTCTGTTGCAGAGGCCCAAACCACTTCATGACATTACTGCCTGGAAGAGTGGCTCTGAAGGCCATTAACACCACTATTGTTTTCCCCAGAACACAGGAGATGCAGAGAACAAAGGTGATCCCAAACGCTGTGTGACGCAACATACAGGACCACTCAGAGGGCCGACCAATGAAAGTAAGAGAACAAAGGAAACACAATTTTAATGAGAAGAGCAGCAGGAAACTCAGCTCTGAGTTATTAGCTCTAACTATTGCAGTTTTACGAAAAGCAAAGAAGATGACTGTTGTAAACAGTGTGAAAAAGAAACCAAAACAAGAAAATATGACCAGCACCATTCCCATTGTTTCTCCATAAGACAGGAACTCTATTAATTTTAATACACATTCATCCTTTCTGTTGTTAGACCAATATGCTGGTGGACACTTCATGCAGTCTGAAGAATCTGTGAAGAGAAATATTAGAAATGTAAGACTATATTTGTTTTCTGTTGTGTATTTTTGTAAGTGAATGTTTTAAAAATCTGTATTTGACTGATCAAAAGAAAAGTAAGTGATGGAAATGTCAGTCTGGGCTACCTGTTTTATTAGCAATTTCCCCATCAGCACATGGCAAGCAGTCAAAACAGCATATTTGCCTTGTTTTGTTCATAACCTTGCGATTACCAGGTGGGCAACTTTCTGTGCAAACAGATCTTGGCACCTTTTGAAAGTAAAAGGGGCATGAAATAGGCTTACTTATTTGTCTTGAAAATGAGGTAACTAGATGATGTGCATATTATGGCCATGTTTGAGAAAATCAAGGAGGAAAAATACTTAATAAATACTTTTAATTTAATGTTATTATATCTGGCTTAACATGAAGTTAATCCTGGCATCATCAGTATGTTTTATTTGCTCCGAGTAGTTTTATTTCTACACTTCCTAGTCCCACTATTTTCCCCTTGTCATTATGATGCTGGGTACCTGAGAGTGATTTCCTCCCCATATGACTGTGATGTTTTCCTTCATTTGGAATCTCTTTCCATTCGGTAAAGATCCATCATACTGACCAATGTTAACAATGTTAACAGATCCATCTCTGTTCATTTGCCAGTTTACTAAATCATATAGTGCTACTGAGTCACCATTTTCATCAAAAAACATCCTTCCCCCAGACAATAGGGAAAAGTTGACTTTTCTCAAGCTATGCACCACCTGAAAGAAGTTTAGCTTTTAAGCATTCTGACACATGTATAAAGATTAAACCTAATATATTACTTGATAACTGAACAATAGCAAAAAATGCATGAATTTTTTTTACTGGGCATATAAGACAGGTCACAAATGTTCAGCTACAAAAGTAATTTAGTGAACTGAAGATATGTAGACATATAAATCTGCGTTCTTCCAAAGAAGCATTTCTAAACCATTACAATTACAATGCCTTGCATTGCTTATATCACTTGATATTGATGAAAGCCATACTCTATTCCATAATATAACCATTTGTCTCATTTGTCTTGGTGTATTTGGAGGGATCTAGTCTGTCCTCCCTGAGGTTTAGCTACAATAAAAAAGTAATTTGGAATATATCAGGCTACTTTGTTCCAATATATAGTAGCAGACGCATTTCTAAAACTTGTAAATGCCTGAGATTGTTCTGAGGGTCATTTACATTTATATTTAGTCATGTAGCTGATGTAAAGCTATCTAAAGTGACTTACAAAAAGGGAAACAATCAAGGTACAGTGTAATAAGGACATGTTAGTGTAGCAATATTACCTGCAAGGGCTGAATATCAGTCTTCTTGTAGCAGCCATACCCTGTTACTGGATTTGTTCCATTGTTGCATTGCAAGAGGTTGTGAAGGGCATGTGCTACTGCATACACTGCATTATATACATTATTTACAGTCCTACTCTCTGACATGTCTGTGTAGTCATTGTCAATTGTCCGTAGATCCTCTGACCCATTGCACAGCCTTTTGTGCTGAGTCTGATTTGAAGCTGACAGGCTGCACTGAAACGTTGTTTCCCAGAAATCCCTGATGAAAGCACTGTCTGGTGCATCTGAAGGTTTCAACTTCAGTAAGAACTCAGTAAGACCAGGTATTTTAGCCTCTGGAATGGCAAAGCCCATAGTGCCCTGTAAAATGTGCATGTTCTTGATAGAAGCCAGATCAGGTGCTGTCACCCAGGCCTCAGAGCCCATCCAGTGTTTCCCAGTAATATTCATTGAATCAATTCTAGACAGAAAGCTTCTGATATAAGACGAGGACATGAAAGCCAGAATGACCTTAGAAGTGGAATTCTTTATGACGTTGACAATACTGTTCAATTCCATGTCTGAATATTTTTGAAGGTACATTTCTTGATATTCTACACAGATACCTTCCTTTTTGGCCAGTTCCATAAATGCATGTGCCCCATTTTCTCCATATGATCCATAACTGTAAATCAGTCCAATCCAATTCCAGCCAAATTGTTTCATAAGCTGGACAAGTGCAATGACCTGAAAGTGATCACTCGGAACAGTTCTAAAAAATGTGGGATAGATATCTCTATTGCTTAAACATGCACAGGTGGAAAGGTGACTGATCTGTTCAAATGAGACAGTACAGAAAATATATTAGTGTGAATAGACCTAAGGATCCTTGCATACAGTGGCAAATAAATGATTGCACAATAAAATTGTGAGAACCTTATTGATTTCTTTGTTATGTAAGAAAATTGGTATATTATTAACCTGTGGTATCCCAAAAGGGCTTATTAAGTTGTTTATTTTCTGTGTTGGTCCAGAAGAAGAGTGCCCTATGAATGCATGGACTTTGGCACATCCCTCTTTTACATCTTCTTGACTCACAGCTTTGAGAACAGCCCTCATAAGGTTTAGGGATCCACAGGCATTAAGAATTTTGTAGCCCAGAAGGATTCCAGGAAGAAGTTTTTTGTCACTATTGATCTTCTCAAGAGTGTATATTAATGTACGTGCAAATTTCAGTTCTCTGTAATTTTTCCTGCAGAAAAGCCAGTGCAATATAAACACTTAAGACATCTTCATATATAAATATGTATGTCATATATATAAAATAAACACATTAATTCAGAATATGTAGCTGCAATACAAGGTAATTTTTCATGCTCATTTCTACTTACCCATGACAGATTGTATTAGTTGGTGGTGTTCTAAAATCGTGCTCAGAAGTTAGACCTGAGTTATTTAATGAAAATAGACCCCCAATGATAAAGTCTCCATCCTTTGATAGCTCTGTATAGTCAGTACTTAATATAATTCTGCATACAGGGCTGTATGCTGTAATTTTTTTGAGAATAGCAAAAATAATGAGTGTTATTACATTCATTGCAGAAACAGTTCAATGCCCCAGTCTGCTAACAATGTGAATTCTCTAAGATGTTCATCCCTCAGTTATAAGCACTTCTCTGTCCAATCTAGAGCAAGAAGGAATCCCAAGAGCTAAGTGACAATCACGATCAGGGACATTGCTACAACTACTTCAGCTTCTTCCCCTAACAACAACAACAAATATAGCCGCAAGCCGACATGACGGGCCCGAGCATGTGTGGCTCCGCGACCCATGCCATTTCGGAAACCAACAATGCACTCACATGTGGTGCAAGTGTTAATGCACATATATGATGTGTGTGCAAGTTTTATACATTGGAAATAGAGGGTGAAAATTTTTCGGGACTCCCGCGGGTCACGGTATTCCCGCAGGAGTCCTGCGGTACGGGAGTCAATTTCACTGTTGGTAACGTGATAGGGACGGGACGAGCAGAAATCAACGGGAGCGGGCGGGAGGTGAACGGAGCCGGAGATTAAATTAAAACATGCGATGAGTGCACCCAAAGATTGCAAGGCATTTCTAGAAAAGAGAACCACTTACAACTCACAATACGTTTGTTGATTGGCTACTGCTGTCCTGTCCAGCTGTCCTGTTCACAAGCCAATCAATCAGCGTCAGCGACTACACCGAAAACTGAAGGTGTTTTCAACGTGAGCTAATCGCTAACGTTATCAGAGATGCTAGTTTTTGTAACGGCAGGAAGAAACACACATACACACATGGTAACAAAATCAATCTAAACATGTGTAGCTTTACTCAACACATTAACACTATGATACAGTGTAATTGTCAAGTTGTATGGCTTACTGTGTTCAAAGTCGATCTTAATAACCCTCGTCACCTCGACTATGTGGTGGTTGTTATGGGAAACTAGCTAATAAATGGCAATGCAGCTTTACTGTAGTGAAGTTCGCAAGATTGGAAAGAGGAAATAGCGTTTACATGTCCATTTAAATTATAGCCTTTCTAATGCACTTTTGTGCGTTTTAAATCCGAAATAACATGGAATGTGAGGAATGTGAGTGAGACTGCTATTAACTTTAAAGAGGCCTATCTACAATTGAAACTATCTGTAGCCTATGATGCAAATAAGCCTCATGTCCGGTCTATGGATGTCTGCTTTAGCCTATTGTTGACAGCAGGGTTTTTTTATGATTTAAAATGATACTTTCTAGATTTTAATGGGCCATGTTGAAGAGCTGATGTCCGTTATTGTTAGTGCAAATCTAAACCGATTCATGTCCCTTGCATTTTGCAACTGTTAGGGCCATGGTAGGCGCCCGACAGAAATATTGTTTCATTTTGCGAGTGATATCCACGCTCCTAGCTATATAAGGTATAAGCTAGGCCTATTACACAACATAAATTGTCACTATGCTGGCGACCCAAATAAAATCTATACGACCCACCCTTTGGGAACCAATGCTTTAGACAACATAGGGAACGAAACGGGAGTGGGACGGGATTCGGGAGCCTTTCTCTCGGGATTTTGCAGGACAGGATTTTTCTGGGGGGGGGCAGTCACGTGATCGGGATATGACGGGAGTATTTGTGTGGGCTCGGGATGAGATGGGAGTGAAAATTGATTCCCGTGTCACCCTCTAATTGGAAACACTCACTTCCTTGAGGGTTTCCGAGATTTTTATTTTTTCCTTTTTTTTTAGAAGAAGTAACGGGTACTCACGGTTATGGATAGAAATGTAGTGGAGTAAAGAGTACAATATTTGCCTCTCAAATGTACTTGAGTAAAGTCATGAGTACTCCCCAAAAATTATACTCGAGTAAAGTACAGATCCCTCAAAATTGTACTCAAGTACTGTACTCAAGGAAATGTACTCCGTTACTGTCCGGCTCTGGTGTTATTGTGTGTGTGTGTCTGTCTGCGTGTGTGTGTGTGTGTGGGTGGGTGGGTGTGTGTGAGACAAAGAGAGAGAGAGTGTGTGTGTGTGGTGTGTATGAGACTCGTTTTGTGACTGATCATGTTTATAACAATGTCTTTTTTGTGTGTCAGATTCTGTAAGTGTGTGTGTACAATGGGTCCCATTTAGAAGTGGCCACTTCATTCGCGCTTCCTGTGATTCACACAGCTGCGTGAAATGTGTTTTCACCACGAGGTGGCAGCTTACAGTAAGTCCGCTGTAGCAATGCCGGTAAACAGGACAGCGGACTGCATTCAGAGGCGTTGCAACAGCAGTGTGATTGGCAATCTGGGGACCGGTGCCGGGCCATGGGCTGGACCTAGCTGGTCCGCGAAAAAAAAAAAACGTGAACAAAGCATCTGCATAGGCTTTCTGTCTATGATCTATGGTCTATGATCTTCAAACTATGAGACTCCTCAACGAGTAGATTGCTGGTCCACTGAGCCACGAATTTAGGCAGTGGTGGAGGAAGTACTGAAACTCAGTACTTAAGTAAAAGTACAAATACACAGAGAAATATTTACTTTAGTAAAAGTAAAAGTACCACAATGACAACCCTACTTAAGTAAAAGTAAAAAGTACCTGCTTTTAAATGTACTTTAAGTATTAAAAGTAAAAGTATTTGCATAATGATTTATTCTCTTAATATCTATATTCTAAAAGAAAAATCAGTATGGGCTGTGGCATTTTAATTAAGCTAGTTTTAGGTTATACTCGACTAGATAGTTTTAAGCTAATGCAATTGTGCTTACCATCTGTGGCCCAATTTACATTCTGACCTACAATTCTAGAGACTGTAATTCTGGTTATCTACTAGGGTGATCTGCTGAGTAAAAGATCATTCAGCAAAACACGAGAGCCTGAAGTTTAACGGGGTAGACAAGGAAAACGTCGGGTGGATCGTAATGCCAATTCTGCTGATTGAACAGAAAAGTTGCTGAGAAAGGTGTCTTTATGATTAGGTTCAGTTTCACTTGCGCAGACGCACATAGACATTGAATGAGCGCTCACATTACTACCCCCAAGTGTAGGCTATGCCTCTTTATTTGATCACACACAATTAATAAAGATTTCCTAATCTGGAAATTGTTACGTTTTTTTCGACCAGCGGTTCTATAATATAGTAGTCTACCATTCATTTGTGCCGCAAATGATCAGACGTGTGACAGAAGCATGGGCATAGCCTGTAACTTCGCTGATCCGTGGGTAGCAATCTCATCGGAGAGGAGGCCCTAATTCTGCAGATAACAGACAGAAGGCACAGAACACAGTTGCACCGAAAGAAAAATAAACTAAATGTTTCCCTGGTCAATACACACTTCTTAATTCATAAAATATAGAGGCATAACATTAGGTGGTAGTGGTACTCAGGCGCGCCTGCAGGTGTACGTCCGTACGCACTGTGCGTACCATCAGGCTACTCAAAAAGAGAAAATTTCCTGTGTGTGTGTGTGTTTTGGCCCACCATACCTTCCCAACTATGGACAGTATCCCATTAGCTGCATGCCATCAGGCTACAATTTACAATTTTCTATTGAAGTTAGTGAACACGTTATCAAAATTAACGCGCACACATCTTGTTTGAGCAGGAGAGAGAGAATACGCACGCAGGCACTCAACTAGGATACTTGTTTTCTTTTACTCGGCTATCTATATTATCAGCACACAATGTTGAGCTAATTCACTAACTCAATACTCATGATGGATATTACAAGTTTAAACAACGAAAACAAAATGAATGGATGCAGCAAACCTAGGAGTTATTCCAGATGGGCAAGAACAAGGTGGGCATTTGCTTGTCAGAACGTTAGACTGCATTAGACAGCTGTTTAAAGCCAGACGTCACGGTAAGCTAGAACAAAACTAAAGGTAACTGTAGCCTGTATAGGGTTGTATCAAGTTGTCCAAATGAAGACGTTGTTGTTGTATTATTGCATGTGAATGATGCTATGCTATGTAAACCGGGAAACGGACAAATATTGTCCACGCGTGAATTTTTGCAGGGGGGGGGGTGCGCGTACCATAGCATTAATTCCTGCAGGCGCCCCTGGTGGTACTGGTAGGCTGTGAGTGCTCATTCAATGTGTAGGCCTATGCGCGTCTGCGCAAGTGAAACTGACAAACTCGTGGGTAGGCTGGAAGCAACGATATTTAAAACAATGAATGAAGTGGATTCCTGTAATGTTCATGAAAACAGCATAGCGATTGGATAGCCTAATAAATCACAACTTGTTTTAGGCCTAACAGTAGCTTATATCGTAGCAAATAGCCTATGGCGATTTCATGACAACTATTTCAATGTAATAAACCCGTTTAGAAATCATTTGGATGGTTAAATGACCTGTCCCGGTGAAAATGGTGACTTTCCCCGCTGCGCCTAGCGTCCCCAGTCGGAAAACCAACCTTGCAACATTGAGACTACCGTCCCGGAAAGAAAAGTGAGAAACAAGAAACTCGTTTTAAATCGTGTTTCTTACCTTGTAACATCCACATAGTTCTGCCAAACTTATGCTAACCGTTCGCTAGCTTGTAAACAAATTAGGGCTGTCAAAATAACTGATTCATTTCGATTAATTAATTTGAGAAAAAATAACTGATTAAAAAAATTAGTGCAGATTAATCGATGCCGTATGACCTTTGACCCCGAGCCGTTCTAGTCAGTAAAATTTAGACTGTAATATGAAGGAGAGAGAAGAAAACGTGCTGCCTGGATCATTGATTGGAACATTTACTGGCCTGATGGTGTTGATAAAAAATAAAGTGTTGAAAATAAAGTCCTCTGCAATGAAATGCTTGTATGTGAAAAAAAAACTTCTTCCCGAAGCACTTTTTAATTTATTTCCTTAGCATATTAGGTCATATCATAGATTATTATGGCAATTATTTGAACAGTGAAAATAATAATAAAAGAGTTTTTGAACTTTAATGTCACTAATGCTGATTATTCAATGATTCAGTAGAATTTAAATATTTAAAATACTTTCACAGCAAAAAATATATATGCGATTAATTTAGATTAATTAATCACAGAGTATGTAATTAATTAGATTATTTTTTTTAATCGATTGACAGCCCTAAAACAAATCCATGTGCTTTATCGTTACCTTTTCCCACAGTTTGAAATAGCATAATGCACAATTTCTCCAGCAGAGGGGGAAATCCTGCCAAGTTTCCCTTTAAAATATGTATCATTTACCAAACGCTATAATTTTGCTAACATTTCCACTGTTAATGTGAAATATGTCTCCATGCAGGCAGGGTAGTGTCAAGCAGCAGTGAAGTGATAACTTTATGCAGGTGGCACGTCACCTGAGTCAGATAGAAGACGGGCCCTGCTTGCTCTGTTAAAGTATTTCTGCCCCTTCCAAACTGTGTTAAAATCTTGTATTGAATAGCCAGAACATTTCCCGGGGGAGACACCCCTGAACTCCCGGTTATATGATCAGCACCACCTCTCACAAAATACTATCAACGTCCCTGCTACTGGTCTGTCAGAAATATGACAACTGTTGTCCGGTCCGTGTAATGAAAAACGTTGGGAACCCCACAGAACGATACTAAAGATCACCTCGTTGAAGTTATACAGTAGACTAGGCTAAATCAGAGCCTACTTTTTTTATCAAGCTGGGGCCAGAGATGATGGTCTTTGGCAAACAGTTTAGGCCTACCCAAAATGAGTAAAACCAAATTTGGCAAAATCTTGCACCTTTTTCCCTTTCCACTTTGCGCAGTAATTTCATTAATTCCAATCGGAGGAAAGAAAGACATGCAGTTTTCTTGTTTAATTAATTTGGTAGTCTATTATCTATAAGCCTAATGCAAAACCATTTTCTGATATTTTGTATAGATTGGCTATATGAAGATAAACAGTGCGCCGAATGCGCGAGACACACGCATTTCAATCCGTTCACACGCACACGTTTTTTTAGGCCAGAAGTGTCAAGTCATTAGCCTGGATACCAGACTCTCTGAGTACTGTAGGGGAAAGAAATCGAGCAGAAGTACATAGACAGCGTAGCCAGGCTATCAAGTCCTAGGTCTATTAATCGAGGGTTTCTCCCCCGGGATATCTAAAAAAATGAGCTGTTGATGTGAGAAGGAAAGAGCAGCAATCTTACCATCTCAGACTACTCACGTGAACAAAGTGCAGGGCTGAAGCGCAGGCTAAACATATGAGCACAGTTAAATGCACCTCTAATATGCTAGGATTTAAAAACGTCATGAATCATTCACCTCCTTTATCCAAATGCAAGCAGGGTGCGATTGGTCAGAAAATCATGGCGGAAAAAAAACGATTAACAGGCCGGATATAGAGTTAATCTTTTCCATTCAAGGCAACGGTTCTGCTGTGAGGATGATAAGCAGGTGTAGTGCACATCTGTTTATCTCGCTCCCGTATCTCGGTCCGTTCATGTCCTCCTGCCTGTGTTTATTTTTGGGAGATTGAGCGCTTCATTTGTCAAGCCAACTCAATAGGCCTACCAAAATGCCTACAGATTTAGATGCAAGCAGTGGTGATCAGCAAGCTTTCTAATTAGTCCCAAATCGTTATGCCCATGCATTAGCTATAGCGTCAGTTGCACACAAAGTAATATAGCCTAATGAGCATGATGCCTTCTTCAAACTCTTACCTTCTATCTCTCGCCTTGGTTTCGTATGTGTTACTGAGTGATGTTTGTGGACATTATTTTACAAACAGCCAAGTTTTAGCCTATTTAATATTTGCCACTCTGTTCAGTCTAGATCCTGAACAGAGAAGCATAACTGAAGAAGCAGTAATAAAGCCAATTTATGCAGGGCTATTTGTGTAATTCTTTGCACAGCACTGTCTAAGCATTCAGTGAACAGAGTAGGCTACCCAATATATTGCAGACGCGCACCCGAACAGAAGTCGTTTTGGATGCGTATAGCCTAGTTTCAAGCAAAATAATATGTTGTACGTCTCTAGAAAATGCATAATTTTGTATATGATTTGTTTGTGTCATTTTCAACATACAAACATGAAAACAGTCCTCATTTGAATAGAAAGAGATACAGAAATTCATTTTGCTGAGTGAGGCACTACTAACAAAGGTGAGAATATAAAATGTACCCACACCCGCCCCTTTCAAAGAAACAAACAGACAAAAACAAAAAAGAAAAAGAGACCTACAACAAAAACTAAATAAGACAAACAAAACAACAACAACAACAGCAACAAAAAATTAATTCAAATCAAAGAGCTGCTGTGCTACATGCTACCAACATGAGTAAAGTAGACTTAGGCAAGGGGTGCAGGACATTGGCGCGGCTGCTTAATCTAAAGGAAAACCATCTAGTTGTGAGGAGTCTCAATGAGTCCTTGCCCCGTGCACTCTCTCTCTCCCTCCTCAGCATGCACATGTAATCCAAACATTAACAATCGTGCAAGACGACTGGTTAAATTGCTATTAAATCCGGTTAGCATCATTAGCACGCTGCACAAATTTGTTCAAAACTGTTGCATTCAAATTGACTGCTAAATTCTAATCATCTCAATCCCGATGCAAATGGAAAAGTATTTTCCAAGACTCAAACGGGCCTGTCCCAAGGAGAAAAAGTATTCATATGAAACTTAAACACACGTGGGGAAACTGAACAGTCTAACCAGTAGACTATGCAGGGTTCCCACGGGTCATGGAATTTCTGGAATATCATGGATTTTTGGAAAGTCTATTCCAGACAGTCAGAGAATTTTATCATGTTTGGGTCAAAGTCATGGAATATCAGGGAATTTTGTTGTAGCAGTTTAAATTTACTTGCCAAAATACATTAATACAAATATTTAATATTTACAATTAATTAGGCATGTGAATATCATAATAATAATATCCAATATTTTTGAAAGTTTCCAACCAATTGACCTGTCGCTAAGCGCCACCCTTAGAACGTTGATGAGCCAATGACAGTCCAGCCTCAACGGGACTCGGACATCAGCTCGGACAACTCCATAGGAAACAACAGGGCGCAGGCATAAAATGAAAAATTAATGGTTATTTCAGGGTGTCCGCGCGGTAGTAAAAGGTAGTAAATAGAATCTACCAAAATTAAGGCCCTTGAAAGGTAGTAAAAGGTAATAAATGCAATTTGACTTGGTAGTAAATTTGTCATCACCACCTCAATATATAATGAGTTTACATTTTTTTTGCTTAATATTTGTGTCATGTTTTAACTTCATCTTACCTAATTAAAAAATGTATACGTGCTAACAGGACCTGAGTCAGTCGGAGTTGATAGCAATGACGTAAAAGTAAACTGTGTAGCGTTCCGTGGTTGACAGCCTATCAGCGACGCCAACAACATTTTCGCCTCAGTTGATATTACAGGGATGCAAACAGCGCACTTTTCGGTGCCTCCTTCACGATCTGTTTCAACCTCACTCTGACCGTCACTACGGTCTAAAAAAGGGAATGATCACCTTCGTTCTGCCTATCACCGAGACCATATGTCAACAAAGTAATGCCCATGACCTCAGGAAGCAGAACCACTCTAGCTTGTAAATAGCGGAGATTGCGCTTGGTTCAGTCTCTCACCTTGATCGCCTCATCTGAGACCTGTGAGTCTGTATGTGAGTACGTACTTTCACTGCTTTCTTGCTTTGACTGTGTTTGTTAGTCTGCATGTGGCAGTAACCTGTGTTTTTTTCAGGAAACTTTGTTTAAATTTGTTTAACTTGTTGACGTCTTTCCTGAGTTCACCCCATACCGCGCGGCGGAGGGGCTAGTGTGAGCCTGCTGCCTGCGTTCGCGCACTGCTGCGGACCACCGTTTCAGTGTTATTTTCCTTTTGTGTGTGCCAGGTTTCCGGGTTGTTGTTTGTTAACTACTGTGTACCTTATCTGGCTGTTCGCGGCTAGTTGGGCTTGGTGTGAGCCTGCTGGGTGCGTTCGCGTACCGGCGTGGGCCACCGTTATTATTTCTGTTTACTGCTCTGGCAGCCGGAACCTGTGTGGGCCTGATCAGCGCATATGTGCTCGGCCGCTTAGGCGCTAATGTTACTGTGTGTTTCTTGTTAGCTTTGTTGTTGTGTGCTAGGCTACTTGCAAAGGTAAGTTTAGCTGTTTGTGTCTGCTAGGTGCAGTCTTGCACGAGGTGCGGGCTGCTGTGTGTCTTTTTTCCAGTTGTCCACTGGTGTATGTCGGCGCGTGCGTTCGCGCACTGATGGCCGCCTTCTTTGTGTATCTGTTGTGTACCCCGTCGCTGCTGTCCGCAGCTAGCTGGGCCAGTGTGAGCCTGCTAAGCGTGTCCGCACGCTGCTTCAGGCCACCCGTGTACTGTATTACACCACTGCTGTATCTCTTACGGGCTGCTGCTTGCAGACCCAGTGCGTTGTACGGCCAAGGTAGGTGCCTTATTGTATTGTGTTGTATTGCATTGTGTTTTTCTGTGGTAGGCTATGGCGGCACACTACTGCAGAGTCTGTAGGGCCGCGATGGCCCCCAATGACGGGCATAGAGAGTGTCCTGCTTGCCTTGGGGCCGCCCACCTCCTGGAGGATGTCGACAGCCCCTGCAGCGCAGCCTGCGACCTTCCTAGGGAGGAACAGCTCCGCCGGGCTGACCAGGCATGTGGCCACGTGCGTGGACGGGACAGGCGGCGCTCACCCGACCGACCATCCCACTCTCATAGGCATGGCCGTAAGCATACGCACAAGCGTAAACGGGACCAGCAACATGAGTCCCCTTCCAGGCATGATCAGGTGGAGGTCCCTGGACCTGCTAAGTGCTCGGCTCCAGCTGCGGTGACCGAGGGTGATGGCGCGGAGTCGCTTCAGATTCTCTCAGCTCTCCAGGCTCTGGCTAGGAGGATGGACTGGCTGGAGGGTCTCCAGGGCACGTCATCCTCTTCTCTGCCCCCTGGCCAGGAAGGTCTCTCCCCATCCAGGCCTGAGAGCCATGGTGCCGATGTTGATCTGGGTGATGTGGATGTGCTGTCGCTCCATGCCCCTTGTTCTACGATCGATGACGTAAGCGGGGACGGCTTCCTGGATGAGCTACATTCAGACATGGTGGAGCCAACTGATGAATCCACGGTGCCGGGGGAGGTCGGCTCCTTGATGTCACTGGTGTTGAGTGCCTCCAAGATCCTGGGTCTTCAGGCCCCTATGCCAGACATGGCTTCCCTTGGGGGCGTCTGGGAAGGCGTCTCGCACAGCAGCCCACCACCCTGTATACCCGTGGCAGGGGATTACACGAAGGTGCTGCGGACGGCATGGGGTAAGTCGCTACAGCGCCCCCAATTCAATCCAGGTTGCCGTCAGCTGGAGAAGGCTGCCTATCCGGCTGACTTGGGGCTGGGGGATATGCCACCGGTCGAGCAGTCCATTGACTTCCCTGGGGCCTGCCAATGCATCTCCCAATCCACGCTGCCCGTGTAAGGAGTGTGCCAAGACGGATCGTCTCATCACTCACTGCTTTGACGCATCAGCACGGGCAGCCCGTATGGGCAACGCCCTGGCTATCACTCTGGCGGCTCTGCGAAAAACGATGAGCCCGGAGGACCATGATGCAAGGGCCCTGGTGGATGCTGCACTGTCAGCCCACTCCCAGCTGACGCGTGATGTGGGGAGTGCTATGGCCTCTGCGGTGTTGTGCCGTAGACAGGTGTAGCTTGCCCAAACCTCTCTCCCTGATGCCATCAGGAAGAGGTCTAGGTTAGGTCTCCCCGTGGTGCCTGGGCATGTGTTCCATCCAGACTCCCAGGGGGTGCTGGACAGAGTGGAACAGGCTGGCGCTTCTAGAGAAACTGGTCAGCGTGTGTGCCACAGGCGGGCTCCGGTTCCCCACAGGGCAGCATCAGGTAAGTATGGGCGGTGGCAGCCCGCCCGGACACCACAGGTAAGTATCAACTATGCTGCCCCGCGGGACCGGCGCTTTCATGCACCAGACCAGAGCTCAGCCCCAACTCCCTGGCCCAGAGGACAGCGAAGACCTCGACGGGGCGCAGGCAGAGGTGTAGGCTGCGGTGGCGGTCCTGCCTAGGGATCCGGGGCTGCCCGTCGATTGCCCTTCCCAGCTGTCCAGGACCTCCTGGGAAGGGACTGTGCCAGACTCTTGGGTTGTGGCTACGGTGACTCACGGTTACCGCCTACAGTTTCGACGGCGGCCCCCTACGTTTTCAGGGGTCAAGATGACGTCTGTGAAAGACCCCCTTTTAAATTCCGTGCTTGTCAAGGAGGTCCAGGAGTTGCTTCTGAAAGGGGCCATCTCAGAAGTACCGCAGCACGCACGGCACACTGGGTTTTATTCCAAATATTTTATTGTGCCCAAAAAAGACGGAGGTTACCGGCCGGTCCTCGACCTCAGGCCCTTGAACCAGTACCTCAAGGTGCTGCCATTCAAAATGGTCCACTTTGGAATAGTGATACGTTCCATCCAGGAAGGGGAGTGGTTTACGTCTCTGGATCTAAAAGACGCGTACTTCCACGTCCCTATCTGCCCAGCACACAGGTCCTTCCTCCGCTTCGCCTTCCAAGGCAGGGTGTTCCAGTTTCAGGTCCTCCCATTTGGCCTTTCACTGGCCCCCAGAATTTTTACTCGCGTGGTGGCAGCCGCGCTAGCCCCCCTCCAGGTCCGGGGCCTAAAGATCCTACCGTACCTGGTCGACTGGCTAATTTGTGCCCCATCTCAGATCGGTGGTGCACAACACCGACACGGTTCTGACCCATATCCAGGCCCTGGGTTTCACGGTCAACTGGAAAAAGAGCAACTTGCAGCCCCGCCAGCAGGCGGATTTCCTTGGTGTCCTCCTCGACTCGTTCAGCATGACGGCGTCTCTCACTCCACGGAGGGCAAATAGCTTGACCGAGGCTCTGACAGGCTTTCGGCTGGGCTGACTGGTCACCGCCCACAAAGTCCAGAGGCTGTTGGGCTTAATGGCCGCGGCAGCTGCGGTACTGCCATTGGGCCTGCTGAAGGCACGCCCCCTGCAGTGTTGGTTCAATGCCTTTCAGCTCCACCCGAGGGACGACAGGCATGTGAAGTTGCGGGTGTCTCCTGCTTGCATCTGAGCCCTGCGTCCTTGGAGGGACAGGAGGTTCTTACTCCAGGGTGTTCCACTGGGGGGCCTTCCTCACTGGACATCAGAGCGCATCAACGTCCTCAAGCTGAAGGCCATCCATCTTGCCCTGCAGAGGTTCCTGCCAGGGTTGCGAAGCCAACATGTTCTGGTGAGGTCAGACAGCACCTCGGCGGTGTATCATGTCAATCACCAAGGCGGCACGAGGTCCCAGCGGTGCCTCCAGGTGGCGGAGGAGTTGCTGTCATGGGCATGGCCGCGTCTGGCTTCAGTGAGGGCAGTACACGTTCCAAGCGTGGAGAACAGGGCAGCCGACATTCTCTCCAGGACCGGGCCACTCCCGGGGGAATGGAGATTGAGCCCAGAGGTGGTCAGCCAGGTTTGGGCTCAGTATGGGACTGCACGAGTGGACCTGTTTGCATCGGCAGAAACAACTCACTGCCCAGAGTGGTACTCTCTCGTGGGACAGGGAGGCAGTTCGGGCCTGGATGCTCTGTCACAAGACAGGCTTGTTGTACGCTTTTCCTCCATCCCCTCTTGTACCTCAGGTCCTGCGGAGGATCAGGGAGGGCCAACACACAGTTCTGCTGGTTGCTCCACAGTGGCCGGCGAGGCCTTGGTTCCCAGACCTTCTCCGGCTCCTGCAGGGTCAGCCATGGCAGTTACCCTGCCGGGCGGATCTTCTGTCCCAAGCAGACGGGCAGATCTGGCATCCGAACCCAGGTGCCCTGCGCCTGTGGGTTTGGCCCCTGCAGTCAGTCATTGAACAGCTAGCTGAGTCTGTGCAGGAGACTCTGAACAACGCCAGGGCTCCTTCTACTAGAGCTTGCTATGCACTCAGGTGGAGGATCTTTTCGGATTGGCGTGCCAGCTTGGGTCTTGAGCCAGCGGTTTGCCCTGTGCCACAAGTTTTGCGGCAGTCCTATTTGGATCAAGGAAAGGCGGTCAGTACTGTGAAGGTTTATGCCTTGGCCATTTCAGCCTTTCACCAGGGTGCGGATAACAGACCCTTGGGTAGGCATCAACTGATTGGTCAGTTTTTAAAAGGGGCCCGCCGGTTGCGTCCAGTTCGCACTTTGCGGGCACCGAACTGGGATTTGCCCACTGTTTTAAGGTCACTTACTGAAGGCCCGTATGAGCCCATTTTAGATGCAGATCTGCGATCTTTGTCTCTTAAAACTTGCTTTCTCCTGGCTCTTTGTTAGGCCAGGCGCGTCGGGGAGCTGTGCGCCCTCTCCGTCAGCGAAGACTGCCTGAGGTGGCAGGCAGGGGGCACTGGCGTGTCACTTTGGCCTAATCCAGCCTTCCTGCCTAAGGTTCTAAGTCGGCAGTCTATCAACCAGGTTCTGGAGCTGACCCAATTCCAGCCGTCTGCTGCCTCACAGGCAGAGCGCGACTAGTTGCTCACTCTGTGCCCAGTCAGGGCTTTGAGAGCTTATCTGGCCCTTACACAGTCGTTGAGGAGGGAACACACTCAACTTTTTGTCTGTTATGGAACGGCGAAGC
Source organism: Alosa pseudoharengus (assembly GCF_046254945.1). Taxonomy (NCBI): domain Eukaryota; kingdom Metazoa; phylum Chordata; class Actinopteri; order Clupeiformes; family Clupeidae; genus Alosa; species Alosa pseudoharengus. The sequence goes on along the minus strand of NW_027468598.1, from coordinate 7,431,259 downwards.
AGGGGCTACCGCTTTCCAAACAGCGGCTGTCACATTGGCTGGTTGAGGTTATTTCCCATGTCTACCGGGCTCGGGGAATGCCAGTCCCTTCGGGTACAAGGGCTCACTCCACCAGGAGTATGGTTACGTCTTGGGCTGCCCTTAAGGGGGTACCAGCAAGCGTTATCTATGCAGCGGCTTCATGGGCGACGCCTTGCACTTTTACCAGGTTTTATAGGGTGGACGTCACTCACCCAGCTCCGGTTGGCGACGTTGCCCTCATGTCCGTGACCGAGCGAGGTTTTAATGGTTAGCTTAGAGCTCCTCGCGACTTTTTTGGTATGTGTCATCCCTTTTTTAGACCGTAGTGACGGTCAGAGTGAGGTCGAAACAGATCGTAAGTTACGCATGTAACTATGGATCTGTGAGACCGAGGGATGACCGTCACTATCCTTGTCGCTCGGACCATCCTGAGGCGCTCAAGGTAGGAGACTGAACCGGGAGCAATCTCCGCTATTTACAAGCTCGAGTCGTTCTGCTTCCGGAGGTCATGAAATGCTTTGAATAGCCTACAAAACACTGCATAGATAACAACTGCGTGAAGAACCAATAATCTAGTTAATGGTGAATTAAGTTTATGGCATTCACATTTAAAGCATTCAGCATAGCCTATGAAAACTTGATCAGTCAGTTAAATTGTTCTCATAAAAGGAACAGCAGGCCTACAAAATATTCCAAATAGGCTAGTTTTATTGCAGTGACAGAAAACGTATACTGCAACATACGAGTTTAAACCATGTTAAATTTGAAAGCATCTAGCTAGTGACAGGTGGTTTTAGGGAGAGTGTGTGTGTGTGTGTGTGTGTGTGGGAAAGAGAACAAACTCTGTAACCTACCTGATTCCACAGTCATTGTTCATTATTTGTCCTATAATTTAGCCTATAATATTGGCATTTGAATCCATGAAAATTAACCAAAATCTATCATTTCCTATCGACAACAGACCCCAGCAACGCATCGAATCGTATTGCTACACATTTTGAAGTATGGAAAAGAATCAAATTGTTGGCTTAAAGAATCGATATTGTACCAAATTGTGTAAACTTGATTTACACTCCTAAATGTCATCCTTATAATTACTGTTGTTTTGGGAAGTATTTATCATGCAAGCATCGTGCAACCATACTGAGTAATGCAATGAAATCATAGTTTTCAATTTTGCATTAGTAAAGCAGTCCACTGATGTGCATGTTTTCACGGACTGCAGCAATACCATACCAATAATAATGGTTTTATATATCCATATAAATAGATTTCTGGGCCTATCCTTAGACTGGAGGGTTTTTTTTTTTTGGGGGGGGGGTTAGTCGGTGGTGTTTGTTCTTCATTTTTGACCACACATGTTTGGTTTTTAAGTGTCATTTGTTTTTCAGAAGTGCCAAGGTTAAGGTTATTATTACCTTAGGACAACTGAAACTCGACACTACAAAAAAACATTGTTGTTGACAATGACAATACTTAATGATCACAATTAGAAATTGTTAGTGTACCTAATATTGATTTATACCTTATAGCAAGTAGTAGGCTAAGTGGCGCTTTGCATACCCCCCCCCCCCCCCCCCCCAAAAAAAAAGGGCTGCTGCTTGATGTCGTGTTGGTAGTAAAAAATATTGTGGAGGTAGTAAAAAAGATAGTAAAAAGTAGTAAATTCAGCTCTATGATTCCTGCATATACCCTGTTTATGGAGTTTATTAACTCAAAAAAGCCCGACGGATAACCATGGTCAAACGTTTTGCATGGGGGGCGTGTAATACTGATAGCCGGTACCCCGAGAGGCTAGAAAACGGGGTATATTTTCATCAACAGTAGCCTACAGGACATCTCTCGCGTTTGCAACAGCTCAACGTAATGTAGGCTACTAAGCCAACAACGTGGGCACAGGTTCCCTGTTAAATCCCTAGATGAAAATGCCATAGGCGGAGTTTGACATTCGAGCCAGGGGGGGGGCAGACAAAAAATAAATAAATAATTGTAGCAGCTGAGACCTGGCCTACCACTTGGGGAACACAGCATGAGCACATATGGAGAAAACAAATGTAAGCACCTGTAAAATTTACGTTTTTCAGTATGCTTAATATGCCTTTTGTTTCTGTATGAATTTACTCCATGTACCAGAATGCTTTGTAATTTACTTGCTTCTGTGATTTCCAACATTCTATACATGTGCACCAATCAAATGTCTTTGTTTGTTTTGCTTTTATTTGAATTGTTTAAGCAGCCAATCATTATCTGTTATTTGTTTATGCCCGCGAAATCGCGGGTAATGTGAGGGTTCAATCACCTCAGTGAGGAGAAGGCTGGGGAGTTCCAGTCTACTCGGAGTGAAGAGAGGTCACTGTTTCTCCTGCTCCGCCTGTCAGTGCTGTTTCGTGGAAACATAGCGGTGCTTTCATGTACCCTGGCCCACGAACGGTGAACTGTGCGAGTGGGTCACGTTCATTGTGATCGATTGGAGTGGACTGGCTTCGTGTTTCTCGTCGGGTTGTTGTTCAACTTGAGCTTACTGTTTCTCTAGTGCTACAGGTCGTTAGCTACTAGCTGCTAGCTACTCTAGCTCTTGTTGCAGTTTTCCTACAGAGAGGAACTCGTTTATAACTCTGGTGCTGGACCCACCGGAGCTACCCGACCCTCTGCAGGACGACTGTTACCTCCGGTGCTGGGCCCACCGGAGCTACACCTCCCCCAGGACGACTGCTTCTCCGCCGGTGCTGAGCCCACCGGAGGACCAACCGCCCTGCTACTGCTGGTGTCGCTAGCTACGTGTGTTAGTTCAAGGCAGCTGCTTGCCTCCCTTCTACATCGGGATAACGGTCATCGGCTTGTTGGCTGAGTGGAGTGAAACTGTTCGTGAGTACACTTACCAAGGGCGTCGTAGTGGGGGGACAAGTGGGAATAAATTACCCGGGCCCCAAGTAGGGGGAGGGCCCCTAAGGAGTTGAATTTTATTTTCCTTAATAATAAATAATTTCCTTAATTTAAAGATCTTAATAAATGTTATTAACTAATATAGATGCAAATATTTCGGGTAAATGCATCAGTTGATTGATGTATTAAATTGTGTCCAAGCCAACATTGTTTGAGGGCAGGCACCCTCTCCCTTGCATGAAATGGTTCAGTCCGCCTTCCCCTGCTGGGCGCATTTTTGAAGTAACTCTGCCGAAGCGGCAATGCAGACGGTCAAGGTGTGAAGATGTCTAAGTCTAAGAAAGCTAAATCCGGTTTCCAGAAAATAAAAGAGAGGCAAAAAAAGGGAGAAAAAAAGAAATGAGGGAAAACAAGTGTTAACAGCCTTCTTTCCCAAGAAAGGTGAGCCCAATGTGAAAGCAATAGTCTACAAATGAAATGAACTCAAGGTTACAAAACACTTCAATACCACGATCCGCGATCCGCGATTATCAGTGCTAAAAAAAGATTTATGGCCTACCACAACATTTCAATAGCCTACTAATTCGAAAATTATTATGAGCTAATAGCTTAACCTAGTAGGCTCAATGTTATATAGGTTCATGAGGAAAGGCTGTCAAATTAGTAGCAAAGCTAACTTGTGAAATGCATCACACTCAGTTAGCTATAGATAGCTGTTCTCTCAGCCAAAAGTGTTTTCATTCATTTCATGTTCTAGCTTTTAAACATTCTTCAAATAAAACAGAAATTCAATGAAGTCTTGGGTAATAAGATTATTTTCTGTTATACAGTACATATAAGAGTTGTTAGATTAATTCAATGTGTGATTAGATAGTAGTTAGTTGTGAACCTCATGCTTCATGCTTACAGCCGGTGGTTGGTTGGTTGGTTGGGGGGGGGGGGGGGCCACCACTTGTGCATAGGGCCCAGAATTTGGTGCTACGCCACTGACACTTACACACACACACTCGAGTTTCGCCACGAGCGACCGGCGATTCGGACTGGCATTGTAACGTTAACGTTAGCGGTTGCTTCCCTGCCCTCAGCGCTGACTTTGTGCACCAACGGAAAGCGCTTGGGGGTTATTGTTTTCTTTGGTAACGGTACTATTGTAACTTATTGTCCTAATGTGTCTAATCTACCTGTTTATGGTGAATAATTCTGTATGGTATTTCTCCTATTGTTTTAGTTAATTCATACTGGTACCATTCTCTCCTCTTTTAACGTTTGCCTGTCATGGTGAAAATTGTTTTCACCCTCTTAGCTTCTTTTTGAAGCTTATTGAATATAATCACTTTTACTATTAATAAATAAATGTTTGATTATTATATTTCATTATATCCAGGGTGTATTGGCAATTCCTTTAACTGCATTCACCACTAGTCTGATCATTATTTTCACGTTGATTATTTAAATTCTGTAGGAATACACTTTACACGAGCTATACGGTAAGTGTAGTATTTTTACAGTGGAGGCACCGCGCTAACAGTTATTTAATTATTTGATTGTCTTTAATTATTAGCCTACTGTGGTATTCAGGAATAGTTCAGCCAGCTCACCATTCCACCGCTGAGACCTTCAGGATCCTGTTTGCGCCATTGTGTTATTTATTGTAACTAGTGCCTATGCACACACCCGTTAAGAAGGGGTTACATTTTGGAGGCACCGCTGGGATTTTTCTGTTTACCAAAACAAGTAGGTTGTTTCTAAATTATTAGTAGTTATTTGTTTTAGCTATTGTTATCCGACCTGAGGAGCTCAACATGGACCTTAGTCAGGCTGTTGAGTGGAGCCGTGAGGAGAATGTGGACTTGTCGCGTGCTATTTTACTTAGCGGAGTGCCACTGGAGGTCACCACTGCTGTAGTGAGACGTGTTCTTGACACAGTAAAGGTTTTTGGTCGAACCCAGATACGTGGTCACTGTGGCGACAAGACTGGTAGGCACATGTTCATTTTAGTAGAGACGTGTTGTAACCCAGTGTGTGTTTTAGACCCAACCTCTGTACCTCCTGAAGTAGGACTTGTAGGTGAAGCAGGGCCCTGGGCTGTTCATGTATTGAGTAGCTTACTGTCTGCTAGCCCTGTGCATGAAGGGGATAATTTTGAGGCTAAGCTGTTGAGGTTGTTACAGCAGGAGGGTACCCAGTCAATGCGAGAAGTTAGAGAGGAGGAACACTGGAGAGGAAGTGCGGAAGTTTCCGTTGCTACTGCTGTTACTGTCCCCCAAGTGTGTGTGACTCCAGTGATGTCTGAGGTAGATAGCTTGAGGAAAGAAGTTAAAGAGTTAACATCTCTGGTGACTAAACTTTTGACTGCTGCTACTGTGACTCCTGCTGCTACGCCGGTCACACAGAATGCTGTGGGCCAGAGCAGAGAAGCCACTTTCTCTGGTGTTTCCTCGAGTCTGCCAAGCACTACGGCATTTTCTTCCTTGTCTGGCATCTTTTGCTATAAGTGTGGGGAAGATGGCCATGCCAAGCGAGAGTGCAGGAGTTCTGAGAACCTCAGATTGGTGAATCAGAAGCTGCTTAAAAAGACTCGACTGCAGGGGAAACTTTGCCAAAGCTCAGTAAAGGAACGGTCTAGAGCTCCGTTACGCAAAACACGTTCCGCTCAGTGTGCACCTCACTGCATGAAAAGTGTGATTTTCGTCCCCGTAAACGACCGGAGATCTCCCTCATTTTCGGTAGTTGACGACAATTTGCAACCCGCGCTTGTCGCCGTTTGTCAGTGCCACAAATTGTCGGAACCGGACAATGACGTATGTGGAGAGCTTTCAGAGTGCTAATGGCCCTAATTAGCATATGAATGCAGCGAAACCGCGGCTGGCCAGGCCTGGCTTGAATATCCTTACTCAGTATTGGGTGAAACCACAACTTTCAAACAAGTAAAATCACTCGTGATTGGTTGGCAGATCCCCAATAACAATGTGTGTGTGTGTATATATATATATATATATATATATATATATATTCATATTATGCTGTATATTCATGTTATCCTATGTAGGCTACTACACTATTATTAGGCTACCATCAAGGACATGAATGAATTTATAGAGGAAATGAACATTTGCCAGGAAGATGTTTATGCAAAGAAAGAGCTTTATTAAAACAAACACAACTATATACAATGCGAGGATCTGCCCACACATGGGTAGAGGATTATCCAAAAACTACAACTCCGTGAACTGTCCGTTTGCCTCCTCGGGGTTGTAGGTAACTGGCGGCGTTCTTTCCGAGGCAGGTCCGTTGTGCAGACGCCTACTGTGCGTGACTCTGTACTTCGGCGTCGCCTCTAACCGGGACTGCAGCTTCACACAGAGTTCAGACAGATCCGGTGAAGCACCCGATTTGGCTCCCCCGGAATTCCTGTTTCCTTTACGCCACTGTTTTGAAGTTCTTGCATTGTTGCTAGGTTACCGTGCGTATTCACAGTGCTGTATTGCGTTTTCCGTGTTTTCAGCTACGGTAGCCGACTAGAGCTTCTGTGTAAAGACCTAGAGGGGAAACACGAATTGCATGGGGAAACAAATCGGGTGCTTCACCGGCCTATGAAATGACGGCGGCCGTACAATCCATCCAGAGACCCCGCCAACAACGCCATCTTCTTCGTCAGACATGAGGTCTACGGTGGCGGACTTCCAGAGTTCCACCTCGTCATCCGCTAGCACACTCTGTCTCGATTCCAGCAGCTGTAAAAAAACAATGAATCAGTACTGTGCGATGGGATGCACTGCGTATGGACACAACACATCTATCAATGCACCTGAAAAATAGTCACCAAATAAAGTCTTACCCTCTTTCTTCTCGCTCGACTCCGAGCTGAACTCTTTGCAGCTTCCGCCCGCAATGAGTTTTCTGGCTGGGTATATCTAAAGCTCCTGCGTACCGTCTCATAATAGGTCTTACAGGCGGCTGGAAAACAATTAAATGAGAGTGGTATGAATAAAAATCAAACGCAAGTCACAGTAACATTAAACAAGGAAGGAGAAACAGTAAAAACAAGTCACTTACACACAATGTCGTCTTTATCAACATTGTATAAATCTGGACTTGCAGATATTGCTCCGAGCAAATAGGAGGTCACCGCCTCATTATGAGGCGAGATTAGTCTGTGAAAACAAAATGTACAGTTATGATCGGTATCTATCCTATGGTATCTATACGTATCTATTTCCTTTTACCGCAGAATGAAAGCATATTCTTTAAATTTTACCCTTGCTCCGGTTCATAGCGCCTGCAATTTGTCTCCGAGTTGTGAAGACGGCGTACTGCTTCCTGTAAATGACAAAAAAATACACTTTAATAAAGCTTGTACTAGGCTACTCTTAGCTTTGGTTTTAGGCTAGGCTACTTTTAGCTTAGCTAGCAGTCATCGAACATATTCTTACCGCAAGCTTGGGATTGTGCACCCGTCTTCTCTTCTTGGAGTTAGTCTCTCCCGCACAGTTGTTCGACTGCAGAGCCACCAACTTGTCCTCTATGGACAGCAACCTGGAGTTTACCGAATTCTGCAGTTGAGTGAACCGCTCATTCATATCGGCAGTATGTTGATTAAGCTGACGAGACAGTCCACTGATAGCAATCAGCAGTTTCTTCTCGTCAGTCTGCGGACTGGCTGAAAGTTGTGGATCGCGTCCAAGAGGAGTTGAAGGCGAGTTGAACGCGAGACGTCGTCCAGCCATTGATCACGTACCAGCAAAATCCAAACACAGGAACTGGAGATGAAGTTCTTCTGAGTATATTAACACAAACATGTCTGTTTATATGCTGGTCTTGCAAGTACTGCTGTATGGGTCGTGCCCATGACCTCACACGTGATTGGACGAGGAGTCGAAGGCTTGTCAGGCTCCTCCAATCACATACGAGGTCATTGTTATACGGAAGGACTCGCGAGACCAGCTCGCGTCTATCATATAAACAAGACCGGTGTGCCTATGAAGCTGTCAGTTGAAAGATGGAAGTCCTAAGACTGAAGAAAAGACCTCGGCGCTTCTGTGAACATTGCAACACTGAACTCTCTAATACACAGTATTATGACCACAGAAAGCCCAATTTTAAAAAATGGAGTTTGGGAGAAAAAACACAAAAGGACTAGGTCAGATAACGCACAGAGCCTGTTGCTATCCAGTCATGACCCAACCGGCAGGAGTTATGTTCAACCTGGAGTTGGAGAGATTGATGAAGGTGAAATGCAGTCCGAGGACCCAGAAAAAGAAGTGATGGAAGAAATGCACCCAGCGACTGACGGTTCAGACAACGGTGAGCACCACAATTGTTACTGTCTAATAAAATGTGGTTGCTTCTCGCGGTTATGGTTATTGTAATAATTAATAATTAAATACGAAAATCGCATTATAATGCATAACTATATGTTGCATGGGTTGTTTTCCAGACGAAACAGCAGATGACCAAAGCATTCATCTTTTCCTGGACTCAAGTGATTCAGAGTCAGTGCAAGATGATGAAGACATCTCCTGTTATGTGGTAAGGCATGAAATTACCTTTGAATATAGCCTACAAGTATAAAGTTCTAGCAGCTATACATGCAATCCAGAGCTCAAACGGGAAAATCCCACATGTTTCACCTGCACTGTTGTTCTCCATTCTCAGTACTACTACTGTTACTCTCAGTGTACAGTTTAAATTTTCTGTTAGGAAACTATGAAAGCAACTAAAATAAACAATTGAATTATATACAATTTAAAAAATCTCCTGAATGAAGTTCCCACAGTGTACTTTTAACAGGTTCATTACTAAAGCTAGCTGTTTGAGATGCACTTGATGATTTTTTCAAACTACAGTTGTAAAATCTTTTCATATTCAAATGGGCATATTAATGATGGTCTTTTCACTCTCAAATGGACATATTCATGCACTGAGTACGGCCGTTTGAGGTGCTGAGTATGGGCATTGCATGCATTTTTAATGTGCCTACTTTTCATTTGCATAGGATGAGTATGTGATAGAAGAGGATGAAGTGGTGGAAAGCCTTGATGAGGAGCAGAGTGAAGCCTATCCTCACATACAAGATGGGGAGGGGCATGGAAGTGATCAGTCCACAAGTGAAAAACCAGAAGACTTGTTGATGAAACTTCTGGCCATGATGCTTTTGTCATGGCAATCAACCTTCAAGATTTCTGACAATGCCATCACATCACTTCTTCTGTGCATCAAACATTTCATGTGGATACTTGGAAATGTTGTCTGTGCTAATTCCCTCACTGCCTTTGCAAGCAATATTCCAAAGACTTTATTCTCCTTGAGGAAATGGACTGGTGTCCTCCGTGACAACTTCTTACAGTATGTGGTTTGTCCAAAATGTATGACAGTATACATGCTTACTGAAACCTACGAGCTCAGACGCGATGGCACAAAGGTTTGTAAGACTTGTGGTCACATACCATTCTACAATCACCCACAGCTGAAGTCTGCATTAACCCTTAGAACCCTAAGCTGTTTTTAGGGCATTTACACTACCTTTATTCATAAGGATTTATTCTGGTCATTGTAAGTGCCACACACATATATTATATATTGTTTTTTTCAGGAGAGTCTAGGCTATTCAGATCTGCCATTTCATGTATTAATACTAGCATTGATTTTATTTTGATTTTTAAAGAATTAAAATATAAAAAGTGTATTATAAAAATTCTTATATTTCGACATGTATCTCACCACAGCAAGCTCACAGCTCTACATGCATTTAATGTGTGTGTAGGGCAGACTGTCCTGAATCGGGCAATATAATTGCCATGTTGGAGGGATACTCTGGGGCTGAGCAATTTACAGAAATATTTGCTGTGTGATTTACGGAAATAAATGCCATTTTTTATTTAGTGATGAAAAATGACCTTTCTGCGCTCCATATCTGTGACACGAACTGATCTTACCTGACTTGACCCGAGGTTGCGTGTTAGCCTGCGTGCCTGTGTGTATGCAGTCATAATAATTCTCAACTTTTTACTGCATTGCCATGAACAAAGTAAAGGCAAAAAAGGTGTTTATTTGTTGAACAAATTGGGATGCAATGTGAGCCTTGAATTGGATGCCATGCAGGAATTTGCTAGGATCTCAAAACCGGAATATGAACATGCTTTGCCATAGAGAAACACATGATAGCATTGGATTATAAACATGCTTTGCCACAAGAACAGACAAAAACGTGGGGTAAGTCCAGCTATATGAAGTTATTATTTTGCTGTCACTTCGTCTGTTTTATAACCCAGAAGGATGTACTTGGTATCAAATGATAGCTCCGAGTCTCCTCTTTCATCTGACATGCGTGGCATATCTATGCGATCACGGGTCCGCGAGTAATTCAAACGAGAGTAATGAGTGTGCAGCGTTGGTTTGTATGCATCACGTTATTATTTTGCAGTCAGTTCGTCTGGTTTTATAAGCCAGAAGGGTCGATAAACATGGTACCAATGGATAGCCCTGTGCCTCCTCTTTCATCTGATATGCTTGCCATATCGATGCGATCACGGGTTCGCGAGTAATTCAAACTAGAGTAATGTGTGTGCAGGTGAACGCAGAGAAGTATAGACTGTAAATATGATGCAATTTGATTTAATTTCATGATTTTTTTTAATTTTCATACTTGATCGTACAGACAAGTGTGTAGTCTCGTTGGAAAGCCCCACTTCTGCTCTATCGTGCAATAAAGGTTTCATCTCGCTGCGATGAACCGTTCAGGAGCAATGTAACAGAGAAGAAAGGGTGTGTTTTTTGACGCACTTTGCGTCAATCGGGTTCTAAGGGTTAAGGAAGAAATGTGGCTCTGCCTTGCTAAGAAAGGCAAAATCTTCTTGCGGTAAAGAGTATGTCAATCCAATACGTTCTTACTGTTACAAGAGTGTTATACAGTCTCTGGAAGGACTTGTTAAAAGACCTGGATTTGATGAGAAATGTGAAGAATGGAGAAAGCGGAAAATACCTGAGGGTGTGTTAGCAGACGTATATGATGGACAAGTATGGCAGGATTACCAGTATGTGAATGGAGAGCCTTTTTTAGCAGAGCCAAATAATTTGGCCTTGATGCTGAATGTGGACTGGTTCCAACCTTTCAAAGATGCACCATATTCAGTTGGAGCCATCTACTTGGTCATTTTGAATCTACCTCGTGAAGACCGTTTTAAGGAAGAAAATATGATTCTCGTTGGACTCATACCTGGACCAAAAGAGCCATCACTACATATGAATGCTTTCTTAGACCCCTTAGTTGATGAGCTTCAAGAATTTTGGCATGGCATGATTCTGGAAGACAGCTCTTTGTTAGGACATCAGGTTAACAGAGCAGCCCTGCTTTGTCTTTCATCAGATATCCCCGCAACTCGAAAATGTGGAGGCTTTGTTGGACATGGAGCATACAGAGGTAATTTAAATATTAATATTAAATATTACATCAACAATAATCATTGAATCAGTAAAATCAATATGTAAATGTTTACATTGTTTATGTTTTAATGGATAGCAGTTGGTCTGTTTCATTAAATTCTGAAATATGAATGTGTATGTAACATATTGCATTTAACTTACATTTGCAGGATGCCACAAGTGTTTGAAGACTTTCAGCAAGAAAGGATTTGGTGAAAAAATGGACTACTCAGGATTTGAACGGTCTTCGTGGGAGCCACGCACGTCAAAGGATCACACACACTATGCTGGATTATCCAAACGGGCAAAGACGAGGGCAGAGCAGAAAATAATTGAACGGGAGTATGGAGCTAGATGGTCAGAACTTTTCCGCTTGAGTTACTATGATGCCATCAGATTTGTCGTCATAGATCCAATGCACAACCTTCTCCTTGGTACGGCAAGACATGTATTCAGACTGTGGACAGAACTAGGAATTTTAACAACAAAAGGCCTTGATGAACTTCAAGCTAGAGTGGAAAACATCAAAGTACCTTATGAGGTTGGAAGAATTCCCTTACGGATTTCATCTGGCTTCACAGGATTTACAGCAGATCAGTGGAAAAACTGGACAACCATTTACTCACTGTTTTGTCTGAAGGGGCTTATCGACAACAGACACTATGACATGTGGTTTGACTTTGTGCAGGCTTGTATCATACTCTGCTCCAGAGTCATATCCATCAATAGACTGGAAGTAGCAGATGGATACCTGCAGACTTTTCTCTCCAAATTTGTCAAACTGTTTGGCCCATTGCGCTGCACCCCCAACATGCATCTACATCTCCATTTGAAAGAATGCATGTTGGATTACGGACCAGTTTATTCTTTTTGGTGTTTTTCATTTGAGCGTTTTAATGGAATACTGGGAAAGTTTAATCACAACAATAGGACAATTGAAGTCCAGATTATGAGGCAATTTCAGCAGAGCCAACAGCTTCATATGCCATGGACATGTGAATATGGTGCAGAATTGCCAGTATTTTAGGAAGACAAATGGTTGGGACTTTGTCATGCAATGACACAGCTGATATGCTTTATGTGAAGCACAGTGTTTTGGTGTCAGCAGAACGACTTTTCTTAGAAAACTGTACAGTGGTGCCTCTGTCTCCATTCCACCAGACAATCTTGGATGTGTCTGACAGACATGCAATGTTGACAATGTATCATCAGATGTACCCTTGTGTCACTGATGTTGACTGTTTTGCCATGACATGCAAACGGGTAACATATATGAATGTAACTTACTCAATCGATGGATCTAGAGCAGAAAGGTCAGCATATGTATGTCCTAAGTGGTGTTGAAACACTAACAGTTTTGAGGAACCCATCCTTGACCCTCTAGCAGAACTACGACCAGCCATTATAAAGCAGTTTATAGTTGTTAATGTTGTGTCAAAGGGTACTGCATTTAAACATGTTATTGCACAAGTTTCCTGGCTTCATCCCCATCCGGACAGACATTTTTATGGAAAGCCAATAGAAGTTTGGGGCTTGCAGGGAACAGACACGTCATACCCAGCATCATTTCTGCCAGTTGAGCGCATTGCTGGGAGATGTGTGGTTAATACATCCTCTGTGCATTTAAGTAAGACCAAAGAAAAGGTCACTGTAGTCATGCCACTATGCACAGTAGTTGAGCTCTAGGAGACTGTGATCTCTGCAGACCCCTCATTCTGATTCTAATGTTGTTTGCATGGAATGCACATTTTACCTTGCTGATTCTGATTCACATTTTACCAGCTGATTCTGATTAAAACAAATTTTTGAAATAAATTATTTTGTGTATTTTTTTTACATAACATTTGCCATTGCTAATGGCATACACAGTAGCATACTTTAATTAAATAAATAAATTCAAGCTAAAATGTAAGAGTCTATAATTAGGCTATACTGAGCCTGATCTATTTGTACCAGAGATTTTCTTACCTTTTAGAAAAATGTCACTTGGGGTAAAACTCCCCCTGCAACCCTGATTTGCATTTGTATAGCTCACAGCATTTTCATTTACATGTTAAAGCCTCCCCTAGAATTAGGAGGAGGGGGGTCATGGGGGGACAACTGCCAAGCAAGGCCCACGTCAATTTCTGACTATTCATGGCAGTTTTCGGTGTTGCCTGCAAATTACCGTGAACAGCCGTTAACCTGAACTTCCACGACAATCTACAGTGCCGCATAGTGACGAAAATCACACTTTTCATGCAGTGCCTCTAAGTAAAGTCAGCCAGTCACACCTGCCGCCTGGGTTAGTGGGGCCCTCTGCTAAGGTGCCTGTCCTGATAGAGGGGATTTATGCTAAAGCTCTTCTAGATAGTGGTTCCCAGGTCGCTATTTTATATCGTAGCTTTTATAAAGCGTATTTGAAGCATTTGCCACTGCAGCCAGTGGAAAACCTGGAAATATGGGGTTTGAGCTCTCACAAATACCCATATGACGGATACTTGTCGCTCAAGCTTGAGTTTATTGGATCTGTCACTGGAGTGCCTCAGGTGGTAGACACTTTGGCTCTTGTGTGTCCTGACCCTCAGGTGAAAGAGGGGATTGCCATTTTAGTGGGCATGAACACTGAGTTGGTCACGAAGTTGTTTGAGTCTTGCAGAGAACAGGCTGGAGACTGTTTTCTTAACACTCTGACCAAACACCCTGTGGTAAGCAAGGTTCTTAAGTCTATTAACGACACTGGTGTCTCACAGGATGGGCCTGTTATCTTGAAGCCTGTGGCTGGTGCAGAGCCGGTCAAGGTGATGCAGCGCCACTGTATCTTGCCTGTGGGACAGAATGTTCGCTTGGGTCCGGTGGTCAACACCACTCCGGCTCCGTGCCCTAGAGCTGTGCGACGGAGTAGGGCCAAGGAAAAGCATAGAGCTGTTAAGTTGCCTCCTGTTGTCCCCAGAGAATGTAGCTCTTCAGAACCTGATTCTGAGTTTGTCTGCTATGTTGAGGATGCAGTGCAGAAAGGTCCTGTGTGTGAAACCGCACAGAATTCCCCGCCTGTACTGGAGCAAAACTCCACTGCGCCGTGTGTCTCCACTCCACCTACTGTCCCTAGGTTAGTGCACACACCTAGTGATGTAGTCGCATCTTCCTTCAACACTGCGCTCCCCATCTCTCCATACAGGTCTCTTGACGTAATAGAAGACGTTGCAGCTGCAGGCCAGGATGGTAGCCGTCCTGATGTTTCTGTAACTACCCCTGCAGCTCCTTCAGACTCAGTGCCCCTTGTAGTGCATAGGTCACATAGGGAAAGGAACTGCTTGACTTATTGCAAGCTGGGAGTGCAGAGCAGCAACTACATAGTAGCCTCACACATGACAACAGTGCTGCCAGCAAGGGCGTAGGTTTGGTCTGAGCTTTGGTGGGGACACTAACCCCCCCCACCCCCCGAAAAATACTATGCTACTATCCATGATTAAAATGTGCTACTGTCCAACTTGATCTAACTATACTGTGTAGCCTACATAATCTGATTTTAAGATGTACAGATATGCAGGCTATATTTAACATTTAACATTTATTTTCTATTTGGTCTGTTATGAAATCATGCATTGACCCATTTAAGCACAGCTCAGTTTTAAGAAACTTAAATACATGCATACTTAGCATTTTGTGAAAAGAAATCAACATTGACAAACTCTTAACTGTGATCTGCCTGTATATTCTCTGATTCTAATAATTACAGATATCTAGGCGATGTAAGCACAGCTCAGTTTTAAGAAATGCTTAAAGCCGAAAGACCATGTTGAATTTTGCTACAATTTATTATCAAAACCGTATTACTCTGGAACAGCTAACTATACACGGGAATGCATTACACCTTTGTGTTCAGTAAGGTCTGCTGTTTATTCTGATATATGGTTTGTCGTGTTGCGTGAAGAGTGTGTAGGCCTACGATCAGGGGCGTAGATTTGCGTGGGGACCGAAGGACGTGTCCACACCAATGTCAAATTACGACTGAAATGTCCCCACCAATATTCAGGTGGAAATGAGGAAAAAGTGCTCACATGCGCTACACAAAGAGTTAAATCATTACTCACTTCAGTGCTGCGGATCATCTCGTACAGATCTTGTAATGTGCATTAGCCTAAGGGTAAATCGCGCTGATTTGAAGTTACCTATAATAACTACCAGTGAGCTGCAGTCTCCTGCGCAGCATGGTGCAGCGCTTCAGCTTCACTTCACTACAAGGCATATGAAGTGCGTCCAAATTCACCCATTCTTCTCTGTTGAACTCCTCGAGAAGTAGGCTAATCATCACACATGTGTCACATGATAGAGCCTTTTCTCAGCTTTTAAACGGTGCTAGCTAGCCACTATTTTCTGGATAAACAGTTCGCGAGAAAAATAACTTCAAGAAATCACACCCATAGCTAGTGTTTGAGTCCTAGACTATGTTTGTTGTTTTGGTTATTTGATTTGTTTTCTTTGGTTTCCCCCTCATCTTTCTACCTATGTGACTCAGCATGGGGGCATGCTGTTTAATTGGTGGGGGGAGAGTGTAAGCACCTGTAAAATTTACGTTTTTCAGTATGCTTAATATGCCTTTTGTTTCTGTATGAATTTACTCCATGTACCAGAATGCTTTGTAATTTACTTGCTTCTGTGATTTCCAACATTCTATACATGTGCACCAATCAAATGTCTTTGTTTGTTTTGCTTTTATTTGAATTGTTTAAGCAGCCAATCATTAACGTTACCGTATGTACACAGTTGTTGGTGCACTGAATTTTATTATCAGCCTAGCGTAGCAGCTAGTGAAACATTTAGTTTTACGCCATATTCTCTGTCTGTCCTCGATGACGCGACGATTTTCTCTACTGATCTCTGCCCCGATCCTGCACATTACATATTTTTGTATTAAGTTTGTCTCTGATGGCAAATGTGTAGTCAGGGTGGCGCTCAACGATTGTGTTGAATAACGTTACATCAGTTGTGAGTAGTTTTTCTCGGATGGTCTTGCACAGACCCTTATCAAGCAGCACTAAAATGAACGTCATGTTTGCTAATTCTCTCCCTAGTTGTTGGACGAGCAGAAGGACGCTATGGATGGTGAGGATGAACCCGCGATGACAGGGAGGAATGAACTTGAACCTGTGTTATTCAGAGGATAAGTCAATGCTATGTACTGTGTTCTGTAACTGTCCGTTCTTGTGGCCATTCAAATGTATAGGGCAATTCCACGCAAAACTGTAACATCCATAACACCAACACAATGCCATGGTATTTAGTTGGCATTATGGATGTGACAGTTTTGCGTGGAATTGCCCTATACAAGTTACAGACTTTCAAAGTTAAACATATCAAATATAATTTCATATAGACTACTAACAATCAGACCTGAAGACTTCATGAAACACTACCAAAATAAAGTTGAAACTAATTCTACAAAAGGCACTCCAAAGGAAAAGCCTTTTTGGCTGCATTGGCCAACATGTTTCGACCAACAGCCTGTCACTATGAAACTCTGTAACTAGATTTAAACTTCCCTCTGTATGGAAAAAAAGATCTATTATTCAACATTAGTTAACACACTGAGAATGATTGCTGCACTTTATGTATTGTTCTCTAGCAACCTGAAGGTCCAAGACTCAATCCACTGAAGGCTCTCCGTAAGGTGGTGGATCTGATGTCTGCTTTGTGGTCCTATAGGACGACGCCATGGATTGGGGTCAGAGATGCGCCTGAGAAGTAAGTGTTTGTGTTTGTAATCAAGTGCTGTAATCACAATTTGACTGATGCTAAAACTGGAGTAGGGGATTTGAATGGACATTTATACCGTGAATTTAAGACATCAAAAAGCCTGTTCATGGCCTCAAAGAAGTCAGTCGTAGTATTTGCCTAACTTGGCAGCCTCTCCAGCTGTATCATAGTCTTCAGTCCTATTGTGTTATCACAGCATTTATAGTATGAAGGATCATATTAAGCAAAGCAATGTGCAGGTGTAGTAACTTAATTTCAAGAACATAAGAACATAATTGTAATTCATGATGTTTTTTTTTTTTTACTTTGCGTGGTGTTGTCTCTGTTTTAGGTGCTGTAAATGCTGGCCATATGACTTCAACCTTCATCCAACCAAACGAAGAGATCCTGCTTTCCTACACTCCATTCAGGATGTTAGTTAATTCAAAGACAATAACAGTATTTAGTTTTGTAAATGCTTAACTACCACTCAATGCAGGACACATCTACTGGCAGTTGATGGAGGGGGTTTAGGGCAGTTGTGCTATTCTTTTCCTTGTGGGTAGACTGCAGAATGTGGCTATGTATGCAGGTGTTAAATTGTGGGATTTGTTGAAAATGTGAATTTCAAATAAAACCATACCATTCAAAGTTAGCCTCACACACTTTATACCCTCCTTTCCTCAGGTTTACTTGTTTGGATCGGATGGACAAGTCGGCACTCCTTATATTAACAAGCTACCTCTTTCTTCTACTTCTAGTTCAATAATATGGTATCTGAAAGAGAAATGCCAGTGTTCATCATATTTTTAGCCTTATGTCAATGAAAAAATAAGTGGTGTATTTCCATTGTAATTTGCGTGGGTAGTAGGCCTAAAGATATGGCCGTGTGGCGGCGCTGTGGGATACATCGATTGGCGCTACTTTATCAAACATCAGAGGTAAGGCTAATTGAGAAAGCAGACGTCTGGTTAGATGTGCTAGTTAGCAACTTGTTAACCAGGGGCACGTTTCCCATAACCATAGTTGCTAACTAAGTTAGCTACTTTGTTGGTTACAATGCAAACTGGTTTTGGGAAACGCACCCCTGGCTGTCCAGATTATTATGTGATATGACCTACTTGTTAAAAAATAATATGCAATACTATAGTACAGTGGTTCTCAAATGGGGGTACGTGAGATTTTAAAATATACAAATAATTTGCAATAAATGTAGTCATGGATTACTATCCAAATGTTTGAATGTTGTATGTTTTTATTAGTTCCAAAGTTTAATAAATTAGACACTGATGGCACAGTGCTCTGTTTTAAATCTTTTTTTTCTCAACCAAAAATGCTTTGCGCTGGTTAGGGGGAAGGCTACTTGGCTGAAAAAAATATTTCACAGGGGGGTACATCACTGAAAAAAGGTTGAGAAACCACTGCCCTAGTTTATGTGTATGGCCGTCTGCTATACAGCCTATTTGAACGCAATCCAGACATCAAAAACGATGCTGATATGACTGTACGTACATGTCTGCGTCCTTAGGGAAGGAGAAGACAGAAAGGTGTCTGTTTATGCACCCAAAGTTTAGGCATTTTCGCGATTGAGTGATCAACATCGAAGTGGTAAGCAACGGTAACTTATTCCAGAGAACCTTTGGCTACTTAGTAGCATGGGCGGATTATGAACCTTCGGGCCCCTGGGCCCAGATGTATTAAGGGCCCCCCACTTATTGTCGTATATGTGGGAGGGGGGGTTTGGGGGTCCTCCCCCAGACATTTTTTTATTTGTTTGATGTGATTTCCTGTATTCTGGTGCATTTTAGAGATGGCCAATACTAAATTCAATCAGATTCATAGCCTACATCCTGATTTGTTGATATTGAGGCAATGATTCCATGCAAAGGCTTGGGCTTCAGGGCCCCCTGACCCCTTGGGCCCCTGGGCCTGGGCCCAGTAGGCCCGTTCAGTAATCCATCCCTGCTTAGTAGATCGCGTGCCAGTGGGTTACAGAAACAGACAGACAAGTGGCAAACAAGGTCGTTTTTCTCATTAACTGTTCATCTGAAAAACGCCATGTCGATGTCAGAATGTAAGGAACACATGTGAATTACAGAAAATGCCTTAAAATGTCCAATCTCGAGCTGTATAATTAAGGGCTGGGGCATAATCCGAGAAAAAAATGATTTCTTCCATAGGGCCACAGTGTAAAGAATCTCTCGCTAGTCTCCTAAAAAGGCGTGGCGCTAGTGAACCCTACGTCATAGGGGAACAGGAAGAACCCTTCTGTGAATCGTCTCGCTTTATCAACCGTCTCTGGTTTAGGGTAGGCCTGCTGGGCTCGTTGTAAAGAAAGACTTCAATTTAATTGATCTGAAGAATTTGAAAAGTTCAATCTTTGTCATAAAGGGATCAGTGTTCTTAGAAGGAACAAAAGAAAGACCCTTTGAAAGAATGTCAGTCTCTTCCGCACTGAGTAATCTTTTAGACAGATTTACTACATTCGATACCTCTGTCCCCGACCACTTCGTCCTGCGTAATCTGTGTTTCTTGCCACCCCGCCGTGTCAGTCTCCTCTGGCGGAGTAAATAAACATATGCATCCGAAATTAAAGATCAAAATGCATGGTTGAAGGAACATTGCTTAATTTATTTTATTATTATTATTATTATTATTATTATTATTATTATTAATGACATAACATTGTCATTAATAAGTAAGTTTAAAGAAAAACGTGCCAACATCTGACCAGTAAAATACATGACCTTATTTGAATATTCAAAACAGGTAAAGCAAATTCTTTCAAAATGGCTTGGCTAGTTGCTTAATCTTTTTCCACCTGAGGTCTTTTAAAATAGTGATACTGAATAATTTACTGGTAATACTAAATCTGGGCAATATAACATCATTTATTAGGCCGGTCTCAGAGTTATCAGTGTAGTTTCCTGACTACAGTTTTTAAATTAAAGAAATAATGTAAAACATAATTTCATATCATGCATTATTTGTTCATGACCACATCAGTTTCAGAATAGCCTAATTTAAAACAAAACATTTCCCTATCAAAGCAGCTGGTTAGTTTTTATTATACCAATGTCTAGACAATTTTAATGATAAAAGCATATTTTCTTGGTGGTCTAGCAATTTGCAGAACTGCAGTCAATGGAGCCATTGGAGTCAGCATATAAACAAATAATTTCAGATAAAAACAGTTCATTAGATAAAAGCACAGTGTGTGGGTGATGAGAGCAGCCAGCAGTAAACACAAGGCTACTATTCCTAAATACCTTAACCATGACCAGTTGGCTGCTGCAGCACTTAAATCATATTCCACAATAACCTTGCCTACATAGCCCTTTATATTTATTAAAAACAGAAATAAATAGGTAATTGTCAACAGCATTACACAAACAGGATAATGTACATAGGTAAGAACATTGAGTCTCTGATTAGGGCGTTGCCATTTCATGATATTGCTGTTTTGAATTATGGTTGTAAAGGCCATAAACACCACAACTTTTTTCCCTGGAACGCAAGTCATGCTAAGAATGAAAGTGATTCCAGGTATTCTCTTCAGCAATGTAAATGAACATCCAAATGGTTGTTGGGTTATATGGAGAGTGTGTAAAAAACACAGCCATAAAATTTGAAGAGTGGAGGAAGCAGCTTTTGGGAGAGGAGGGCCTTTTTGAAGATAAACAGCAGAGGCCACAGCTAGTGACACACAAAGCCCCAGTAAGAGCAGGGATTTTGGCAGCGATCCCATTATCCTTCTGAAAGATACAGTCCTACTGGCACCATCTATCCAGCTTTGCTGAAGTCTGTTGACTTTGACATCTAAAGAAAGACAGCAAGCATGGAACAGACATGAAGGAAGACATTTTGGCATGATACTTTGACATTTATCAAATATAGTATTTCCAATTTCTTTCAAGGGTTTTTCTCACCGTGCAGGCATCTCAATTTCATCTTAGATTTTAAAACATATTGAAACATCTGTTGTCTTTCATGTGTGCCCTTCCATCCTCTCCGACAACAATTCAGACTGAACACTGATTGTATTTTTTTCATGAAGACAGCATCACTAACCTAAAAAAAGACAACATCCATCATCTTTTCACATTCACACAACTCGTCAAACTTTTTGATTAAATAATTTACAGAATGTTCTTTTAGTGTTTTTTAAACCTTTCAATCGAAATCTATCAAAGCAGAGAAAGACAGGGTTGTGACCGTTAGTAGTCACACAGTTGCTGTTGCACATTTCACCTGGGACATGGGGCATGTTTGTGCACAAAACTCCCCACAGCATTTGGCAGAAGCTTGCAACAGAGAACTGCACAGAGTAGTAATCCTGCATACAGGCACAGACATTGTGCTGGAGATGGGTGCTGTGCAGAGACACCAGAGATAGGCACTTTGTGGAAGATGTAACCATTTCAGGCACAGCAACATATTCTGGATCATGGCAGCATGTTTTTCTGTTTTGCTTTTGACACACATCATTTTGTTGAAATGTCCTCTAGTAGAAAATGGTATAATATTATGGCATAGACTGAATTCCATGGCTTGTTGAGGGATGACTTGTGCCACATCTTGCTTTGCCTTTACAAGATCACAGCAAGCAACTCTCATCCAGTGATTTTTGACCTGTGCCAGAACAGTGACAAGGGACAAGCCATTACCCAGAGCTTCAGAAATTATCAGCCTTTTACATCATCTTAGTGCAAATTTAGACAAGTGATGCATACAGATGTATTGGAAAAACACAGTTTACATCAAGGATAACATTTTACAAGAGTAGCAATAATAAAATGATCCTTAAAAATAACGCCCTTGCAATAATATGTTTTTGTATACTAAAATAAATCAGTATGCCAGTGTTAATAAGGTGAAGAATGCATATGTCAGAGAGGTGTCTGATTAAGACTGATGAAGTCTCTGCTGCAGCTTTACTGGTTCCCTTGCCCCTCACTCACACTCTCCAGTGCAGACCCCTGGAGGTTCAGGGCTCCACAAACACTGTTGTTTAGCATGGTCACACTGTGAAAAGTTGAAGCTCTGTTGATATTCTCTGAGATGGGCATCAGATCACAATATGACTTCTGCATCTCATCACATCTAAAAAAAAAACATAAGAAAAATAGGCAACAACTAGTCAGACTAAAGATCTTACAATAAAAGTCTTATTTTATGTTGAACACAGACTCCTAACAGAGCACTTACACTGAAATATATGAACAAATAACCTCATAAGGACATCATCAAGAAGATAAATGTGTTAAGCATCTGCATGTTAACTCACCTTTCAACTATCCTCCTATATTTTGTTTTATACTGACCCAAAGCAATATCACTGCAACAATGCAACTCAAAAAGTCCTTTGAACTGAACAAAACATTTGTCAAAGCAAAAACCTGTACAGTATGGACTAAGAGCCCTTATAAGAAGAGCAAAGAGCACTAGTGTGTCTACCCTCATCTCCTCATGAAGCTTGTCTCAAGAAGATCCACTGTCCTGGAGGGTATCTTACTTTTATACCCAGTGGAAGTAGGCCATTTAAATTTGCGGAAGGATGACCAATTCTCAAAGGTACACCTGAGTTGTGCTCAAAGCCTTCATCACATCACCAAAAAAAAAAAAAAGGTCAGGGCACACAAATGGTAGTTCAGCTGTGCATATTGATAAGTTATTTGCGCTCAGACCCATTGAGTGTAGTACACAACAACAATCTTGTAAATAACCAAATGGCAAATTATAGATTAGCTTTTCTTTAGAAGATTTGAATTACATCTTCATCTGACATCTACTTAATGAATAACCCCTAAACAAACAAGTCTATGTAACATTCAGTGTAATATAGAATCGAATGCTTCTCTTGTCTCTGATCCCAACACCACAACTTAGATTTTTCTGTCTGTAGCAGTATTTATTTTTATTTCCCCTTCAGGCCTTCATTCCACTCATGCTAATTAAAGTGTCTGTAACCATGTTCATAACTATATAGTTTTTTCTCTGAAACTGATCAGAAGGCCAGCATTATAGAGCATCTTCACTTCACAGGATAAAATTGGTATTTTCTGTGTACCGTTTGATAAAGCAGTCATGACCTATGTTTTCACACAAGAGATTCTGATGTTTTCATCCACCTGCGCTGGGGCCTGCACAGAGGTTAGAGCCAGTTTGCATTGTTCTGTGAAAACTGTGGTGCACACCCTGGTAAGATTTCTTCAGCTACTTGCCAATTTCTTTTTGGCAAAGCAGTCAATAAACAGTAGGTTTAAAGAGGAAAGTGTAAAATGCCCACATATTGTATAGTATACCCTGCACTGCCAAAGGTGTACTGTAGTTAGATTGTGCATTATATGACACAGCTATGTGGTTACAATACTTTCAGAGAAGCCAGCCACTACATGGTGCAAACCACTCCTTTAGTTTGGTTTGCACAGCTCAGTATTAGACAGCCAAAACCTTCCAAAAGGGCTCCAAGACAGCATGCAAGTATGAGGTCTTGGCCATATTCACTAATCCTGTCCCTGGCTGTACTTTATTTTATGAGTGCAATGTATTGTGGGGATAATAGAAAGGATAAAACACCATGATGGAAGAATCATGGAAATAAACATTAATATGGGGGTAATTAAGCAGTATGGCATGGGTGAGGGTGATTGATTGATAAGGATCCACAGCTGTTGGGATATCCTTTACCAACGTCAAGATCATGAGTGCCATTTGCTTTTACAACAGTTATAGTACTAACTAATCAAGTTTAAATTGTGTTTTCTATGGTTAATTCAAATTTTTGTTTGGTCATCTTCCACCCCAAAACAATAGGTCAAATCTTAGTGTTGGCAGCATATCGCTCGAGAGGCAAGTTCTGTGAGAGGCGATGTCCTTGTGCACACAGTGGTTTATAGAGCCTACTTTGCTTGTTTATATGTCACATGCTAAATTGAACATTTGGCCTATTCCATTTTCTTCATTTTCTCACTTACTAACTGCCAAATGAGATGTTATGAAATAACTGAGCTCTCATCTTGAAGTTTGTTTGCATTGGAATGATTACTAGCGTTTTTTGAGAAGTCCGAATAGGGATATCTCTGGACATCCCCATTCTGGAATGCTTCTCATCCAATCAGAAATAGTTTGATCAGACCTAATTGTTGTATAACGGGGACATTTATGCTTTTGTATATTTGTATAGTAGTTAAAAATGGTTAAAGTGAAATTTTAAATCTGCAAAGAGATGGTGATAGCCCATTACTTATTCTTAGGCAATTTTGTTTTGTTATGCATTATCTTATATACTGTATAGTAATCACAACGTACAACTCTGGGGTAGATTTACTAACACGCAGTATTTATCAAACCAGCAGCTCATCTGGTAACTAACCTTTCTCCAACCTCTACCGCAATTTACGCGTACAACGCAAAACTGGTGCTCTGAATAGCGATTCTGTTGTCTTTGAAAGTTCCTGTTATTGAAGCATTTAACCATAATTTGCAGTAATACCTGCTTCTACCAGGCGGAAATATTTCATCGCAAAACAGACTTTCGTAAATACAGGGGAATACCTAATTAGGCGCATTTTACGCTTCTCCTACATTTTAACACGAAACTTCCACTTTCCTCTGACCCTCCTCTGAATGCATATGCATGACACGGGAAAACGCAATTTGCCATTTTCAGCTCCTGCAACAGGCAGTTTGCGGTTTTACCAAGTGCGGCCTGTTTGTAAATAGCTTGTATCGGTTACGTCAGTCTTTGCAAACAATTAACACCTGGAAACAGGCGCAAACGGCTTGATAAATCTATCCCTCTGTTTCCAAAAATGTTGGGATGCTGTGCAAAATGTAAAAAACAAACAAATGGGATAATTTGCATTTGCAAAATCATCGGCAACATGTCAAACGTTGAAAGTGAGAAATTATATTACTATGAAAAAATATGCTCATGTTGAATTTGATGCCAGCTTTTGAAAGAGGCAGTCTCACAGAAAAAAAAGATTTGGAGGTATTCATCACTAAAAGCTGTGTGGGCAAATAATAATTCTGAAGAATTTGGGGTTTTTATCAGCTATAGTACAAAATACACACCTGCATATTCAGAGAATCCAGGGAAATCTTTGTACACAGGAACACGGCTGAAAAACAATATTGGATGGCTGTGATCTTTGGGGCCTCATATGGCGCTGCATTAAAAATCTGTTTTTGTAATGAAAAACATTGCATGGGCTGAGGAAAACCTTCCAATAGCCATTCTCTATGAACATGATAGTCCATCCAAATATTCTGGTTAAAACTCCATGCAAAGAAGAAACCATATTTACACATGATCCAGAAATGCCGTTTTCTTATCTGGGCCCAAGCTCATTTAAGATGCACCAAGGTGAAATGTAAAACTGTGGTAAGACCAATACATTTTTTTATTTCTTTTTTGCAGAAATTATGGACTCTGCATCTTATGGGCACATTCTATGATGATATAGGGGCACATTAGACAGCTTGCACATCTCGAAAGGCACACTTAATGCTGAATGACATATACAGCTATATGCTGTAACTCACACTTCAAATCAGGCAGGTGTGTGGTGAATATGAGATGAGAATATGATAATTGATAATGATTTTAGTTTTTGTGAGAGTGATATCACCGCATTTGAGTTTTATATAAATATATGGCGCCATTAGATTAATCTGCTGGTGTTCACCTCTCTTATTACCAACATCCCTCTCTACTGCTACAATGTGAACACAATTTGTGAGCAGTGTGATTTGCTCAGGGTTTTCTTTTAAATCCACTAGAGGGCGATGTTGCAGTCTTTAAGGCTTGCAAGCAAAGTTTGAGCAAAATGAGGGTTCTGACCTGTTGCTGCTTCAAATAATGCAAACAAAGTGGTTTTGAAATGAAATGTGTTGCTGTTGAAATTGCCCATGTTTGGCCTTTTAGGAGTTTGAGCTGTCATTTGAGCATTTAAATATAGTGAACCTGTATGCAAAAATGCTACAGTAGTAACAGCCTTCTGCATTCATTGTTTATTTTGATTTTTTTTATGTATTTGGTGTGTGATGAAGGGCTGTAGAGACCAATGGTTGAACAAAGATGTATGTCACTTGTTGCTTTATTTTATTACTGTATAATGACGAGAATTTCAATACAATCAGTTCATTAAAGAATTATGGAATCACAGAAAACCCACATAGCATTTAATGTGCATTCTTTCTCATGATATGCTTCCTTGTATTTTCATCTGGACGACAAATTATAATATATCATTTGGGAATGAAAATACAAAATAACAAACCAAAACTAGATGCCAAAATAGCAAATATCTCTACTGCTACAGTACATTTTCCAGGAGAGCTGACATAAGCAGGAATAAAAGTGATCCAGACAGCGCAAAATATCAGCATACTGAATGTGATAAATTTGGCCTCATTAAAGTTATGAGGTAGTTTACGAGCTAGAAAAGCCAGTATGAAACACAAAACTGCAAGGATTCCTATATACCCCAACATAGCCCAGAAACCTACAGCTGAACCTTCATTACACTCTAGAATTATCCTGTATTGGTAAAGACTCATATTCTGATATGGGAATGGAGGGGATATAGTTAACCACAGGACACATATAAGGACTTGTATGAGAGTGAAGCCAAGAACACTGAGTCTCTGTTGCAGAGGCCCAAACCACTTCATGACATTACTGCCTGGAAGAGTGGCTCTGAAGGCCATTAACACCACTATTGTTTTCCCCAGAACACAGGAGATGCAGAGAACAAAGGTGATCCCAAACGCTGTGTGACGCAACATACAGGACCACTCAGAGGGCCGACCAATGAAAGTAAGAGAGCAAAGGAAACACAGAGTCAGTGAGAAGAGCAGTAAAAAGCTCAGCTCAGAGTTGTTGGATTTTACTATGGGTGTATGTCTGTACTGGCAGAAAATAACTCCAATTAACATGGTCAAACTGGCACCCATCAAGGAAAGAAATGTTAGAATTATTCCCATCACTTCAGTGTAGGATAGAAATTCAATTGTTTTTAAGACACACTGATCACCTTTCCAGTTGGACCAGTATGTTGGAGGACACTTCAGACAATCAGATGCATCTGTATTTAAATAAAAGAAACAGCCTGAGGGTTTCAGAGCTTTCAGATAAAATATGGGTCTACCTTGTCTAAACATTGATAACATTGAATACCACAGTAGTCTTCTTTGATGGAGCATCAACATTAAGACAAAAAACAAAGTAGCATTACTTCTCCCTCTCCACATGGTATGCACTGATAGCAGCATACAGGCCTGCCTTGTACAGCCTTCCTGGTGCCTGGAGGGTAACTCTTACTACACACAGACACAGGCACCTGCATCATTTTTATTTATTTGTATTTATTGTGATGGACAATCAATAGTAAGTCAATAGAAACATGGTAAATACTTCTGCCTTCCTTATGGGTGCCATAAGGCAACTAAAGTAAGAGAGTCTTACTGTTGTGAACCCTCCACCCCAAACAATGCTGACATTTCTAATTTTGAGTTGTTGTCCTTTGGGCAAAAATCCATTGTAATGGCCAATTTTCAGTGCCTTCATGGTTCCTCTTTGGACATTTTGTAGATTTATTAGATCGTATATTGCTGGATAATCTCCCTGTTCGTCAAAATATACATTTTCACCCTGTTTTGTGCTGAAATGGACTTGTTGCAGGTATTGTAAAATCTGAAATTTAGAAAAACAAATAAAAAAGAAAGCACGCTAGAACATATCAATAGATTTAAAACAGGAATGAGTAATGTGTTATGATGAATACAAAGAATTCTTTGATGTAGGTCTAACCTGCCATGGCTGTATGTTAGTGGTTTCAGCACAAGTATCATTGGTAAAGGGCCTTTTCCAGGCTGACAGGTGTAGAGTTTGTGTAATGCATGTGCCACAGCATATACAGCTTTATAGACATTACTGGTTATTAACGTTTCTGAGATGCTCAGATCCATTACACTGTTTTCTGTCATCGTTTTCGGTTGGTGGATTCAAAGAACAGTCAAAGACAGATTTCCAGAAGTCTCTCAGGAAAAGACTGTTAGGATACTTAGAAGGGTGTAGGCTCTGTAGAAAAGGTCCCAGACCAGGAATATGTGCCTTGCTGACAGTAAATCCTACAGATCCAATGAGAACAGTGTGCCCTTCACTATACTGTAAGGGAATCATCTGTAAGCCATGCTTCACTGCCAACCCACTGCAGACCAGAAATGTTTTGTCGGTGCAGTTCTGCCACTAACACTTTGATCTCCCTGTGAGACATGAAGGCAACAATCACTTTTGATGTGGAGTTTTGTATGTCTACTATCTGGCGAACTGAATGTTCAGGATTTGTGCTCTCAAAAGCCTTATTATATTCAATACACACTCCCTCCTCTTTTGCTGATTTCATAAAACCAGCCATCCCATTGATGCCATAATCATTTGCATTGCTTAAGGCTCCAACCCAGGTTCAGCCAAAGTGTCTGACAAGTTGAGCTAGAGCTCTGCTCTGGTAGTAGTCGCTGGGAATGATTCTGAAGAAGGAGGGGAACTCTTTTCTGTTACTCAAGCAAGTACATGTAGCAAAATGACTGATCTGTATAATAAAAAATGACAAATTGAAAAATGTTGGACAGTTATACAGTAGACACAGTTCATATTCATTTGACATATTAGTAAATCTGATATTTGTTCAGATAATTACCAATGGGAATACAGTAACATACATAAAGATGCTTGAAATCTTGGAAAATGATTTATGAAATTATGGAAATAGTAAATGGAAAGTGTTACCACTGGGACATGACAACGTCCTATTATCCGTGTGAAACCCACAGTTGGGTTTGAGGCTGAGTGACCTATTAAAGCTTGGGCTCTGACTGTTCCTGAACAGTTCTTTCCGTCAGTGACCTTTTCCACACCATTTGCTAATGCCATTGCAGACCTTAGTATGTTGGAATATCCACAGGCATTGTAGATTCTATACCCTAATCTATGTTGTGGGAGAAGAGTTGGATTTTTATTTATCTCTTCAATTGCATATATAACTGTTTGTGCAAATTTAAATTCTCTGTAATTAAGACTGTGGAGAGAAAAATAATTCATAAATCAGTTACTGTTCATTTCAGAAGTACCAAACTTTTCATTCATTTTTTTAGTAAGTATGAGTACTGGTAAGTATACAATACACGGAAGTACAAGTAAGTACTTTTACTATTAATTACTATAATGCTATTTAAAAAGTATTTTATATATTTTATGCTTACAAGCTTAGCATATCACATGTAGGAAGTAAGGAATCAAAAGCACTCACTTTTTGCAATTTGGTTCATTTGGCAATCTTTGAAATGTAGGTATCTCTCCAACATAACGCGTGCGAAATGCGAATATTCCGCCAATTATCAGGTCTCCGTGCCCAGCTAGTACAGACAGGCTCGGCTCGTATGAGCAGGGAGATCAAGGTGAGCAGCTTTAGCAGTAGCATCACTCTGAGCAGTAGATCTTATCACCAGGCTCTTTATACCATCTATGCCACGTCTCAATTCAGATCAGCAAATATGAAAGACTGTGAAGGGCCTCAGGAGATTGCAGGTGCAACCTGATTGCTGCTGAAAGCCGGGAAATATACACTTATTCTCAGGAAGATGTGTGTTCTGTCTTATCCGGCGCTTCAATAGGTTGAGTTGAACTATAATTTTTATTAATTAATTATTAACCATCTGTTATAGCGCGACTTCTTGGTTGAAAGATTACAGAAGCTAGGTTTATCTTTAACAATATCCTGGGTAACATATGCTATCACCAGTTAATACTATTTTTCCACATAATAGAATCTGCATAATTTGAAAGCCTGGTCACTACCACTGCTAGCTTTTGTGGCTAGTTATTTTGCTTACTTACACTCTGCTTTATGAAAAAGCTTTGTATGTCCCCTTTCTTCTTCTTGGGTGGCATAGCTGATCTACACACCACAAAAAGGGGTTTGTATGTATGCTGAAGGGAAAAGGGAATATCAAAATGTTTCACTCTGGCCTTTTATGGGGTAGGCCTATGTATTGACAGACAGCCCTGGTAACTTACCGTTGTCGTTGACACACCCGCTCGCTTGACTACCAGTGAAAGAATAAAGCAATAGGGGAGTTCGACTTGCGGCAGATCTGTGCAGATCTGACTTGATGTGATGCATGCTGGGTTGAACACAATGCATACTGGGATGGACGCAATGCTTGCTGGTTAGAAATTCTGTCCGACTTCTGTCAGCCGGGGACTTACCACCGTGACACCATGTCACATGTCCTTAAAATATCGCGGGAGTCTTAGCCTGCAGACAGATCTTGCAGTTGCCTTCCAGGAGCTGCATGAGCTGAAACACGCCCTCATGACGTCAGTTCAAAGACGTGATAGGGCCATTTGGGAGGAATCCCTTCATGACCATTTTGACGAGAATCTCATGCTGCTTCCTTATGTTGGAATATGCGAAAATAAACAGAAATCGAAGGGATACCTTCTTATATGTGATTTCTGCAACAATGGTAGGCTAGCCTACTGAAAACGTTTGGATATTCTGTTATTTTCTGCTGTTGGCTAAATAGATAGACACACATATAGGGAAAACACTTGATATTGAATTTATTTGCTACAATGCAGGCCTGTTAACTGTATGACAACAGTGGTTTATTTAAACTACATCATAACAATTTATTTCGTCAGTCATCATGGTCATTTTAATGAGTAAGAATGAAAGTTCTGCTGTGTTTATTGCAAACAACATTCCGCGATATCTCCCGCGATGTCTCCCGCGAGTCACGTCAGGCAGACTGTAGCCTTTCTGTCCGGGATGAGCTGCCCTCTGTTGTAGCTCCTCCCGGCTAGCCTCTGAAGATCACGTTTACGTAGAAAGCCAGACGAAAGTCAGACTCAGACAAGACGAACAAGCCTAATGTGTGTGCAGCATGCGTGTCAGATAACCCTTCCCCCCTCCCCCTCGGTTTTTCAGCCAATCAAACGACGACCTTTCTTGTACTGTCGTGCTGGCTGTCGGAATGATCAGCAGCACAAATGAGTTCGCTAAAATATTGGTAGGGACAATTTTGTCATCTTAAAATATTGGTTAGGACTAGTCATGAGCGTCCCACCCTAAATCTACGCCCATGCCCTAAAGGCTTCTACATACTTGCCGTTACCGACCTGTAGCGCGACAATGTGACGTCACAGGAGCACCTTAACCATTTATACTTGCGCGTGGTGGTTGCGACACTAGTTCAAATATTCTCCTGAACAGAGGTGTCGCTGTTGTCAAAAGGCTATCGCTACCTACGATACACAGTAGAAGAAGCTGTCAGAAGCATTGGCGAGTTCCGTGGAGCTAGCGACAGTAAGCGACAGTACGCGACAATAGCGGGCAATATGGCGGCGAAAAGCGTCAAAATAAAGGTACAGACGAACGATCAGATAAAGTAGGTTAAAATTCGGTTTTCAGAGTATTTTTCAAAGGTTTACACGAAATGTAAACATGTTGCTGAAACTTAGCCTATGTAAATGCATGTGCAAATGTTGTAATTGTAGCAGAATTGTCTTGCTAACATCCTTGAAATTGAACGGAAGTGATCTCACGCAACACCTTTCTCAAGGCAAGACAAACCAGAGCCCGTCTACGGACATTCTCTGGACAAACGTCTCCATATCCTGATGTAGGCTACTATTAAAAGAGAAGGGAACAAAAACAAACGTAGAAAAGGGGGATAATAATGTACTATACATTGGTTTAAAGTTAATGTTTTTATACGATTATACTTTGCATTAATATAATTGTGGAAGGATTACCTTTTTCATTAACAAGACCTAAAATAACATATTATCAAATAACACTTAGTTCAAACTTAGGGTGGTAGGCTAAAATGGACTCCTTGTACTTTCAGAATAGATATTTATGCCAAATTTGTCTTTATAGGTATATGCCATACTAACTCTGTACGGACTCATGGCCTACCCTAGGCCTGTCATACTATACACAATACTATTGAACTTTAAATTGTGTGGCTATGGAAACAATAATTTGTGCATATTTAAAAGGGGGTAAAATGGACTCCTTATAACATATACTTTCAGAATACACATAGATATTTATACCAAGTTCGCCTTTGTAGTACCAGGCAATACCAAGTCTGTACCAAGTCATAGGCCTTCTATTGACACACACTGTTGAACTTCAAATTGTGTGGCTGTGAAAACAATAAGTTGTGCAAATGTAAAAGGGGAGTAAATTAAATCCTTATAACATGTACTTTCAGAATATATATAGATATTTATACCAAGTTCGCCTTTGTAGGTACCAGGCCATACTAACTCTGTACCGAGTCATATACTTTAGGCCTGTCATTGGCACGATGTTGAACTTCAAATTGTGTGGCTGTGAAAACAATAAGTTGCGCATATGTAAAAGGGGGGTGAAATGGAATCCTTATAACATGTACTTTCAGAATATATAGAGATATTTATACCAAATTTGCCTTTGTAGGTACCAGGCCATACTAAGTGTGTACCGAGTCATATACTATGTCTGCCATTGACATACACTGTTGAACTTCAAATTGTGTGGCTGTGAAAACAATAAGTTGTGCATATGTAAAAGGGGGGTGAAATGGAATCCTTATAACATGTACTTTCAGAATATATATAGATGTTTATACCAAATTCGCCTTTGTGAGTACCAGGCCATACTACCTCTGTACCAAGTCATATCCTATGTCTACCATTGACATACACTGTTGAATTCAAATTGTGTGGCTGTGAAAACAATAAGTTGTGCATATGTAAAAGGGGGGTGAAATGGAATCCTTATAACATGTACTTTCGGAATATATAGAGATATTTATACCAAATTTGCCTTTGTAGGTACCAGGCCATACTAAGTGTGTACCGAGTCATATACTATGTCTGCCATTGACATACACTGTTGAACTTCAAATTGTGTGGCTGTGAAAACAATAAGTTGTGCATATGTAAAAGTGGGGTGAAATGAAATCATTATAACATGTACTTTCAGAACACATATAGATGTTTATACCAAATTCGCCTTTGTGAGTACCAGGCCATACTACCTCTGTACCAAGTCATATCCTATGTCTACCATTGACATACACTGTTGAATTCAAATTGTGTGGCTGTGAAAACAATAAGTTGTGCATATGTAAAAGGGGGGTGAAATGAAATCATTATAACATGTACTTTCAGGATACATATAGATGTTTATACCAAATTCGCCCTTGTGAGTACCAGGCCATACTACCTCTGTACCAAGTCATATACTATGTCTACCATTGACATACACTGTTGAATTCAAATTGTGTATATATAGATATTTATACCAAGTTCGCCTTTGTAGGTACCAGGCCATACTAAGTGTGTACCGAGTCATATACTATGTCTGCCATTGACATACACTGTTGAACTTCAAATTGTGTGGCTGTGAAAATAATAAGTTGTGCATATGTAAAAGGGGGGGTGAAATGAAATCCTTATAACATGTACTTTCAGAATATATATATAGATATGTATACCAAGTTCACCTTTGTAGGTACCAGGCCATGCTAAGTCTGTACCAAGTCACATACTAGGCCTATCATTGCCACATAGGCTACTGTTGTGGCTGTGAAAATAATCACTTGTGAATATTTAAAAGGGGGGTAAAATGGAATCCTTATAACATGTACTTTCAGGAAATACGATATGTTTGTAAAACCAAATATAAGATACATATAGATGTGTATGTAAAACCAAATTGAAGGCACCAAAACAGATACAGAAATACATGTGTAATGTTCAAATATTTACAAAAAGAAATATGTACAAATATAGAATAAAAAATAAATGGCCTGCATATGCAAATAATTGTCTTGACCTTGTGGCTTGGTTTTCACTTTGACATACAAGTTGTAGAAGCATCTCAAGGACCATTGATAGATGAGGATGCACCAGAGCTCAATTGCAAGCGTCATAACAAAGGGTCTGAATACTTATGTAAATGATATATTTCAGTCTTTTATTTATTATACATTTACAAAACACTTAAAACACCTGATTTTTTCTGGAGTATTGTGTGTAGTTTTATGAGAGAAAAAAATTGAAGATGAGTCTGAAGCATAAGAAAATGTGTAAAACTTGAAAGGGTCTGAAAACGTTCTGGTTTGTTGGTTGCACTGTATAGGACTGAAAGATTAAAAGAGAAAAACAGATGAGTGTTCAGGAAGACAGGCCTGTTTAGTTGAAAGCCCACTCACCACGTCAAGGTACAGGCCACAAGTGGGATGTTAGTATGACAGGACAAGACAAGAGGACAAGGTTAGTAAAACACATATATAAATAGAAAGTAATAAAAGACAGTAAAAAGGTACATAAATGACAATTATACATGCTAAAGTTTCCATGGCCCTTCATGAAATGTTCTATAATGTATCCCTTTATAACCTCCTCTACTACTGTTCAAAGTAAGGGGATGCAAACTTTTTCTTGGACAAATAAACAATGATAAACAATGACAGACAAACTTCACAAGGACATAACATAAATAAGGACAATAATAAATAAATAAATACACATACATACATATGGACATACATTACCTTAGTGACAGCAGGGGTGTCATTTCACAAGGACCTCAGCAGGAGCCAGTGCAAAACACTGCAATATTCACACAATGTCACAATTAAACACAACACACACAATTATCACACACACACACATACATATTGCAAATTGCCACAGTTTGGATATTGCACATTGTCCCACATCAAATATTGCACACTTCTCCAATAAATATTATGAATAAGTATAAGTTATATATTATAATTACAATAATACATATTCATCAATAAATAAATAAATAAATACAAACCC
Source organism: Alosa pseudoharengus (assembly GCF_046254945.1). Taxonomy (NCBI): domain Eukaryota; kingdom Metazoa; phylum Chordata; class Actinopteri; order Clupeiformes; family Clupeidae; genus Alosa; species Alosa pseudoharengus. The sequence goes on along the minus strand of NW_027468598.1, from coordinate 7,396,320 downwards.
CAATATATCCAGGAAAAATATTACAGTATCACCTGGTGACTTAATTCATACTCTAAAATCCTCCGCATATTGCTACTGCAAAATTTGTTTAAATTTGTTTGAAAAAGAAAAGATTTAACAAAAAAACAAACATACACTCCACAGTTTATGCTATCAGACTGTTTTATAAATGTTGGGCATTTATGATAAAATTCATATCTAAATACAAGATTCACCAGCTTCCCATGGATCGCTAGATACTGTAACAATAGGTATCTCTGCAATGTTGGCATTATTTTTATCATTTCATAATCAAATGTTTTGATTGAGTCAAAGACTTTTGCTGTTACAGTTATTTCATTATTTTGGGGGTGTTGTTCAATCAGCTCCAAAATCATAACAGCCCAATGCATGTTGTTAAAATTTACTGGAATCACTACTGTGTGGTAGCGCCACCAATTATTTTCAGGCTTATATATTTTTGGTAATACATTGATGTCAGGGCAAAATACACTTTTTAAACACTGACTTATAAATGTCGATGGGACCATTAAAATGTCATTTGTTGTCAGTTTTGCTTGGAGCATTTTCATATAAATGTCTATTATTTTATCATCTAGCCATTCACTACTTCTAATCACGTTCATATCCTTCTCTGTCATATTTGGAGGCAAGTTAACATCTCCTTGAGGAATCCATTCTTGAATTTCAAATGGTTCATGACTACCACACTGTTTATTACATATGTGTTGTTCCTCATATAAACGGCATATATTAATCTGTTCAGTGGTCTCCACACAGTATTCAACTAAAAAGAATACGGGATTAAGTTGTATTAAATTGGCAATTTCTGTTTGTTTGTCTGAAACACAATCAAAACTTAACAACTGTATAAAAGGTTTTTCTGAGAGAGATACCAAAAGGGATGCCAGTGAATACTTGTAAATGCCAAAAACTGTGTCGAGTGTAAGATGTAATGGGAGGCTTTTGGGGTTATCTGCTAATATGAGAAGTGACTGTGGCAAATGAATCAGCAAAGTTTCTGACACATTATTCTCTCCACATGATTTGCAATTGTCTGTTTCATTTCTATTTTTTTTATTTAAAGCTTGATTAGTTAAAAAGTGTTTTATTGCCTCTTCTGAAATATCTAAAGGTAATGACATTAGAATTTTGTTTGTGCGGTTACTTCTCTCATTTTCTGCACACCTGATACAATGAAATAATGATAAGCAGTGAGCATACAGCAAATCATTGGCTAAAAAGTTTGCCTGCAGGTATTTATCTACAAATGTTTTAATTAACACTACAGCTTCATTTTTAGTAACTTGACTTTCAAGTTCATAATGTTCACATAAAGAGATGTCTTCAATTGCTTTCTGTGAAACTTGAAAGTCAGGGCTACGTTTCTTTTTATAGGCGGAGGAAAGTCTTTTTTGACACTGCTTCACGGCTCTTGTTTGTTTAAAGAATTGCAGTATTGGTGTGCTCCCACTACCTTTAGCTATTTCTGGGATACCCCCCGGTTGCCTACTATTTTTATTAATGCTGAATAACTTTGTGCTCTCTTTTGGGGGTTTTTGAAATGTATTCTGAAGGTGCTTGGGTACGCTTTTTTTCTTGTTCCATGATTCCTCGGGTTCCTGTATGTCTCTTAATCTTTTCATCCTTTTCAGTTTGATTTTCTCGCAGAAGTCTCTCTCACGTGCTTTATATAATTTATATAGTTCCTGGATGCATTCATCAGTTCTAAGTTTTTTGTTATTCAAAAACAATGTTTTAGTATTTTTAAATGTGACTTCTGAAATCGAAGTGGTTTTATCTAGATTTTTATTGTGGAACCTTTCCATCTTTGATAAATGAACCTGAACCATATCTGACCAAATTGGAATTACCGGTAGAAAATTATTAAATAATTTCTCGAGTAACATAGGGCCAAAGTAAGGGTTTTTTTCTGTGCTTTTTATAGAGGTCGGCTGTTTCCGCGCTTCGTTGCGTATTTGATTAAAATAACGAAGAAATGGGGATTGATGTGTGACTATCTCAAAAATGGCCAATGACAGGCCTATAGTATATGACTCGGTACAGAGTTAGTATGGCCTGGTACCTACAAAGGCGAATTTGGTATAAATATCTATATATATTCTGACAGTACATGCTATAAGGATTCCATTTCACCCCCCTTTTACATATGCACAACTTATTGTTTTCACAGCCACACAATTTGAAGTTCAACAGTGTGCCAATGACAGGCCTATAGTATATGACTCGGTACACACTTAGTATGGCTTGGCACTCACAAAGGCGAACTTGGTATAAACATCTATATATATTCTGAAAGTACATGTTATAAGGATTCCATTTCACCCCCCTTTTACATATGCACAACTTATTGTTTTCACAGCCACACAATTTGAAGTTCAACAGTGTGCCAATGACAGGCCTATAGTATATGACTCGGTACACACTTAGTATGGCCTGGCACTCACAAAGGCGAACTTGGTATAAACATCTATATATATTCTGAAAGTACATGTTATAAGGATTCCATTTCACTCCCCTTTTACATATGCACAACCTATTGTTTTCACAGCCACACAATTTGAAGTTCAACAGTGTATGTCAATGGCAGACATAGTATATGACTCGGTACACACTTAGTATGGCCTGGTACCTACAAAGGCGAATTTGGTATAAATATCTATATATATTCTGAAAGTACATGTTATAAGGATTCCATTTCACCCCCCTTTTACATATGCACAACTTATTGTTTTCACAGCCACACAATTTGAAGTTCAACAGTGGCCAATGACAGGCCTATAGTATATGACTCGGTACAGAGTTAGTATGGCCTGGTACCTACAAAGGCGAATTTGGTATAAATATCTATATATATTCTGACAGTACATGCTATAAGGATTCCATTTCACCCCCCTTTTACATATGCACAACTTATTGTTTTCACAGCCACACAATTTGAAGTTCAACAGTGTGCCAATGACAGGCCTATAGTATATAACTCGGTACACACTTAGTATGGCTTGGCACTCACAAAGGCGAACTTGGTATAAACATCTATATATATTCTGAAAGTACATGTTATAAGGATTCCATTTCACCCCCCTTTTACATATGCACAACTTATTGTTTTCACAGCCACACAATTTGAAGTTAAACAGTGTATGTCAATGGCAGACATAGTATATGACTCGGTACACACTTAGTATGGCCTGGTACCTACAAAGGCGAATTTGGTATAAATATCTATATATATTCTGAAAGTACATGTTATAAGGATTCCATTTCACCCCCCTTTTACATATGCACAACTTATTGTTTTCACAGCCACACAATTTGAAGTTCAACAGTGGCCAATGACAGGCCTATAGTATATGACTCGGTACAGAGTTAGTATGGCCTGGTACCTACAAAGGCGAATTTGGTATAAATATCTATATATATTCTGACAGTACATGCTATAAGGATTCCATTTCACCCCCCTTTTACATATGCACAACTTATTGTTTTCACAGCCACACAATTTGAAGTTCAACAGTGTGCCAATGACAGGCCTATAGTATATGACTCGGTACACACTTAGTATGGCTTGGCACTCACAAAGGCGAACTTGGTATAAACATCTATATATATTCTGAAAGTACATGTTATAAGGATTCCATTTCACCCCCCTTTTACATATGCACAACTTATTGTTTTCACAGCCACACAATTTGAAGTTCAACAGTGTATGTTAATGGCAGACATAGTACATGACTCGGTACACACTTAGTATGGCCTGGTACTCACAAAGGCGAATTTGGTATAAACATCTATATATATTCTGAAAGTACATGTTATAAGGATTCCATTTCACCCCCCTTTTACATATGCACAACTTATTGTTTTCACAGCCACACAATTTGAAGTTCAACAGTGTATGTCAATGGCAGACATAGTATATGACTCGGTACACACTTAGTATGGCCTGGTACCTACAAAGGCGAATTTGGTATAAATATCTATATATATTCTGAAAGTACATGTTATAAGGATTCCATTTCACCCCCCTTTTACATATGCACAACTTATTGTTTTCACAGCCACACAATTTGAAGTTCAACAGTGTATGTCAATGGCAGACATAGTATATGACTCGGTACACACTTAGTATGGCCTGGTACCTACAAAGGCGAATTTGGTATAAATATCTATATATATTCTGAAAGTACATGTTATAAGGATTCCATTTCACCCCCTTTTACATATGCACAACTTATTGTTTTCACAGCCACACAATTTGAAGTTCAACAGTGGCCAATGACAGGCCTATAGTATATGACTCGGTACAGAGTTAGTATGGCCTGGTACCTACAAAGGCGAATTTGGTATAAATATCTATATATATTCTGACAGTACATGCTATAAGGATTCCATTTCACCCCCCTTTTACATATGCACAACTTATTGTTTTCACAGCCACACAATTTGAAGTTCAACAGTGGCCAATGACAGGCCTATAGTATATGACTCGGTACAGAGTTAGTATGGCCTGGTACCTACAAAGGCGAATTTGGTATAAATATCTATATATATTCTGACAGTACATGCTATAAGGATTCCATTTCACCCCCCTTTTACATATGCACAACTTATTGTTTTCACAGCCACACAATTTGAAGTTCAACAGTGTATGTCAATGGCAGACATAGTATATGACTCGGTACACACTTAGTATGGCCTGGTACCTACAAAGGCGAATTTGGTATAAATATCTATATATATTCTGAAAGTACATGTTATAAGGATTCCATTTCACCCCCCTTTTACATATGCACAACTTATTGTTTTCACAGCCACACAATTTGAAGTTCAACAGTGGCCAATGACAGGCCTATAGTATATGACTCGGTACAGAGTTAGTATGGCCTGGTACCTACAAAGGCGAATTTGGTATAAATATCTATATATATTCTGACAGTACATGCTATAAGGATTCCATTTCACCCCCCTTTTACATATGCACAACTTATTGTTTTCACAGCCACACAATTTGAAGTTCAACAGTGTGCCAATGACAGGCCTATAGTATATGACTCGGTACACACTTAGTATGGCTTGGCACTCACAAAGGCGAACTTGGTATAAACATCTATATATATTCTGAAAGTACATGTTATAAGGATTCCATTTCACCCCCCTTTTACATATGCACAACTTATTGTTTTCACAGCCACACAATTTGAAGTTAAACAGTGTATGTCAATGGCAGACATAGTATATGACTCGGTACACACTTAGTATGGCCTGGTACCTACAAAGGCGAATTTGGTATAAATATCTATATATATTCTGAAAGTACATGTTATAAGGATTCCATTTTACCCCCCTTTTACATATGCACAACTTATTGTTTTCACAGCCACACAATTTGAAGTTCAACAGTGGCCAATGACAGGCCTATAGTATATGACTCGGTACAGAGTTAGTATGGCCTGGTACCTACAAAGGCGAATTTGGTATAAATATCTATATATATTCTGACAGTACATGCTATAAGGATTCCATTTCACCCCCCTTTTACATATGCACAACTTATTGTTTTCACAGCCACACAATTTGAAGTTCAACAGTGTGCCAATGACAGGCCTATAGTATATGACTCGATACACACTTAGTATGGCTTGGCACTCACAAAGGCGAACTTGGTATAAACATCTATATATATTCTGAAAGTACATGTTATAAGGATTCCATTTCACCCCCCTTTTACATATGCACAACTTATTGTTTTCACAGCCACACAATTTGAAGTTCAACAGTGTATGTTAATGGCAGACATAGTACATGACTCGGTACACACTTAGTATGGCCTGGTACTCACAAAGGCGAATTTGGTATAAACATCTATATATATTCTGAAAGTACATGTTATAAGGATTCCATTTCACCCCCCTTTTACATATGCACAACTTATTGTTTTCACAGCCACACAATTTGAAGTTCAACAGTGTATGTCAATGGCAGACATAGTATATGACTCGGTACACACTTAGTATGGCCTGGTACCTACAAAGGCGAATTTGGTATAAATATCTATATATATTCTGAAAGTACATGTTATAAGGATTCCATTTCACCCCCCTTTTACATATGCACAACTTATTGTTTTCACAGCCACACAATTTGAAGTTCAACAGTGTATGTCAATGGCAGACATAGTATATGACTCGGTACACACTTAGTATGGCCTGGTACCTACAAAGGCGAATTTGGTATAAATATCTATATATATTCTGAAAGTACATGTTATAAGGATTCCATTTCACCCCCCTTTTACATATGCACAACTTATTGTTTTCACAGCCACACAATTTGAAGTTCAACAGTGGCCAATGACAGGCCTATAGTATATGACTCGGTACAGAGTTAGTATGGCCTGGTACCTACAAAGGCGAATTTGGTATAAATATCTATATATATTCTGACAGTACATGCTATAAGGATTCCATTTCACCCCCCTTTTACATATGCACAACTTATTGTTTTCACAGCCACACAATTTGAAGTTCAACAGTGGCCAATGACAGGCCTATAGTATATGACTCGGTACAGAGTTAGTATGGCCTGGTACCTACAAAGGCGAATTTGGTATAAATATCTATATATATTCTGACAGTACATGCTATAAGGATTCCATTTCACCCCCCTTTTACATATGCACAACTTATTGTTTTCACAGCCACACAATTTGAAGTTCAACAGTGTATGTCAATGGCAGACATAGTATATGACTCGGTACACACTTAGTATGGCCTGGTACCTACAAAGGCGAATTTGGTATAAATATCTATATATATTCTGAAAGTACATGTTATAAGGATTCCATTTCACCCCCCTTTTACATATGCACAACTTATTGTTTTCACAGCCACACAATTTGAAGTTCAACAGTGGCCAATGACAGGCCTATAGTATATGACTCGGTACAGAGTTAGTATGGCCTGGTACCTACAAAGGCGAATTTGGTATAAATATCTATATATATTCTGACAGTACATGCTATAAGGATTCCATTTCACCCCCCTTTTACATATGCACAACTTATTGTTTTCACAGCCACACAATTTGAAGTTCAACAGTGTGCCAATGACAGGCCTATAGTATATGACTCGGTACACACTTAGTATGGCCTGGCACTCACAAAGGCGAACTTGGTATAAACATCTATATATATTCTGAAAGTACATGTTATAAGGATTCCATTTCACCCCCCTTTTACATATGCACAACCTATTGTTTTCACAGCCACACAATTTGAAGTTCAACAGTGTATGTCAATGGCAGACATAGTATATGACTCGGTACACACTTAGTATGGCCTGGTACCTACAAAGGCGAATTTGGTATAAATATCTATATATATTCTGAAAGTACATGTTATAAGGATTCCATTTCACCCCCCTTTTACATATGCACAACTTATTGTTTTCACAGCCACACAATTTGAAGTTCAACAGTGGCCAATGACAGGCCTATAGTATATGACTCGGTACAGAGTTAGTATGGCCTGGTACCTACAAAGGCGAATTTGGTATAAATATCTATATATATTCTGACAGTACATGCTATAAGGATTCCATTTCACCCCCCTTTTACATATGCACAACTTATTGTTTTCACAGCCACACAATTTGAAGTTCAACAGTGTGCCAATGACAGGCCTATAGTATATGACTCGGTACACACTTAGTATGGCTTGGCACTCACAAAGGCGAACTTGGTATAAACATCTATATATATTCTGAAAGTACATGTTATAAGGATTCCATTTCACCCCCCTTTTACATATGCACAACTTATTGTTTTCACAGCCACACAATTTGAAGTTCAACAGTGTATGTTAATGGCAGACATAGTACATGACTCGGTACACACTTAGTATGGCCTGGTACTCACAAAGGCGAACTTGGTATAAACATCTATATATATTCTGAAAGTACATGTTATAAGGATTCCATTTCACCCCCCTTTTACATATGCACAACTTATTGTTTTCACAGCCACACAATTTGAAGTTCAACAGTGTATGTCAATGGCAGACATAGTATATGACTCGGTACACACTTAGTATGGCCTGGTACCTACAAAGGCGAATTTGGTATAAATATCTATATATATTCTGAAAGTACATGTTATAAGGATTCCATTTCACCCCCCTTTTACATATGCACAACTTATTGTTTTCACAGCCACACAATTTGAAGTTCAACAGTGTATGTCAATGGCAGACATAGTATATGACTCGGTACACACTTAGTATGGCCTGGTACCTACAAAGGCGAATTTGGTATAAATATCTATATATATTCTGAAAGTACATGTTATAAGGATTCCATTTCACCCCCCTTTTACATATGCACAACTTATTGTTTTCACAGCCACACAATTTGAAGTTCAACAGTGGCCAATGACAGGCCTATAGTATATGACTCGGTACAGAGTTAGTATGGCCTGGTACCTACAAAGGCGAATTTGGTATAAATATCTATATATATTCTGACAGTACATGCTATAAGGATTCCATTTCACCCCCCTTTTACATATGCACAACTTATTGTTTTCACAGCCACACAATTTGAAGTTCAACAGTGGCCAATGACAGGCCTATAGTATATGACTCGGTACAGAGTTAGTATGGCCTGGTACCTACAAAGGCGAATTTGGTATAAATATCTATATATATTCTGACAGTACATGCTATAAGGATTCCATTTCACCCCCCTTTTACATATGCACAACTTATTGTTTTCACAGCCACACAATTTGAAGTTCAACAGTGTATGTCAATGGCAGACATAGTATATGACTCGGTACACACTTAGTATGGCCTGGTACCTACAAAGGCGAATTTGGTATAAATATCTATATATATTCTGAAAGTACATGTTATAAGGATTCCATTTCACCCCCCTTTTACATATGCACAACTTATTGTTTTCACAGCCACACAATTTGAAGTTCAACAGTGGCCAATGACAGGCCTATAGTATATGACTCGGTACAGAGTTAGTATGGCCTGGTACCTACAAAGGCGAATTTGGTATAAATATCTATATATATTCTGACAGTACATGCTATAAGGATTCCATTTCACCCCCCTTTTACATATGCACAACTTATTGTTTTCACAGCCACACAATTTGAAGTTCAACAGTGTGCCAATGACAGGCCTATAGTATATGACTCGGTACACACTTAGTATGGCCTGGCACTCACAAAGGCGAACTTGGTATAAACATCTATATATATTCTGAAAGTACATGTTATAAGGATTCCATTTCACTCCCCTTTTACATATGCACAACCTATTGTTTTCACAGCCACACAATTTGAAGTTCAACAGTGTATGTCAATGGCAGACATAGTATATGACTCGGTACACACTTAGTATGGCCTGGTACCTACAAAGGCGAATTTGGTATAAATATCTATATATATTCTGAAAGTACATGTTATAAGGATTCCATTTCACCCCCCTTTTACATATGCACAACTTATTGTTTTCACAGCCACACAATTTGAAGTTCAACAGTGGCCAATGACAGGCCTATAGTATATGACTCGGTACAGAGTTAGTATGGCCTGGTACCTACAAAGGCGAATTTGGTATAAATATCTATATATATTCTGACAGTACATGCTATAAGGATTCCATTTCACCCCCCTTTTACATATGCACAACTTATTGTTTTCACAGCCACACAATTTGAAGTTCAACAGTGTGCCAATGACAGGCCTATAGTATATGACTCGGTACACACTTAGTATGGCTTGGCACTCACAAAGGCGAACTTGGTATAAACATCTATATATATTCTGAAAGTACATGTTATAAGGATTCCATTTCACCCCCCTTTTACATATGCACAACTTATTGTTTTCACAGCCACACAATTTGAAGTTCAACAGTGTATGTTAATGGCAGACATAGTACATGACTCGGTACACACTTAGTATGGCCTGGTACTCACAAAGGCGAACTTGGTATAAACATCTATATATATTCTGAAAGTACATGTTATAAGGATTCCATTTCACCCCCCTTTTACATATGCACAACTTATTGTTTTCACAGCCACACAATTTGAAGTTCAACAGTGTATGTCAATGGCAGACATAGTATATGACTCGGTACACACTTAGTATGGCCTGGTACCTACAAAGGCGAATTTGGTATAAATATCTATATATATTCTGAAAGTACATGTTATAAGGATTCCATTTCACCCCCCTTTTACATATGCACAACTTATTGTTTTCACAGCCACACAATTTGAAGTTCAACAGTGTATGTCAATGGCAGACATAGTATATGACTCGGTACACACTTAGTATGGCCTGGTACCTACAAAGGCGAATTTGGTATAAATATCTATATATATTCTGAAAGTACATGTTATAAGGATTCCATTTCACCCCCCTTTTACATATGCACAACTTATTGTTTTCACAGCCACACAATTTGAAGTTCAACAGTGGCCAATGACAGGCCTATAGTATATGACTCGGTACAGAGTTAGTATGGCCTGGTACCTACAAAGGCGAATTTGGTATAAATATCTATATATATTCTGACAGTACATGCTATAAGGATTCCATTTCACCCCCCTTTTACATATGCACAACTTATTGTTTTCACAGCCACACAATTTGAAGTTCAACAGTGGCCAATGACAGGCCTATAGTATATGACTCGGTACAGAGTTAGTATGGCCTGGTACCTACAAAGGCGAATTTGGTATAAATATCTATATATATTCTGACAGTACATGCTATAAGGATTCCATTTCACCCCCCTTTTACATATGCACAACTTATTGTTTTCACAGCCACACAATTTGAAGTTCAACAGTGTGCCAATGACAGGCCTATAGTATATGACTCGGTACACACTTAGTATGGCCTGGCACTCACAAAGGCGAACTTGGTATAAACATCTATATATATTCTGAAAGTACATGTTATAAGGATTCCATTTCACCCCCCTTTTACATATGCACAACTTATTGTTTTCACAGCCACACAGTTTTAATTATATTGGTGTAGAAAAAATATAGCATTCTAACGTGTATTTTCGATTTAAATGTCTTATTTAATTATTTTCTAAATTTACTTTCCCTTTGGTAACACAATACAGTTTTAAATTAATAATTTTTAAACTTTTTTATTGAAAAAGTAATGAATATGTTCTGACTTTTATTTTGAACGATTCGCGAATGGCGGCCATATTGGAATTTTCTTTACTGTCGCTAGTTTCACACTACTGCATTGGCGTCAATGGCAGTAAAAAACACTAGCTAGCCTCTGTGATGGTACTTCAGACTTTGGTTGCTGCTATTCACAACTACCATCATTATTACCATCTAGTTTCCAAGGTGTGTGGAGATAGATAGATAAATAGATAGATGGATATATAGATAGATACGTTAGTCATCCCGAGGGACATTTTTAATAATTTAATAATTTTAGTTAGCTGGCTAGCTAGCTAGCAGCTGGCTGAGTTTGTGTAATTTCCTAAAGTGGAAAGAGATTTTGTTGAGGTCTTAGATAACCTTTGGTTGAAAATAGATCTTTTCTATTCTTTCCTCTTAATTCCATGTGTTGCGACTCTCGCTGGTAACTTTGTTAACTTATCCAGCAAACTATTAAAAATTCGTGACTCTAACAAAAATGGTCCTCCTAATTGCGACTCTTGCTTGCCCTCGAACTAGTCCATCTTCCGGCTTCCGGTTTGTGGCGCTCAGCTGAAAAAAATAGAGTGGTGCACTACCACGCACTACCCGGCCAAAATCCTGGCGTGCCAGAGAGATCTACGTCATTTTGACGTCACATTGTCGCGCTACAGTCGGGAACGTTGAGTATGTAGTATGCTTAACGCTGCAGATAAGAGACTGAGAAAGGCACCGAACACAGTTGCATGTCCTGTGTAGCCATGGGTCTGGTGAATATAGCCTACCGAATGCAGATGGCTACAAGGCAAGCTAGAAATTAGTTTCAAAGACTTAGAAGCTGGGCACATAGCGCTCCAGAATCTTTGGTAGCAACGCAATCCCCTGGTAAAACAAATGTGTTTGTCAGAGAGAAAAAAAAAACTAATCATAAAATGTAACGTAAAAAGGGAACAATGGTGTAAGTAACAAAGTCAAAAGTATGCACTCCAGATTCTACTTAAGTAAAGTACAAATACGTGGACAATTTACTTAAGTACAGTAACAAAGTATGTGTACTTTGTTGCATTCCACCACTACAGTTCAGTGACCTTTAATGTATGAAGTTTAACTCACTCAATCAGTGACTCTATGACAATTTAACAAGTTCCAGGCTGAGCCCAGCTTTCACTCAGAGGTTTGAAAACTTTGAAGAATCGATTCACACATTCACTACTTAGTTATCTGATTAAACAGAAACACAACCTTAAGAAAGTAATGTTCTAGATTACTAATTAATATAACAATTTATTGTGATGCCAGGAATATTCTTACACTACAATCAATCAGTGTTCAAGACACAATCAGCAATAAAGTATCAAGGACAATTCAACAATCTAAAACAGACCTAATAGTAAAATATACCGTATTTTCCGGACTATAAGTCACACTTTTTTCATAGTTTGGCTGGTCCTGCGACTTATAGTCAGTGCGACTTATATATGAAAAATATATAATTGAACATGTTTTTAAATGTTAATTCATATTAACTGACATGAACACTACATGAAACATTACCATCTACAGCCGCGAGAGAGCGCTCTCAAATGCACAAGTTCTGTGCACTTTTAGTCAGAGATTAGTGCTTGTACTATGCCTGAAACACACCTGCATACCTAAATCCTCAAATTATGGCCGGGATTCTATTTATAGCCGGGCCTCAGATTCGGACAAATAAAGGCCAGTAATAATTTTGTTTCAATTGAACTCATACAAGAGCTCTTGTTAATATTTTATATTGTTGGTTGGTTTAATATTGTTGCCAATGAAAAGTCATTGTCCTACACCATGAGTCTCCAACACGTTGCTTTCAAGCTACCAATCGCTTGCCATCCCCTTCTGAGCTTGCCAGAGGCTGAAGCAGTAACCTACATTCTAAAACAATTGTTGCTGCCAGGTGTAGCAGGCTGTGCCTCTACTGAGTGTTACGTGTTCCGAAGTCTAGACCTGATGAATGGGCGTTTCACAATTAGGTGCACGTATATAGTGACAGTGGCAGTTCCTGGGGTTACGCGTCTACCTTTCTTCTTCCGGGGATTTGGTCTCTGTTGTGGCGTGGCACGCAAGCTGGTTGGGCTAGCTTGTTCTCTTGAGCGGTGAACATATTCCAAGCAAGGTGAGCGATTCGATCTTTTGCTTGTTTTAATGGAGTTTAAAACTATCGCTGTAGCCTTAGTTTATGCCTTGCCTTACAGTGGTGTGGCTCATTGCGGCTTGGTGCGAGTAGCTTACAGTTGAGCTAAGGTTCTACTCCAGTGCAGTGGAGCTGGTGGTTCTTTCCCTTGTCTTCGTGGGTTCTACTACTACAAGGCAAGCGTGGGTCCTGTGGTCCAAAGGTAAGCTCATTACTAATGCTCGCTATTGTGGTGCGATATAGCACTATTCCTATTTAACGCATAGTTGTTTATCTGCCGGTTTGTCTGTGTTTAGGTGGTGGTTATGACCTCTGGTCCATCCTTTGGCTTACTCTACTGCTAAGATAGCTGCACTTTGTGAGTCGGTACGTATACGCAAGCACTGCCATAGTTAATGTATGCAATAGTAATTCACATAGAGTAACTGTAACGTTTACATTTATAGAGACTGCATGTTTTACCGGCAAAGACAAGATTGGCCACCAGGCGAGTGTCCGCTCTCACAGGGGGCTGCTGTTTTGTCTTGTCCATTTTGTCTTGTCCATTTTGTCTTGTCCATTTTGTTTCGTTTTTGTGACTTGTTTAATCAATCTCTCCATACTCTGGTCATCCTAGCGGGGGCTGCTAGCTTTGGTTGATGGGGCTTGGTTGTTTACCTCACGCTGCTGCTTATCTACAGCTTGCTTTGTCTACAGCTTGCTTTGTTACGATGATTGTTACGTACTGCTGGTGAGAGTTTGTATCATCTGTGTGTTGCTTTCTTTTCTTTTGTATTACTCTATATTTTGTGTGTGTGTGTGTGTGTGTGTGTGTGTGTGTGTGTGTGTGTGTGTGTGCGTGTATGTTATGTTTGTTTTCCTTGTGGTGCCTAGGAATAGTTGTTGTGTTTTGTTTGCAAAAGACAATTAGGATTGGTGTTTGTGTTCAATAGGAAAGACAAAACAGCAGCCTCTGCATCAGGTGTCCTAAACCATCTTTTCTTAGGTAGGTGGTGTGTGCGTATACATACATATATTTTTCTCTTGTAGTGCAGCTTTCTTTTGTCAGTATGGCGGAGGAAATGCAGCAGCTGCGAGATTTGATTGCACAACTTCAGGCAGACAATGATCGCCTTCGTCAAGGACCACAGCTCAGGTGGGGCCTGTATTGGCTCCTCTGTTGATTCCATGTCAAGGTTAATGTCGTCTTGTCCTAACATTGATGTATCCATTGGTGGGGTCACCGTTTCCTGTTTGTTAGACACCGGTTCCATGGTGTCCACTGTGACGGAGACTTTCTTTCTACAGCAGTATAGACCGTGGGGTAATGAGCGCCTTCAGTCGTGCCAGTGGCTACAGCTTCGGGCCGCTAATGGGCTTGCAATCCCCTATGTGGGTTATCTGGAGCTGGATGTCACTCTTTGTGGTAAGACTATACCACGCTGTGGAATTTTGGTAGTGAGGGATCCAGTAGGTATTTCTCCTGCTGCCCCTGGGGTTTTGGGGATGAATGTGATTAGCCGATGTTATCGGGAACTTTTTGGAACACATGGCCCGGCCCTGTTTGATTCTCCTGCTGTCTCCCATGCCCCTGGTCCAGTCCTTGAGGCTCTACAACAGTGCCATCATTCTGCGGTGCGGGTTCATAGGAAACATAATGGGACTGTTCGAGTGCGGGGAGCGCGGGCCGTTTGTGTCCCTGCTGGGGTGATCAAATTGGTGACTGGTACCTGTTCCCAACAGCTTGAGGGGTCCTCAGCACTCTTTGAACCCCCAGAATCTGGGTTGCCAGCTGGACTGTTAGCATCCCCCTGTCTGGTGAAGGTTGTTCGGGGCACTGCCTATGTCCCCATTATCAATGTGGGGACATCTGAGGTTCGTCTCTACCCCCGTACCAGTTTAGGCTCGTTGTGCAGTGTTGATGTAATTAGTTTACCGACGGGTGTCACTGAAGTAAGACCCGTGACTGCGACCGTGTCCTCTCAGGTGGCCTCCGGCACTGGACAAGAAGGGTTAGAAGCAGTGGATTTGTCAGCTATATCTGAGGCTGAGCAATTGGAGGTTAAGAGCCTCTTGCACAAGTATAACTGCCTCTTCTCTACTCATGATGGGGACCTGGGGTGTACAGACCTCCTCTCCCATGAGATTCCGCTGCTAGATGATATTCCAGTCCGCCAGCGGTATCGGCGTATCCCGCCGTCAGAGTACGAAGTAGTAAAGACTCACATCAACCAACTCCTCGAAGCCCAGGTGATTAGGGAGAGCTGTAGTCCCTATGCATCTCCAATTGTCCTTGTTAAAAAGAAGGACGTGACTTTGCGGATGTGTGTCGATTACCGTTTACTCAATAGTAAGACGAGAAAAGACGCTTTTCCCCTTCCCCGCATCGAGGAAAGTTTGGATGCTCTCTCTGGAGCCCACTGGTTTTCTACTCTAGATCTAGCCAGTGGGTACAACCAGGTGCCTGTTTCAGAGCAGGACCGACCGAAGACGGCATTTTGTACACCATTTGGCTTGTGGAACAGGATGCCTTTCGGATTATGTAACGCCCCTAGCACCTTTCAACGGCTGATGCAAAGGATGTTTGGCGATCAACAGTATCAATCTTTGTTGTTGTACCTGGATGACATTATTATTTTCTCCTCATCATTTTCCCAGCACCTCCAACGGCTAGAGGTGGTTCTTAGCCGGCTGCAGTGGGAGGGGTTGAAGGTCAAACTCCAAAAGTGTGCCTTTTTCCAACAGAAGGTGAGCTATTTGGGGCATGTCATTTCCAGTGAAGGGGTCTCCACCGACCCTGCAAAGATTGATGCAGTGGCCAATTGGCAACGCCCGCGTCACGTGTCTGAGCTACAGTCGTTTTTAGGGTTTGCTAGCTACTACCGACGCTTCGTGCCGGGTTTTGCCAAGTTGGCCGCCCCTTTGCATAAACTGGTTGCAGACTTGGCAGGCACTAGGTCCAAGCGAGGGTCAGGACAGGTTATTGATATGGCATGGACTCCCCAGTGTGAACAGGGTTTTGAGACACTTAAGGCAAGGTTGGTTTCTGCTCTGGTGTTGGCGTATGCGGATTTCTCACTCCCGTTTATCTTAGAGATTGATGCCAGTCACAGTGGACTTGGGGCAGTTCTCTCTCAACAGAGGGATGGGAGTGTGCGACCTGTAGCTTATGCCAGCCGCGGTCTACGGCCCACTGAGCGCAACATGGACAACTATAGTTCCATGAAACTGGAACTGCTTGCGCTCAAGTGGGCCATGACCGAGAAGTTTCGGGAGTATTTGTTGGGGCACCAGTGTGTAGTTTACACTGACAATAACCCCCTGAGCTACCTTCAGTCAGCTAAACTGGGAGCTACTGAACACCGATGGGCAGCCCAACTCGCCACATTTGATTTCGAAATCAAGTATCGATCAGGCCGCAGCAATGGGAATGCTGACGCACTCTCACGGCAATATGTGTCAAGTGCTAGTCTAGCTGTGCATGTCCCTCGCGGTACCCTGGTCCCAGCAACTCTTCAGCAAGTCCCGGTGTTAGACCAAAGGACATTGGTAACCCAGTCCACGGTTTCGGTCTTGCCTTGTCAATCCCCCTCTGATCTTTCCGCCTTGCAACAGGCGGACCCACTCCTGCGGGAGGTGCTAAAGTTTTGGAGACGCCAGTCCGGCCCTACCGCAGAGGAGAGACGACAAGTCTCCAAACAGGCTATGTCACTGTTGCGCCAATGGGACCGTCTGGCGGAGAGGGAGGGGGTGTTGCATCGCCGAGTCTTCCGCCCTGATGGGGGAGAGGAACACTTCCAACTTCTACTACCTGCAGCTCTTAAGAAAGATGTCTTGCAGAAATTGCATCATGAACATGGCCACCAGGGCATTGAGCGAACCTCCGAACTAGTGCGGCTCCGGTGTTACTGGCCAGGCATGTCGTTAGACATAAGTAAATGGTGTCAGGAGTGTGAGCGTTGCCAGGTGGCAAAAGACGCTAGGCCTGTCTCCCATAGTTTTATGGGACATCTTCTTGCATCTAGGCCAAACGAGATCTTGGCCATAGATTTTACCACACTAGAACCATCTCGAAGTGGGGTTGAGCATGTTCTGGTTATGACAGATGTCTTTAGCAAATTTACACAGGCTGTCCCCACCCGAGACCAGAGGGCAGCTACGGTGGCGCATGTCTTCCTGAACGAGTGGTTCTTCAAGTTTGGAGTTCCAACTCGCATCCACTCGGACCAGGGTAGGAGCTTCGAGAGTGCTTTACTCCACCAGCTATGCTGCCTGTATGGAGTAGGCAAATCTCGCACTACCCCATATCACCCGGCAGGGAATGGGCAGTGCGAGCGTTTTAACCGAACTCTCCACAATCTGCTCCGCACTTTACCAACCTCACAGAAGCGAGACTGGACGGCATGCCTGCCGCACGTCCTGTTTTGTTATAACACCACGTTACATCAAGGCACTGGCGAGTCGCCATTCTTTTTGATGTTTGGCCAAGAGCCAAGGCTTCCTGTTGATTTTCTTCTGGGTCGTGTTCAGGAGCCTGTAGCTGGAAAGGTATAGGATTGGGTGGTGGAACATCAGGCCCGCCTTCAGGTGGCTTTTGAGGGTGCTCGTGATCGGCTGCTGGCGGCAGCCAGTCGGCGCAAGGAAAAGCATGACCAACACATTCAGCCATCACCTCTGCAAATAGGTCAGTTGGTATACATCCGAGACTTGAGCGTTAGGGGTCGCCACAAGATTCACGATCTGTGGAGCTCAGTAGTCTATCGAATTGTGAAGCCCCCTTCTGGAGATGGAGTTGTTTACACCATTGCTCCGGTGGATGATTTGAGTAGGGTAAAGACCGTGCATCGTGACATGTTAAAAGCTCAGGTCCCAACTGCATTCGTTGCGTCACCACCTCGACCACCCTCACTTCCAGTTAGGGATGACGAGGCAATCTCGGCGCCGAATTATGATCTCGTCTTGCTGGTTCCAGGAACCGCACCGTTGGTGACCACTGCCACACTACCCCAACAAAACAACCTTGGCCCTCCCCCTATAGTAGAGCCTGAAACTACTTTGGATCCTCACCTGACTTCAGAGTTCTCTCTGACCACAGATTCTGTGTCCTCTATAGCCTTACCGGCTCAGCTTAGCCCTAATCCATCTGTTCTACGTCGAACAGCCCGTCCGACAGCTGGCCAACATTCAAATGTTCATTGCCTTCCGCGGTCAAGTGGCCGGGTGGACCACAAGGGTACGGGTCCATCAACTTCCACCACTGGAGTTCCATCTATCACTCTGGATAATCAAATCAGGCCATAATCATGCAACCTTCCCCGTCACTGTATCGTCGGGGCGACGACACAAAAGAGGGGGGCAGAATGTAGCAGGCTGTGCCTCTACTGAGTGTTACGTGTTCCGAAGTCTAGACCTGATGAATGGGCGTTTCACAATTAGGTGCACGTATATAGTGACAGTGGCAGTTCCTGGGGTTACGCGTCTACCTTTCTTCTTCCGGGGATTTGGTCTCTGTTGTGGCGTGGCACGCAAGCTGGTTGGGCTAGCTTGTTCTCTTGAGCGGTGAACATATTCCAAGCAAGGTGAGCGATTCGATCTTTTGCTTGTTTTAATGGAGTTTAAAACTATCGCTGTAGCCTTAGTTTATGCCTTGCCTTACAGTGGTGTGGCTCATTGCGGCTTGGTGCGAGTAGCTTACAGTTGAGCTAAGGTTCTACTCCAGTGCAGTGGAGCTGGTGGTTCTTTCCCTTGTCTTCGTGGGTTCTACTACTACAAGGCAAGCGTGGGTCCTGTGGTCCAAAGGTAAGCTCATTACTAATGCTCGCTATTGTGGTGCGATATAGCACTATTCCTATTTAACGCATAGTTGTTTATCTGCCGGTTTGTCTGTGTTTAGGTGGTGGTTATGACCTCTGGTCCATCCTTTGGCTTACTCTACTGCTAAGATAGCTGCACTTTGTGAGTCGGTACGTATACGCAAGCATTGTCATAGTTAATGTATGCAATAGTAATTCACATAGAGTAACTGTAACGTTTACATTTATAGAGACTGCATGTTTTACCGGCAAAGACGAGATTGGCCACCAGGCGAGTGTCCGCTCTCACAGGGGGCTGCTGTTTTGTCTTGTCCATTTTGTCTTGTCCATTTTGTCTTGTCCATTTTGTTTCGTTTTTGTGACTTGTTTAATCAATCTCTCCATACTCTGGTCATCCTAGCGGGGGCTGCTAGCTTTGGTTGATGGGGCTTGGTTGTTTACCTCACGCTGCTGCTTATCTACAGCTTGCTTTGTCTACAGCTTGCTTTGTTACGATGATTGTTACGTACTGCTGGTGAGAGTTTGTATCATCTGTGTGTTGCTTTCTTTTCTTTTGTATTACTCTATATTTTGTGTGTGTGTGTGTGTGTGTTTGTGTGTTTATGGTTGTGTGTGCATATGGTCCTATGTGCCTAACTTCTGCTACCCTGTAGTGGTGGACGCCTGGGGTCTTAACCGACGTGGTCCTTATAGCAGGGCTCTGGGCCTCTCCTAGCATTGTGCCACAAGCTAAGTACCCTCTTCATATCAGAGCTAATAACCAATTCATTATCTATTGGGTGGCAACTCCACCCTTATATGCATGTAGCTGATATCTCTCTCTCCCTCCTCGACAGGAATAGCTGGCCTACACTGGTGGTTCGCAGTCTCCGGGTGGTGGTCTTCCTCACTAGCCTCCCTACTTCCACGTGGTGTGTCTGACGTTGCAGTGTCGTCACCTGGTTGCAGTGTGAGTTTTGTGTGTGTGTGTGTGAGAGTGTGTGCAAGATATTCTCTCTCTCTCTTTTTCTGCCTCCTGCCAGTGGTTAGCCGTCAGTCCTGTCTATGGTAGTAATAGAGATTAATTAAATTGTCAATTGGACACCTCCATCTTTAGGGTCACGTCCTCGCCATACCCCCGGCCTCCCTTCCACTTTAACGGGAGAGCTTGTCCATCGCTGTGACTGCTGTGTTTTATTAAGCTAATTATGCATTTGTCCTTTTGCTACTAATAAACCTATGTATTGCATCATTCACGTCTCTGCCCTATGTGTATCGAACCTGTGTTGCCAATTACTTGAGTTGGTGAATTGGTAATAGTGTCCTAGGGGTAACCATACTCTAGGTGGCGTAGTCAGCTATAATTTCCTTTTTGAATCTGCCACACAGGCATCAGCCTATGAATTATGAATTTGCATTAATTATAAAAAAGTAAATCATTCATAATTAAAAAAAACACAATTTAGGCTATTGTAGACCTTTTTGGCTATACGGAATAAGGTTTCCATTACAGCACAGCACACATTCCATAAATGAATGAAAGCGGATGCCTTATCTTGCTCTTTCTTACATGAAACCTAATAGTGAACCATCAAATACCCCACAGATTTTAGTGGTCATCAGTCCTGATATTTAGCAATATAATCAAACAGTCCAAACGTAAATTAAATCCCAAATCGAACATCTTCTACTTTTGATAGCCTACCTGTATGCCACTCCAAACTAAAAGTAGGCCAATGTCACAATAAAACACACCACATAAGAAATAAAGGCCTAGCTGCCTCGAATACAAGCCTGCCCCAAATAAAGGTGTTGTGCTTTGCGCAGCCTAAATAAAAGACCCCAGCCATAATTTGAGGATTTACGATAGTCTGTCTCCTAAACATTTCTCACCCGTTATCTAGACATGCATGAAAACATTTGAAAACAAAACTCACTGCCATAAATGTAATATTTGATCGCTGTTTTGCTACAAAATATCTTTCACGTAATGAATGCGCACACTAGAAAGTGAAAGTAGGCCTACTATGCGCTCCGTGTCTGTAGCTGTCTGTTCACGTCCACAATTGTATGGCAAACCGATTGAGCATTTATTCAGATATCTTGATATCAGGCATACTTGTCATTCTGTCCACTAGTTAACTAGTGAGCCATTTCTGTGTGAACCAGTTAACTAGTAAGGCCCAAATTCCCTCTAGTTAACTAGTTCATATGTTTCATATCTTACTAGTTAACTAGTAATGCTCAGTATATAAATGTATACTAGTAAACTAGTTCAAGTCTAAATTCACACTAGTTAAGTTAAGCCCCACTGTTTAACTAGTGAGATGCCAAAATGGTCACTTGTTAACATGTAAAGACAAAAATACCCTCTAGTTTACTAGTGAGGGTGTTGTGGGCTTTACTAGTTAACTAGTGGTATGCATATGTCGTTCACTAGTTAACTAGTTACACCTAAAAAGACAAACAAGCTGACAATTAAAGTCTCACTAGTTTGCATGTGTGACAGTGACATTTTCCCGGTGGGCCGACAAACCTGATCGCCGATGTAATTATAATTTGTTTTCCTGACAGCACTGGTTTGGAATTAATGCTAAAATGGACAGCGGCCGTGGGCCCGCGGCCCACTGGTTCATTTTCCTTACTGACACTGGCATGGCCCAATTAAATCTCTTACTTTTTTTTTGGCTGCGCCAGCCTTTAATCTCCCTATGTCTCAATTAAATTTAATTAAAAATGTCCTCCCTCCACTTTTGGTGCTTCCCTACTTTCTAGCTGCAGTACTGCTGCAGTGCAATAAGTAGATGCAGCATATTGGGTACTGACATATGGGAATCCATAGAAATTGTTATATATATTATAAATTGTTATATATATTATATCAATTATATATATTATATATTATATATATATTATAATTATATATATATATTATAATATATATATATATATATAATGATATATTATATATTATATATATTATAGAATTTGTTATATATATTATAAATTGTTATATACATATTATAAATATTCATGTTGTTTTTTCCAATATTAGTTGTGCAGATGTATAGTCCATCTTCTATATTCTATTCTATATCACAACCCCTGATATACAATCCAAATAGTCTGCAAGAAACCTCAGAGTGTTACCTTTCATTTGAGACCAGGCTTATGCTTCTACACCAAGAGGTTGCCACACTGTAAGGCTTTTATTGTCAGTATGCATTTTGGGAACCCAAAAGTCCTATGGGGAGTTTCCATAGGGCATTTTACAAAACGCATGAGCATACCTTGGGAAATAATGGTCTAAAGTACTATTTCTCATTTTTTATTGATCTACTTTTTCACACAGGTTCACAAGACCTGGTGCTAGGGCTCAGCTGTGTTTCTAAGTCATCTCAAGTTACCTCTAGAGGGCTGAAATGTGGTCAGTTCAGAGATGCTTGTTATCCGGCAGAAAAAAAAAAAAAAAAAAAACAATATTCTAGCCTCTGTAACCATGTGCCAGTACTTCGCACAGCTATTCTGATTATTCCCTAAGTAACTACAAGGTCTCAGCTTTCTAAAGAGGCCAAGCATTTGATGGTAGGGCAAACTAGGTGGGAACAGTGGCCTCTGAAGTAGGCACAGTGCAATTTTGGGGGGGAAAGCCTAAAAATGCCCATCCCATATGAAGTTAAAGAGCTGACAGCAGCCCATTGGTTCATTTTCCATAGGCTACTGTATAGTGACAACAAAATAATGCCTGCCTTTCTGTTACCAGGGCTTTCTCTGTATGATCTGCAGCGTTTCTCAAACTCTGAGCCTCCTCGATGAGTAGACTGCTGGTCCACGGAGCCACAAATTTAAATTAGCCTACACCCGGCTTCTGTCTGTTAATTTGTGGCACAATTGAATGATTTGTGAAAGAAGCTAAAAGTTTCCCTGATCATACTTAATTTGGTGTCATCAAATATAGAGGCATACAATTAGGTGGTAGTGGTAGCCTATGAGTGCCCAATGCGCAAACAAATGAATGAGAGAGATATGCATCTCCGTTTAAAAGCTATAGATTTTCGTTAATTTCGTTAATTCAATTATTTTTTAGGGTATGTGATGACCCACCATTTTACTGTAGGTCGTTTGCTATTCAGTTCACCATGCTTACATTTTCAAAATCAAAGACTGGTTTGTGTTCTTTCTGGCATTCAAAAGGTCAATGAGAAAGTCCACGTTCCATATTTTCATATCAAGGTGGTGGATCAGTCTGGTTCTGTTTTAAATAAATCACGTCTCTTTCAAAAGGGCGCCTTGATTTCGAACTTGTGCGCTGTGGATGTGACAGAAGCGAAATGGGAGAATGCGCGTAACACAGAAGTGTGTAACTGAAGCACGTAAAAAAAGCAAATAGCAGGCTTCCCCCCATACTGTGGAGGATGTGTCTGAAAGCAGCTATAGATATTATTCACATATGGAAACCATGGACCTCCACAGGGTATCCTTATCAGATCAACAGGAGGTGATGGGAGTGTTTTCATCAGAACACAGACCATTTTCTCCCAGACTACAGAAAAACATATACTCACTTATTTTACAGTTCTATAAATCCTTTTACTTCTCGCATAGCCTGGCGAGCCAGACCCACATTAAAATGTAGGGTCTGGGCACTCACCGTTCGCAGTGCTCAGTCCGAGGGGCGGGATAATCAGTTGTCTTTCAAATTCCCTCTGCACGCAATAGGATATTTGTTTTCAAGTAGCAGGGAATTCAAGCCAAACCTTTGCAACTCTGCCATCAATCATTATGTTAAGCCCACCAAACGACTCTATACACGATTTCAATGGCCTGATTAAGTTTCGATTTCTGGAGCTCACAAGCCAACGGAGAGTTGCTAGACTAGCCCTGGCAGCAAATTTAATTTGCTGCCGCTAGGGGCGCGTCTAGATTTCTAGGCTACTTCTCGCACTGAGACATTAAAAAATATATCAAACACAGATACATTATCATTTGTCATTTGACAGTTACATTTCAGTTTTCAGTAGTTGAGTTCAGGAAGAGTTCCAGATTGGAGAGAGAGGAGACTATGGGGGTTGCTTAGCAGGGTATCCCGGAACCACCGCCAAATGGGAGCTAAGACAATTGACCGTTCGCAAAACCCCGCCCATCGAATGCAGATGAGCCAATGGCAGTCCAGTAGCTCCGTACAGGCAGGGCTAGTCTAGCAACTCTCCTTTGGCTTGTGAGCTCGAAAAATTAAACTTCTATCAGGCCAATCAAATCGTCTATAGAGTCGTTAGGCGGGCTTAACATAATGATTGATGGTAGAGTTGCAACGGTTTGGCTTGAATTCCCTGCTACTTGAAAACAAATAAGATGGATGTTGCTGTTAGCGAACAGTGTGACACGAGTTAAGCTTTTATTAAGTTGGCAGAAGTTTGAACTAGCCAACTAGCTCCGCTGGTGGGAAACGCATGGGACTCAGCACTGTCCTATTACGTGAAGAGGGAATTTGAAAGACAACCGATTATCCCGCCCCTCAGACTGAGCACTGCGAACGGTGAGTGCCAAGACCCTACATTTTAATGTGGGTCTGGCTCGTCAGGCTATAATAAAGTTGAAGTGGCTCTGCAATTTAGGCTATGTTTCCGTTTTTTGGCAGCACCATGTTCCTTACATGACATGGCCCAGTGTCCTTGTAACATGCATGCAAATCTATCTAGCACAGCTAATATTAATATCAGTGAATCACACTCGCCTCCTGTTTATGTTTGTCACCCAACAAAGCTAGATATGAGTTTTTATACATGTGTCTCCATGTCATACTGCAGTCTTTCAACGGATTGTAAATGATTGTAAATGAATTTAGGTCAGTGGCTCTCTAAAAGAGCCTCTTGTGCTGTAACTTTTACAGAGTCTTAACAGCTACTGTACCATTGAATTTCTAGACAACTCCATTCTAAATTTGACGGGCGTAGTAACAATAACTAGGGGGCGTGGCTTTTGCGAACGGTCAATAGCAGCAAACAAATACAAACGGAGGTAAATTTACTACAAAGAACATTCTGCAATGAGAATTCCTTATCTACCTCAGGAATGCAAAAAGGCTGGCCTTACACTACCCAGAAAAGGCTCATATGAAGGCATTGATATCATTCAGATCTTTTTAGCAATTACAGTAGAAAAGCCAAGATGGTAAATTGTAACACATTTTATTGCACTGGGTGTTATGTATGGTATTTAAGTTCTTTGTTAGTGAAAATAAATTCTACCGAAATATTTTAAAAGTGCTTATACAATGGAATTTTTTTCTAGAGGGATTTCCTTGGCATTTTCCTCATCATGTGCTTTTTTGTATTTTTTTCTGGTTTGAGAAGTATAATATAACACTTGGGAATAAAAATACAGAAAAGTAAGCCAAAACTAGAAGCAAGTATGGCAAATATCTCTACTGCAACAGTGAATTTTCCAGGAGAGCTAACGTACGCTGGTATGAAGGTGATCCAGACTGCACAGAATATCAGCATACTGAATGTGATGAATTTGGCTTCATTAAAGTTATCAGGTAGTTTTCGAGCCAAAAAAGCCAGTATGAAACACAAGATAGCAAGGAGTCCAATATAGCCTAATATGGCCCAGAATCCTATGGCTGAACCCACATCACACTCAAGAATGATTTTGTCTTTGTATATGTTCATATTCTGATATGGGAATGGAGGGGATATAGTTAACCAAAGGACACATATAAGCACTTGTATGAGAGTGAAGCCAAGAACACTGAGTCTCTGTTGCAGAGGCCCAAACCACTTCATGACATTACTGCCTGGAAGAGTGGCTCTGAAGGCCATTAACACCACTATTGTTTTCCCCAGAACACAGGAGATGCAGAGAACAAAGGTGATCCCAAACGCTGTGTGACGCAACATACAGGACCACTCAGAGGGCCGACCAATGAAAGTAAGAGAACAAAGGAAACACAATTTTAATGAAAATAATAAAAGAAAACTAAGTTCTGAATTATTAGCCTTTACAATGGGAGTTTCTTTGTTCTTTAAAAAAACTACTGCTGTGCACAAAGTCATTGACACACCTAGCAATGAGAAAGACACTAGAACTCTTCCCATGACTTCCTCAAATGAGAGATATTCCATGGACTTCAAGACACATGTATCTCTCTGTGTATTTGGCCAGAGGTCCAATGGACATCTGAAGCAGCTGACTGAATCTGTAAACAATATACAACGTAATTATTGGTTTTGTTTAATCTAAAACTTGAAGATTTTTAAAATATCTTTTTGGAAGGTGATACTACATTTACATAATCTGTAATAAGCTGTGCATAAGCCTTTTTGTAAAACAAGCATTTCTGTTTTGGTGACTGTTTTATGGGTGATTTATCTTATATTAACATAGTACTTATAGTAATGTAATAATGACTTATTGTAACATAATACAGATCTCGTGTAACCAGTGTTCATAAAAAGGTAACATACAGGACAAATCTGAATTTGCACTGATTCTTTTAGCACAGATTATTTTTATTCTGTGCCGCAATATCTCTTGAACTCTGTGTTGTATGAAACATATTCATTATTTGTGATTACTACACTGTTGCAATACCTGTTTCATTGCTGATCTCTCCTTCTCCACATGGTATACAGTCATAGCAGCAGACAGGTCTGCCTTTCTGTACAGCCTTCCTGGTGCCTGGAGGACAGCTCTCACTGCACACAGACACAGGCACCTGTGTCACAAATGGCATTGTCTCTTAGCATTTGCTTTAAAAGCTACTGTGTTTACTTAGTGTAGTATGTCTGCCTAAATCTCACCTCATGTTGGCTTTGAGTCCAGACTATGCTGCTGTTTGTTGCTGACAGCTGAAGAGGGTCTTGTAAAGAAGCATCATAGAAACCCACTTTAATGAACTTTATTTCACCATCTGGACCCGGTTGCCAGTTGAGCAGGTCATACCTAGCTGCAGGGTCTCCATTTGCATCAAAATATATGTCCTCTCCACTTTGGATGGTGAAATGTACATTCCTCATGTTTTCAAGAACCTTAAACAATGGTGATCATGTAAGAAAATCGTTTTAAATCTTCATTACTTATTATTGTATCTTAAAAATTCAGTTTACCTGCCAGGGTCTGACTTCATCAGTGGATTTCATACAGGTTTTACCACTAGATTTCTCTCTTCCTGTGCAGACTCTCATCCCATCCAAAACATGGGCAACAGCATACACTGCCTTGTAAACATTATTTGCAATTTGCAAATCGGATATATCTGTGTATTGGTTGTGTACATCACTCAGGCGTTCGTTGCCATTGCACAGTTCTCTCTCCATATGGCTGTTTCTACTAAGTTGACAATCAAAGATGGTCTCTAGCAATTCCTGATAGAGAGGTATTTTTGTTGACTGGTCAAGATTAGCAAGAAATTCTTCCAAGCCTTTTATTTTAGCTTTTGGAATTGCAAAACCCATAGAGCCTTGTAAAATATTGTGCCATTGACCTCTTGCAATATTTTTGTCAGAAATCCAGGATTCGCTACCAATCCACTGCAAACCAGTAATGTTTTCAGTAGCAAGTTCTTTCAATAAGACTTCCATATCAGAGTAAGAAACAAATGCAACAATCACTTTTGATGTGGACTTTTTAATAACATCAACTATTCTCAAAATGTCTTCCCTTGGGTTGGTCCTAAAGAATGGTTCAGAGAACTCGATACACACTCCTTCCTCCATGGCAGCTTTGATAAAAGTGATCATCCCATTGTTCCCGTAGTCATTATCACTGCATATGGCTCCTACCCAGGTCCAGCCAAAGTGTTTGACTAACTGGGCCAGCGCTCTGCTTTGGTAGTAGTCACTAGGGATGGTTCTGAAGAAGGATGGATGTTTCATTTTGTCACTGAGACATGCACAAGTGGCAAAGTGACTGATCTATAAGAGAACAAAAATTATAGTGGGTATTTTCCATCTTTAGGGGCTTATCATTTTCTTTGACATTGCAGTGTACATTGCCTTTTATACACACATAATTTGGATGCATCAATCAATACTCAGTTGGTGAACTTTCAGTACATACTATAACAATACTATGTCATAAATAACATTCATTTGCTCATAGATTCTCTGATGTATACAAATGTCCTTTAGAATAAATATAATCATATTCTCAGCTGTATAATGTAATAACACACACAAACCAAAATAATTCTGTGAGAATCAAATGATTAGAAATGCTGTACATGGTCCTACCACAGGTACATTCAAAGGTCCAACTGCTGCAGAAATGGCAATTGTAGGAGTGGATGAGGTCTCTGCTATGATGACTTGGACAGTATCTGGATGAGAACATGAAGTGTTGGTTGGATAATCCTGCCCATTCATCAGAGATAAAGCAGCTCTCACTGCCATTTCCACAGAACCACACGAATCATAGATCCTATATCCGAGTTGCACACCGGGAAGAATAATGGTACTATTGTTGATTTCTTCAATGGCAAATACCATAGTTTGTGCATTCTGAAATTCTCTGAGGCTTAAACTGTAAGAAATAATGCCAGTTAGAGTGAGCAGATTCACAATAAATTAGCTGTACATTCAGTTAATGTCAAAAGAGTGTGAAATTCTCACGTTGGTTTTAAGTTCTGATGACTGCTCACCTTTTGCACTGTGGGTGTTCTGGCCCTGTTGTAAATGAGGGCCTCCTTTCTATCCAGCTGTTGTGAAAAGAGAAAATACCTCCAATGATCACATCCCCATCCATGCTGAGCTGGGGAGGGTCATGCTCTCTCCAAAGCCTGCAGAGGGTGTTTGCAGCGGGCACCAGTGTGATAAGAAACCATGTGCACAGGAGCACCATCTTAATATCTTATCAGACCATTCATTCTTTAAACTGATTTTATATCATAGTGGGGGGTGGGGCTGGGGCACTTCTTTTGCACACAGGCCAGATGACTGGGGACAGGTGGATGGTATTAGAAGTAGTATTAGAAATCATAAAGAGTAGATATATAGAACATCAGGTTTTGAACCTACAGTAGGCCTGACTGTAGCCCAACACTACAACCCTAGAAATCTGATGACGGCATCTAGTCTCTGATGTAAAATTTAAAAACATACATAAAAGTTTTCCTTCAAACCCTAGACTTTAGTTTTACTACTACTATACAGTCTGCCAACAACACATTTCACTACTGTGACAGCAAGTAATGGTCTATCATGTATGGCATTGTAGGGGAAGAAAGAGGAAGCCTTTAAAGATGTCATTCTACAGCAAATCACCTAGACATCCCAGTATGACCCCCTCAGTTTTTCTCCATATGTTTATCATCTCAACCCATACTCCAGATATGGGCCTAGTTCCTCGAAAGCATCGGTAGGTCCTAAAGTACAAACGTCTTGATTTGCTATAGCCTAAGCCTAATAGGGTCATACGCTACATATTGCTACAAACGAAAACTGAAACAATCTAGGCTAATCTTAAATCATTACTATTATTTATGTCTAGGTGTGGTATATAGCCTACTGGGGATGCTTACATGCAGATGTCAAAGTTGTTATATGCTTACATGCAGATGTCAAAGTTGTTTATTTTCGTATTGAAGTTTAAACGGTAGCTGTAACGTGCAGTCACCTGATATTACCAAATTAGAGGATATTTCAGAACATGGATAGCTCCCGTTAAGAGCATCTTAAAAGCAGTGCATGCGTGTTCACGCTATGTTTGGGAAACAGACAGAAAAACCAAACAAATGATTTTAAGATGAATCATAGAAAACCCTCGTAGTGCATGTATCCATCGTTATCGGGCAACCGGGCCATGGACAATGTCACATTTTCAGAGCTCAACATCAAAAGTTAACAAAACCATGTCAATAAAGGTATCCCTCATGTGATTTTTCCTGCTTGCTGTAGCAATTTGAATTAACACCTGCTTTCACAAGGCGGAAATGTTTCACCTCAAAACAGACATGCACATTCATGGGCAGTTTTCGTACAGGAAATACCTAATTAGGTACATTTTACGTTTTCCTCCCATCTTTTTACACGAATCCCCCACTTTCCCTTGACCCTCACATGAATGCATATGCATGACAGCTCCTGTGACAGGCAGTCTGCGGTTTTACCCAAGTGCGGCCTGTTTGTAGGCTACATAACACGCCATGTTTTTATGCGCATGTTGCGAAGAAAATAGGCTACACCTCAAGTGGCCGCAAAAGTGATGGTAGGCCTACATCTGCCACTGATATCACTCACATTTTTACACTGACATTTTCAACAGTCACTGCGGGATTGCGGGTATTGCGCATAATTTGTTCTAGCAACTCTAGCCATCACTCTGCGGAAATTCCCGCATACACTTTTACAGCCTGTCTGATGACGTTAATCTAATCATTAAGTGGCGTGAATGCGGTGCTATTGACTGGACGGATCAACTACCGAGTTGAATTGAACATAGCCTCATGCAGACTCAGACACACACACACACAGAGAACCACTTTGCACTTACGCAAATAGGCTACCTACGCAACTATGGCAAACTTTTACATCTGGAGAGAGCTCCTTGCTAACTATCCTGCTAGCTCAGGTCACGCCAGTAATGCTCACTAAAATCGTTAGTAAACATTGCAAAACACTTGATCCCAGAAAGATTGTCTTCGACTTGTTAGTTTTTTGAACATTTATTTTATCTAATGACATAGAAAACATAATGAATTGCATCCACATATCCTTATGCACTATGCACAAATTTTATTTACTAGCCTAAAACCTTCTGGCTGAAGGCTAATTACTCTCACGTATTTCTGTGACAGGCACTCAATTACACCTACACACCACATCAGCTTCAACTTTTCAAAAAACCTTGGAGTGAGATTTGGTGGGGCATTGTGAAAGTGGGTTGGACATTTCAGCGGGGGGTATGGGTGTCCTCCCCCAGAAATTTTTTTTTGGACTAGATGCAATTTCCTGAATTCTGGTACATTTTAACAGGTTATTTAGATACTTCTATATAACAAAATAAAGCCAGCCTACGAAATTAATAAAAAGTAAATCATGCATAATTTAAAAATAACTCAATAGGCTACTTGGCTACGCAATAAGGTTTCCATTACAGCACCACGGACGTTCAATGAACGCATGAAAGCGGATGGTTTGTTTGAAATCCCGACACTCTTTCAACTACATGGAACGTAATAGTGATCATCAAATACCTCCCCAGATTGCAGTGCCCATCAGTCCCAACATTTAACAATATAATCAAACAGTCCAAAAGTAAATTAAATATCAAACTAAACCGAAAATGTCATGCTTTTGAAGGCCTACCAGTATGCCGCTCCAAGAAACGCATGTCTCAAAATAAAACTCGCATAAGAAATAAAGGGCTGTCTCGAATACAATCCTGCCCCTAAAGGCCTGTACTTTGTCTTAAGACCCCGGCCATAATTTGAGGATTTACAGTATCTAAGTAGACAAACTGGCTTCAGATATCCAACAGAGTGAATAGAGATTGTGCAGTCTTAGCTGTGGTTAGTGACGTGATGCTGTTAATGGGGAGTTTTACATAGCCTAGCGTAAACCTATAGGTTATTATGACCGCCGCGCAGCGAAGCGGCGGTCATATAGGTTTAGTCAGAATTTTTTTTTTTTTTTTCTTTTTCGCATGTCCAAATTTCCGTCAATGATTCCCGGGACATTGAAAGACCGGGGTAGACGAAACTTGGTGGGCATGTAACCCCATATGGATAGCATGGAACCATCGTTTTTCGTTTTGATCTGTAGCCCCCCTGCTGGACTGCACCCCCCAAAAGGAGGGTAGGGCAGACACAGTTTTCTGTGAATATCTCGAGAACCGTAGGGCCTAGGAGGTCCACCTTTTTTTTGTATGTTGGTCTTAAGGGGGCATGTCGACCCATCTCATTACCACTTATTTCATGTATAGCGCCACCTAGTTAAAAATTAAAAAGCAAAAAAATAGGTGTTTTCATCACAATATCTCTGGCTGACATGGTCAAAACTGCACGAAATTGAAAGTGTAGGATCATTATGACACCCTCCGAATGCATGCCAAGTTTTGTGAACTTTCGTTCATGGGGGGCCTTACAATAAAATAATTTATGTGTACATTTAGTGACCGTACACCAACAAGGATTCCCGGGACACTGAAAGACCGGGGTACACGAAACTTGGTGGGCATGTAACACCACATGGATAGCATGGAACCATCGTTTTTCGTTTTGATCTGTAGCCCCCCGCTGTACTGGACCCCCCGAAAGGGGTAGGGCAGACACAGTTTTCTGTGAATATCTTGAGAACCGTAGGGCCTAGGATGACCAATTTTTTCCGTATGTTTGCTTCCAGGGGTCATGTTAACCCATTCCATGTGCACACATGTGCATAAACAGATACACACGCACACACATACATTCACAGTAATCATACGTATGACACATACTCACACAGTAGACATATGTACGCATGCATGCACATGCACAAACACATATACGCAGGCAAACACACAAGCACGCACACACACACACACACACACACACACACACACACACACACACACACATAAACATAAACGTGTACACAATTCAAGAATTTCTCAGAATTATGAACAGGCAAGATGGGGGTGGGGTTGTATAAAATGAATTTTACATGTGAAATCTATGAACTAATCATGTTTTGGTACTTGTTGTCTAGCAGATACCAGTGAGAATTGAGTGTGGATAATGCAATTTAGTGAGACAGTTAGAATCATATAGGCCTTTCAGCGTGATTTATTTTTGTGGAAAAAATGTGCTGGACTGGGCGGCGGTCATATTTTGTAGCGCTCTGCGGTACATCTAGTTATTTATTTGGCGTACCTATAAGGCTTTTTACCTTATCAAAAGTGAGGGGGACGACTGATCTCTTCAACACTGCGGGGGATTTGGCGCTTGTCACTGTGTGTGTGACAGAAGCGGAATGGGAGAATGCGTGTAACAAAAACAAAAAAAAGTTTATGAGCGATTTACGCGCAAATGGGAGAATCCAATGAAAATGACAATGAAGCACTAAACAGATGCTGAAAACAGCACTGGTATTTCGCACGGCAAAAGTGTGGGGTGGGGGGGTGGTCCAAACTAACAATTTTAAAAAGTGGGTGGGTGTTTTGTAAGAATTTCAGAAATGTTTGTATATTTTAACTTTTAAATGCATCAATCAGGTGCACTTTCAAAATAAATTCAGAGGTCAGACTTGCTTATTTTTATGGAAATATTTGTGCTGTAGCCTAAGCTATTTTGCACTTCAGAATTATAACCATGCACACACAGGTGGAATAGTTAGTGATATTGCAATAAGTTCACAACCACAAAAACATATGCTACATTTCACAGTTCAGAAATGTAAAAAAATGTGTGTAGGCCTACATTTCAGCACTCCATGAAAGTATGCAGAAGTGGTCACCTGTGTTATTCAGCTAGTTTATTTAAGATAATATATTGGTCATTGTAATGGCCATAGCCTATAGCCTACATGCTATTCCTTTTTCATGGGTAAATGCAAATATGATTAGCCTAAATTGTACGTCCGTTCAATGTTAATTCTCTCGCGAACCATTTATCACAGCAACTTGGCGCTAATATCATTGGAAAGCTTAGATTCCGCACGCTCACATGATGTGTGATATCATATGTATAGGTTTAGTTTAGTTGAACCTCATCTGCCAGGTATTTGACCTACCAGGTTGACACTTCAGCGTGAAAAATACTCAATAATACTCAAAGCATACCTGAAGCCGGGGAAATGCGGGGAGAATGCGCCTGGGATGGCTTCTGAAGTAGCATCGCAAATTAGAGAAAATTTAGAAAATTCCACAGACAGGGAGTGCTCTTGAACCCTCTCACCGTCTCTGAAAGCATAACCGTGGCTCAACAGGTAGATCTATAGATAGGCTAAACTCATTTTTCAGGCATCTGACCGACCGGGTTGACACTTCAGCGTGAGAAATCGGGGGTGTGGCGTGTGAGCGTGTGAAACTAATCAAATGCGTGTGTCTCATGGCCAATGCGTGAGAGTTGGCACCTATGCCACATTAAAGATATGCATAAGTGTAATAGTTTAAAAATCAATATGGAGCATTCAAATGACTAAATATTGTAGCGTCGGTGGATGTACATGTCTAACGTTGAATGAGTGTCTCCCAGAATGCAGTGCGAGTGAATGCTAGAATGTGTAATGTCGGTTATAATAGTTGTAGTTACGTTTACCATGTTGTGTATTTGTTAGCGTGTTAGTCTCTTTAGTTGTACCTCATGTGCTTATCCTCGTGTTGATGTGTGTGGTGAACCCTTATTGTGTGTTAGATGTGCGGCTGAGACTACCCCTGTGTTGCCCTATGTAGTTATCCGTATGTCTGTGTGCGTCTTCCTGTTCCAATAAATGGCCGTCCTGGCCAAAGGTGAATCTTGTCTGAGGGTGAGATCGCTACAATATGTTTAGCTAGATAGATAGATAGATACTTTATTGATCCCCAGGGGAATATTCAAGGTCTCAGCAGCATACAGAAAACACAAACACATTCTTTAACAGCAGAAAGAGTAATTAAAGTATAATATAAAAACACAACTAAGCAATAAGGACAGTAGAAGATAAAGAATATGCTAAATATACTAAAATACAAATTATACTAACTAACACTTAATCTAAATCAATTCTAAAAACAGTATCCACATAGTGGTGATTAATCAATCAGAGGCGCTTGCAATGACTGAGGCAGGGACTGAGCCTGTGATTCTCTGTGCATAGTAAGGTATGGTAAGGTGCTCTAAGGTGCTCTGTGTGAATGAGTGTCATGGTCGTAGTGCAATGGTGATAGTGGTCATGGTGATAGTGCAAATGAGTAAGTCCAACAGTGCAACAATGCAGAAATAAAGTAAAGTCTATATATCTATATATTTAACTATTTAAAGAAAATGTGTGGCCACTAGTAGCTACTAGTAATTACTAGTAAAATACTATACATTATTAACTATATACACTCTATATGAATTAAAACATATATATAATAGAAACATATCACATAAGCCATCATTTTCAGTGTGTGTTTGTGTGTGTGGAGAGAGTCAAGCAGAATCTAGGATGGCCACTGTTGTGAATGATCCCACTACAGTATATTCAATATTACTGATGACGTCAAGGTGGTGGGGGCCCCCAAATCAAATACATTTTTAAAAAAGTATTGAAGGAAGTATCGAAATCGCAATTCTTGACTTGGTATCAGAATCGCCCCTGTAAATCCCCCCTACATGAATAACTTAAGGGGGGAATCCCCCCCCCTCCCCCATTTTGAAAAATTAATTTTAAGCCCCTGATAGTGTTGAGAATATTAGGATGGGAACGATGTACGGACAGGTGTAACTAGAATGTAATGCCAGAGGAATTACAATAGTGGATGGAAAGCTGCTGGCTTAATATTGGTGGGGAAATTCCTGGAAAAAAAAACATTAAGGCGTTCTTGAGATATAACACTCAAGGTGTTTTTGACCTTTGACCTCCAACATCAATTCACTTCATCTTCGAATCCATACAAATACTCATACCAAATTTCAGGCATGTTAAGGCATTCTTGAGATATCGCACTCAGAGTGTTCATTGACTTGACCTTTGACCTCCAACATCAACTTACTTCATCTTTGAGTCCATACAAACACTTGTACCAAATTTGAAGCATATGCGTCAAACCGTTCTGGAGATATAATGCACAAAGCATGAGATATGGCTGTGACTTTTATTTTGACACACGGGAAACACTTAAACAGGATGTGTGGTTTTAGGGAGCACCAGATTGTATGCATTAGAAGCAGAGACAGTTTGATTCACAGGTGACACCTGTGCCAGTGTTCTGATTAGCCCAGGAACTAATCTGGGAGCTTAACGAGCGCAGCTGGCTTTAGGCCATTATTCTATAGTCTATTCAAGTCTATGGGGAAAAAATTCGCTTTTTATAAACTTTTAAAAAAATCTGAAAAAATACATCTCTTGCCCAACTCCAGACCTTCAGAATAGTTATTTCAACATGTCTGTACGTTAAGCGGTTAGAGTCGCATTCATTCTTGAAAAGGTAAAAAGAAAAGGTTATAATAACTAGAAAAGCATTTCCTGAAGGAAATACAGTGCATGAAAATGCAAAAAATATGATGTAAAATATCATACAGAGTAAAAACAAATATTTCAGATATAGTTGCAATAGTGTTGCTAGGGTACATATGTTGGTTGTTATGCCAAATTAAGTGGTTGCTATGCTGGTTGCTTAGGTAATCCTGTTGGTTGCTAGGTTGAAGTTGTGGTGGTTGCTAGGCTTTTGCTAGGGTATTTTACATGGTTGCTAGGCTGTTGCTAGGATATTTGACATGGTTGGTAGGGTATCTGACATGGTTGATAGGCTGTTGCTAGGGTACTTAAGGTGGTTCCTAGGCTGTTGCTAGGGTAGTAATGGTGGTTGCTATGCTGTTGCTAGGTTAGTTGTGGTGGTTGGTATGCTGGTTGCTAGGTTAAACTCATTGGTTGTTATATTGGTTGCTAGGTTGTAACTGCGGAAGTGCCCATACAAAAATGTGATATGTAAGGGATAATGTATAGAACGCCGGTCATTACTGGGAAAATAAGTCCCGACAGGGCGAACCGGACCCCGACGCGCAGCGGAGGGGTCTTGTTCCGCCCTGAAGGGACTTATTTTCCCAGTAATGACCGGCGTTCTATACATTATCCCGCTTATTATACGGCTACTTGCCAAAACGAAATAATAAACTCCCCACATCACTTTAGCCTACATAAACTAGCCTATTTGTTACCGTTCATCGTGGCATTTGCTGAGAAACAAATAGTTCGCAACAACACACACTGCTGAACTTGAATCAAACATTCTTTAGAACACAGCTGATCAACCGTCTGCTTTCACGTTTGAATGAAGTTCCAGTTCTTGCGTAGTGATACAGTATGAAAGACGTATCAGAAGCACAAAACCCGTTGCCATTGACAGCGGTAATTATATGTTTGCAGCGGTAATTACATGAATATATCTTACCGCTAGAACTTTGGGAAATGAAATTTGTTTAACCTTTTATTAAAGTTTATTTTTTCCATACAAACAGTGAGTAAACTCTCCAGGTAGAAACTTTTTTTCTCTGTATGGAAGTGGCACACATTGATTTGGCAGAATGCACTGTGTTCTCAGGGCAGCAGTCCTCACAAATCACCACCTGCAAACAGGGAACAGAGAAGATTAATATGTTGTAAAACACACAGAACATGAAAAGACCATCACTGAAGCACTACTACCTTCACATGCATCTTTAATAAACACGCCTTGGCACAAGTAAGCTTAAATAAGGGCTATGAGATGAAGAAAATGTAGCCTAATGATCCATACATCAGAATATTTTGACAAGATTTGGGAAAGATTCTTGAAAGATTGGAGTCTTTTAACTAATGCCCCCCATTCAAGCTTTACTCAAAAGACTTTCAAGAATCTTCCCCAAATCTTGTCTTCTGTTGTAAGGATGGCTTAACACTACCCTTCACAAACTAAAGATCCATTTAAGCCTACTAACGTTCACGTTAGCCTGCATGGTTATTAGCAGCCACTTTAAATGTAGCCTAAGTTATAGCTAGGTTAGCTAACTTACTTACACCTGATATTTCATTCAAACTAAAACTTATATTCATAACGACATCTCAGACAGGCTTGTTGGATATGATTTAAAGGTCCAGTAAGTAGGAAATAATGGAAAATAAACTGTAACCATTCCAAAAATGATCACCATATGTTGTCAGAGAGTAAGAAAACACAATGAATTGAAGTAATGGCTTATTTGACAACATTACTCTAACCCGTAAAACCCATGAAAAAAAATGAGCTACGGGGCGGAATCTCTTGGAATTTTCATTTATGTTTTGAACGATTAATTCTAGAATAGCGTATTAATAATGGGCTAGCGCGTCCTCCTATTTGGGTTGCCAAATTAGCAAAGGCCAACTGTCAACAGCTGTCAGTTGTAGGCTAGTCATGAACGCCTACGAGAGGCAAGCAAATTTCCCAAATTAAAACAAGAAACAAATTAAGTGGACATCGGAGGAGCTTCCTGAGATGGTGACGTCTTGGTCAAACGAAGAATATCAA
Source organism: Alosa pseudoharengus (assembly GCF_046254945.1). Classification (NCBI taxonomy): domain Eukaryota; kingdom Metazoa; phylum Chordata; class Actinopteri; order Clupeiformes; family Clupeidae; genus Alosa; species Alosa pseudoharengus. Next base: position 7,358,017 of record NW_027468598.1, on the reverse strand, counting down.
ATCTGACGCAGAGCAGGCCATATTTCTCCACAACAGGTAGCCTAGGCTAAACTTCATCTGCATCGCTAACTTCAGCTAAATATGTTACGTTAGTTAGAGAGGTATGTTTTGTTTTCACTGTTTCCGTAATGTGTAGCTGGGTCATGGTTGGAGAAACGTTAAAGCAGCTGCAGGTCAACTAACGTTAGCTAAGTCTTCATTACATCTGGCAACCCAGAAGAGGCTCGCGTCTGGTAGTCTTGAGAACGTTCACCAGTGTTTTGATTTTGGCCTACAGAACGTTCGGTAACAATCCTACAAATCGCACCTTTAACTATCATTCTAGATATTCCACATAACAGACATCCCAAGTCTCCCAAAAGTTCCGGGAGTCTCCCGCATATTGATAGCGGCTCCCTGACGCCCTCAAATTAGATAAAATCTCCCGGAATCTAGAGCGAGCGATCAAGAGCTGATCTGAGTGTAGCGCGCACACGACAGGGGAGAGAGAGAGGGGTGGTGGTGCGTGTGTGTCTGAGCGCATCAGACACAGACAGACAGCATCAGTTCAGTGTATCTAGGAACAGGAGAGTCACGACAGAGTCAGTGCCCCCAAAAACGGAAAATGTAAGACCCATTTTTTTTTTTGGGGGGGGGGGGGGGGGGGGGGGGGGGGGCTTCGTGATACCTCCCTGAAATGACTTTTTGCAGGTTGGGATGTCTGACATAATGGTAAAGTTAGTTAATGAAAAAGTTAACATTAATAGCTAACATCGCTAACGTTAGCAATATTAGCTCGCTAACGTTATCGATAGCTAATTGATAACATTAACGTTAGCTAATTCTAACATGATGGTTAGACTGTTAACAAACGGATTTGGTTAACATTACATTATAAAAACAATATTTTTCTAATTAATTCCCGTTTACTAAAGGCCTTCTTACCTTGGAAATAATGACAGCAGAGTTTGTACAGCTTACAAAGTCAGATGCATGACAGGACAGAAAAGTGACGGTTGAAGTCACCATGGTTGGTGTTCAAAAGTCAGTCAAGGGTGGGGGATGGGTATTGCTGTGTGCGCATGCGCATATCAAGATACGACAGGCATCCGTTATATTTAAAGTAGCTTTGGCCTCACACATTTTTGTATGCACATGGTGCAACCCAAACGCTCCACACCAAACATTGACACATAAGGCAAAAGATGCTGAGCAGCATAGTCGACACCATACCTGTGACGCCAATACATAAACAAATATATTCACACTAAGTTCTCCATTTGGAAAATAAGTAGGCTAATGGAATCTAGTGTATGGATATGTAGGCTATGCCACCATATATGGAGGCTACTCATTTAAAACAAACATACCCTCACCCCTTTTTTGCGAGGGTAGTCCTCCTAAATAATAGGCCTATGTGATTTTTACTTTTAAATTATCAATATTGTGCAGGCCTATACGTCTTTATATATTAAGCAACTGTATTTTCAAATTTAATATCAATAACCTATGCAACACTACCAACATTTTTGTTCAGTTTGTTCATTTCAAAGTTTGCATGGGGAATCTAATCTATTTTTTTTTTTTTTTACAAAAAAACTATCTTTTTGTGCAATTAATAATTTGGGTTACAATTTGTACCCAATTTATACCAACCCACCATTATGAATTCAGGGGATGTTTAAGTTCTGATTTCAGTGGACAATTCGGTTTTAACATTTCAATAGTAATCGCCCACACCACCCTAACATATGAAAACTCCTTTTAAAGTTATTGCACACCTGAAATGATCCATGATCTGACAAAAAAGGGTAATGCACAGTCCTGCTCAGTCATGCATGCTATAACATTTTCAGCGCTATTATACGGCAGTTGCCTACGGAGGAGAAAAGGCCTGTGAGCTAAAGCAATTGTTTTTCAGTCCTTGAACAATCATGCAAGAACCGTATTTGACGAACATGGAATGGCCACAGAACTTTTGCAAAGATATGCTTTCATTGGCTACACCAGACAAGCAAGTTTTTCCCCCTTTACTGTCTATGCGTGCGAGCAGCGTGTGCGCTCCGCTTCCGTTGTTGTTTAAAGATTGAATGGGAAACGGATTTGAAGCCAAAGGCTAAATTTTAACGCAGCTACAATTTGTAAGGTATCAATAATATCAATTTATTGTTACAGATGTATGGCTACATACATTCTTAAAATGGTTCTGGTCTACACTTAAATATCTATTGAAAACTTCACAATGGAGCGTTTTATTAGAGCGTGATCTGCAGGTGACCTGTTGGCTATTTTTAGAAAGTGCGCTGGGGGCGCCTCATAGCCGTCCCGCGGGCACCGTGTTGGAGACCACTGATATATAGCATCTTATATGGGAAATTAAAATATTTTGTATGCATGTATGGACATATAGCTGTGAATATATGTTTGACATAAATATTTGAATCGCATATATGTCCATATAAGTAAAATTATAAGTCCCTGTTATTTGACATATATGTTCATATATTGCCATACAGTGGGTCCCAGTTAAGTTTGGACGGGTTCCTTCAGGAATCACGCTCCCCATTTTCTCAGCAGAAATGGCACAAACTGCAGTTGACACAAACAACCACAAGGTGTCACTTTGGAGTTCTGCCACTACTATTTTTGATGCGATCTGACTTACTGCTTCTATGATGCAGTTTCCAAGTCAGTAGAACAATCAGAGAAAGCTGAGCCATTACCAAACATATATGATAATACAATAGCGTGAGTTTATATATCTTATACCCTATTTGTCACGGTTACTTATAGATTTGATAGTGTAACGATATGACGACATGCTTGCCGACGTTCAAACGAATAAGATATCAAAGCACCTTTTGCGTTTGAATGTAGCACGATTTTTTTTTAAACAGCTAGACAAATGATTTAGCTAATTGATTATAGCCTGTACACCAGCAATTGTTGAACATTTACCAAGTACATTGACAGTAGCCCAGCCTAACAAGCATGTTGCATGTTGTAGGCCTACTGTAGAAATTTCACTTAAATTGCAACCGCAACATGCCTGCTTGCCGACGTTCAAAAGACAAGTGTTTTTTTTTTTCTTTTTGAGCACGTCCGAATCCCAGGACATAACGCACTGGACCTTATAATAGGCTCGAGATATAATTCCAAAGGGGGCAGATAGGGGCCTACTGCACTTAACACTTAAAAAGATTGAACGAAGCTTCCCGAAATTTGAAATTGCGATCAGTGACTGGCATCGGGTGAACGAAGCTTTTCGAAGTTGAACAGGCTATTAAAAACTATTTGCGCACCTCAGTGTCACAGGAAAGACTGGGCTCTCCCTTCTATGAATTGAAAAAGACGTTATGCTACCTGCAAACTGGCCTATGATTTCATTGCTGAGTTTGCGGCAAAACAAGATATGGCGAGTCAGTGTCATTTATTAGTGGGTTTGATCCAGCAAGCCCACTATTGTTCTTCTTAAGTTTACTTATATCTTCTTTTTCACCCACTTTTTGGCCGAACTACTGCTCCTAGACCGTTTGAGCTATCGACGCGGTTCGAACTCCAAAAATTCAGGCCCGAACCGGTGTAACTTGCTTGTTTTTAAAGCTAAACCATGTTCATATAGGTCATTAAAAAAAAAAAAAAAGTATTTTCCCAATCCATTCAACCCAGTTCAATACCCAGCTAGCTCGATTCAAACTTAATAATGTATTCAGTTGTATTACAACATTGAGAAACACATTCATACAGATATTATGCACATCCACGCAACACGACTATTCAAGCTAAGTTACTCATCATTGCCCGGCAAGAAGTCCACAATCAATTCAATTGTCTTGCCACGATCTGTGGAGCTTACAGACAACGTTAAATTACTATAGGTTCTGTATGCTATATAAAGCCGACCTAACGATGAGTCCCTTCATGACGGTGTGTTGCAATGCATGCTGGGTGCTGTGCTGTGATTCGACGGCTCGTCACCTGACCCACCAAACAACGAACTAAAGGTAAAAATAAATCGCTACCAAGGCTCGAAATAGCAACACACTTACACCGTAGCATAATGAGGGTATCTACATGTAAACCGAAGCATTGAGAACTGTGTAAGTCTACAGGCAGTTTATTAAAAAGAAAAACAGTACCGTTCACATCTCGTTCACATATACAGACGGGCGCCATCTTGGGAAAACACAACTCTCTGGGATGTGGCGTAGCCTAAATCTCGCATGAAACCCTGTTGCCGTAACAGCAGGGAGCGATATTTTTTTTCCCAGGATGGTAGGGGAAGAGTCCCGCCCTACCTGCCCTGTGATAAGCTGGCTACTACCTTGTCCGTTTCTATGGAGATGGGTAGTAATCAAATCATCATTCTGGTTGTGGACGTTGAACAATTTTAACGCAACTGATAGTTGAAGTTGTCAACCAAAGACTGTGAAATAGGTTGTTTGTATTAGCACTAGGGGGGTTTGTGGGGTTTCCCCCCAACTTATTTTAAATTCCCTACTGATAGGTGTTCTATATCTATGGGTAGTACTGCCATGGTGCTGCTATGTAAACTTCGTGAGCCAGAATCTAACTGACAACTAGCATAGCAACCTGTAGCTAACAAGGATTGCATTGATTAAGGTTAGGGTTGAAGTTGTCAACCAAAGACTGTAAAATAGCTTGTTTACAGACTATGTTGTCAACATGATGAATAAGTGTTACGGTATTTTGGGGGGTTTCCCCCCAACTTATTATTATAAACTGATAGGTAGCGCTAGCTACTAGCTAGTGCATCCTTGTGAGCCAGAACCAAACTGACAACTAGCATAGCAACCTGTAGCGCTAGATAGAAGGGATAGCATTAAGGTAACTAGGTTATCAGTGTAATATAAAATTGAACTGACATAATTAACAGGAGTTTAGGACTGTTTATTTGCTGCAGGCTTAAAACATGTCATTGTCAGACATTTAGGTGGGATATTTTATAATTACCCATGGCTAATACTAGCGATAGAAGCCCATCAGTTTTGTCTTTTGAATTTTTTAACGTTCCCGTCAGATTTAGCCAGAGGCAGCAACTGTCAATCATGCATAACCCCAGCCAATCACAGACAGAGTAGGGCGTATTCTCATGCATAACCCAGCCGATCACAGACAGAGTAGGGCGGTATTGGCAATAGTTATACTTTGGTCCCTGAAGTTGGTAGTAGTCATTTTGCATCTCAGCGGCAGACTGATATTACCAAGGCTACTACTAGGTATCAGGCGCGTCGTTAGACCTGGGCATTCGGGGCTATAGCCCCGGATTCTCTGGGGATAGCCCCGGATCTATGGGCCGTCAACAACAACAACAACAACAAAAACTCTAATCGTAAATGAAATAAATAGCCCCGTAGAAGAGACTTTTGTGTTTTGTGTCTATTGTGTGCAGTAACAGCAGCGCAAGAAAATCTGACGTGATCTGGGCAGGTTTAGAATCATTTGTTGCAAAATGTTGCAATTTCAATTCTCCTCTATGCTATTACGCATTGCTGTTTCGTGCTTCTACTAACTAGCCTTAGCGAAATAAGTGTACAGAAGGACAAATGGATATTAGAAGTTTCTTTAGAAAAAAAGGGCAGAGCAGGGACAAGAAGTGGAAACTCACAGTGTGTTCATCATCTCCCGCAACCCAGGAGGACATTTCGATCAGCTCAGGTTCGTGAAACGCAGCCCTCAAAAACAACGTTGATCAATGCTTGTCTGATGTTAGGCTACTAGCTAGCAGGCTAACACTGCACCTCACTAACTTGAAGACACTTTGTTTGAATAACTAGAAAGAGACACTAATTTACGTTTGGTTCTGTAGAATGGAATCACATTCTTCACCACCAACAAAAAATTGTTTTCCGTGACAGTATAGTAGTTGCGCCAGTCTTTTTTACCACAGGTTAGCAGTGCAGAATTATTCATTCACTGACGTTGGTATGATTCCAAGAAACGGTCGAATGTGACCTTCAGCAGCGAGTTGAGCGGAGCAAGTGGCAAAAGTTGAGCAGAGTTGAATGAATGAGGAGCGAGCGGTTTTCACAGACGGACTTTGGCTATAATACCTAACATCAAGCTATTCCCCTTTACCAATCCAGTAATTGTGTCCAATATTATACTTTCAGTGATCATTTGAAATACATAGCGGTAATAAACAAGACTGCAGTTTCAAATTATCGTGATTTACTAGAAACTATCACATGTGCAGTAGATATGATAAACCTGACCTGGTTTGAGGGGGCTTCCAAGCAATGCATGCTGGGCTTGATTTTGACAGAATGGAACGTTTTCTTTGGGCAAAAGTTTGTGATACACAACCCAAATGCATTGCTTTCAAGGCACCCATAGCCTATTAATTGAAGGTGATGACGTCCAAATGTTTATCCCGAGACGAACGCTCACACCTGTGCATTTGACAAAGGTGCATGAAGATGTTTATTCTACAGGCTATTTTAATGTCATATTTTGTGTTGTATGTGTGGTGCACTTTGGCAGAAGAGACGTTCTCCTTACACGGTCTTTAAACATCAAAATATTCGGAATGCCGTGACGTGAGTCATTACGATTGGACTTCCTTTTCATTCTCAAAGTAGGTTCAAATTTCATGTTCATCAGCCCTATTTTTAAAATCACTCGGGGGATAAACACCAGAACCCCCGGACAAAAAGGACTCTAACTTCTGGGCTCTAGTCCCGAATGTTTTAAATAGCTAGCGACGCCCCTGCTAGGTATCCCCGGAGTGCGCTTTACTGTTTACTTTTCGGCGCAGTACTACTAACCGGAGCAAGTATAATTCCGCCGCTGCTAAGAAACTAGTCCCTCAAAATGTAATGCGATCATTGAAATGCAAGGATAGAATAACGTTAGAAATAACACTATCAAAACAGACATTTACATCGATAGTCTGGCGTTATAATTTATTTGCCTCGGGTGTACTTTAAAGTGGGTAAGACTGTTTTTAGTGGCAGGCTAGCACATACCGTTGACTTGCGCTAGCCTAGCACCTGCGAACTCTGCAATTAGAAGGACTGGATGAAACGTGTTGAAAACGGTCTCCACTGATAAATATCACACTTGCTTACTTGGAAATGAGGTCCTATGTCCAAAATCCTGAACAACCCCTTTAATGTGTAAACAGAACTACCGCGATTTTGCGAGCTAGAAAAAAGAATATGAAGTGAATGGAGTCATTTTACTACTTTCACGAAGTCTGTAGTTCTGTCAAAATTTTTCTTATCTTTGAACAGACTACATGGTTATCTTCCTTAGACTTCGTAGATGTAGTTACTACAATTTGGAAGCGAAATTCGAAGTGTAAATATGGTTTTAATGTGTAAACAGACCAACCGCGATTTTGCAATGAAGTGAATGGAGTCATTTTAGGTACTACTTTCACGAAGTCTGTAGTTCTGTCAAAATGTATCTTATCTTTGAACAGGTTATCTTCCTTAGACTTCGTAGATGTAGTTACTACAATTTGGAAGCGAAATTCGAAGTGCAAATATGGTTTAAATGTGTAAACAAGACGCCTGATGTTTAATATATGATAATGAATGGGCACAGTATTGTAATGATCTGAGCCTAGCTGTATGACTGTACTCCCATAATGCTGTGCGTGTGTGTGTGTGTGTGTGTGTGTATAATGTTGATGTTGGTTGTAGTATGAGTAGTGGCGTTTGCCTTGTCGTGTATGTGTTAGCTGGTATGGTCTTTCCTTGTGTTGTACCTCATGTGTTTACCCCGTGTATTGTATGTGACTACCCTGTTTGTGTATCGTGCTTGTTTAATTGACCTCCCTTGTGTTGCCTGTTTTATGACGTTCGTGTGTTTTGGTGCATAACCAATAAAAACCTTTCTGAGACAACTTTGCAGATTGTTACATTGGTGTCAGAAGTGGGATGACGACCCCTACTGGACGGGAGGAGAAAGCTGCAACTGATTACCTGGCGATGATGAGTTTCCTGCCAAGACGGCTCTTCGACAGCACGCTCGCCCATGGCCACCTGCTGAGCCCAGCAGACGGAGCCAGCCTGCAGCGTGACCGTGATGAAGAGACCCGCCCCCGGCCACAGGAGGAAACGAACCGTCTGATGGCAGCATCCCCACTACAATGGCGAAAGGCCGCTGGCGACATACCTGGTACAGGTCCGGCTGGCAGCCGAGCTGAATGGCTGGTCGGCGGAGAGAACGGGCGTACAGGTGGCGTTGGCCCTGGAGGGGGAAGCGCTACAAGTATTAGAAGACCTGCCATCGGCGGAGCAAGTAAGCTGGACCGCAATCGAAGCAGCTCTGCAACGACGATTCGGCCAGAGAATCTTCATCAGCGATGCCAGAGAACAACTCGCTTCCAGACGGCGACACAAGGACGAGAGACTGGGCAAGTTCGCGGCTGACCTGCAGCTGTATGCCCGGCGGGGCTACCCAACGTACAGCCAGGGTCTACATGAAGAGATGGCACTGGAAGCGTTCGTGCGAGGCATCCACCCAGAGTGGCTAAAAGAACACCTTCGCCTGAGCGCCCCCAGCTCGCTGTCCGTGGCGCTCGCGGAAGCTGAACGGGTGGAAAACATCTTCCGCACAACAGAGTCGTGGCATTGCGTACGCCAGACATCGATGGAGGTGACGCGGCAGACCACGGCACAGCCACCACAACGGCGCCCACGCGAGTGGAAGAGGCCGGCCAGCGGAGACGGATGCCACCGGTGTGGCGAGCCGGGACACATCGCATGGTACTGCCCAGCCCCGGCACCCCTCACGCTCGCACCCCAGTTACTAGAAGAAGGTGGCACGGCGGGAGGGGCTATGGATTGCATACGGCTGGGCCGGCTCGGCCAAACCAGAGGACTGTATGTGGACTGCACGCTAGATGGGACTCGGTGTCGCGCCTTGATCGATACTGGCTCCACCATCTCGCTTGTGCGCCCCGGTCTCTTACCCGGCACGCTGGTAGCCAGACCCAGAGGCTGGGAAAAGACAAAAACGCGCATCACAACAGTTACCGGAGAGCGAGCGGAACTGTATGGACAAAAAGTGGTGTGCGTGCGCATCAACGGTGAGACGGCGAGCCGCCGGCTTTAGTTGGCTAGCATTCAGGATGATTGCATTCTCGGCCTGGATGTGCTAGAGAAATGGGGGGCTGTGGTGGACATTTCCCGGTTCACACTACACTTAGGGACGAGCAGCGTAGTGTTGCACACGGCGGGGAAAACAGAGCGTGAAGTGCGGAGAGCTGGCGCGACGAAGAACTCTCCAATTCGCTCCACACAAGCCCGCAGGAAGCAAACTCGCAAAGAGTGCTCGCCATCCAAGACTCCGCCCCTCCCCACACAAGCCCGCGAAACTCAAGCCCGCGGAAACAACAGGTCTCATCCAGGTCCGCTTGCTGAGTCTCCGCCCCTCCCCACACAAGCCCGCGAAACTCAAGCCCGCGAAAACAACAGGTCTCGTCCAGGTCCGCTTGCTGAGTTCGCCACTGCTCAGCTCACGCCCACTAGAGAGGAGCCAGGAGCGCGGGTTGAGCAATCACCACTCTCCGCTCAGAGAGCGCGGCCCTCTGTAGAGACAAGGCAAGCCGTAAATGAACTCTGCACTCGTAGCTGTGAGGGGCTGAGTGAAGCACAGGGTAGCCAGGTGCGGAGGCTACTAGCAGCCTACACCGACATCTTCGCGGCAAGAGATGAGGACTGCACCCGAACGAGCCTGGTCCAACACGATATCGACACCGGAAATGCCCGGCCACGGCCCACAACGCCAGCGTCGCGTCCCAGCCAGGCTCATGGACTGACGTAGGGTAAGACTTGAGTCAAGGGGACATGGACTAAGTCTCGGGGGGCTGTGTAATGATCTGAGCCTAGCTGTATGACTGTACTCCCATAATGCTGTGCGTGTGTGTGTGTGTGTGTGTGTATAATGTTGATGTTGGTTGTAGTATGAGTAGTGGCGTTTGCCTTGTCGTGTATGTGTTAGCTGGTATGGTCTTTCCTTGTGTTGTACCTCATGTGTTTACCCCGTGTATTGTATGTGACTACCCTGTTTGTGTATCGTGCTTGTTTAATTGACCTCCCTTGTGTTGCCTGTTTTATGACGTTCGTGTGTTTTGGTGCATAACCAATAAAAACCTTTCTGAGACAACTTTGCAGATTGTTACAGTATTATTGTGTACAGTAATGGGCTATCAGTAGTATGTAAACAGTTCATGTGTTATGTGATTTACATTAAACTAGTAAACAACAGAAATGTTAAAAGCTGGTATTGTGTTTCCTGAATTCTTACATTCAGGCATTCAAATGAAATGTAATTAAATAGCATATCAATCATGCAACAATGCAAAAACAATGAAACTAGTGTAGGCCTAATTATATTTTACATTAGTAAAGCAGTACTCTGATGTGCATGCTTTCACAAACTTTTGTGAACAATCTTAGCACTTTAAACATTGACTGTTTTGAAGTGCATGTAGGCAATATAGTATAAAAATAATAATAATTGTGATGATATTACAATTTGATGGGGGGTGGGAGGAGGGGGTGGGTTCATGTAGGTGGGCCCTATGACCCCAAAGTATGCCTTGACTGGGCCTCAGGTCAAAGAAGTTTGAGAAAGGCTGATGTAGACGACAAAGCAGCAAGGAGGCGTCGTGTGATCATTTAAACAAGTTTTATGACAAGGTCGATGAGGGTGGGAAAAATCGTACATTTCTGTGCAAACTTTGCCCGCACACTTCAGTCACATTGTCTTTTAAGAAAATGCAGTCCATTTTTCGGTTTCAGCAGTCAACAACCTCAGAACTGACCCTTCAGGCCTCTCAGGAGGCCTGGCCTTCTAACCTAGTGACCACCATAGCAACCAGCATGATTGCCCTAGCAACCAGCATAGCAACCACTATATTTATGCGTTTTAGCTTATTGGATGTTGCGTTAATGCAGATAACTTTTGATCCGTGTGCCCGATTTTCATAAATGAGGTACCGTTGGAATCCTTGGATGAGGCCCAGTTCCATGCCCCTGATCAAACCCACTCTTGCAGTTCCTCGGAACCGCAATTCTAGTTATTAAGTGTGCTTGCAAAGCAGCACACTTATTGTTCTTCTTAAGTTTTCTTATTATTAGGGGTCCGAGCAGCGTAGCTGCAGGAACCCTATTGTTTCTGTACCGTTCATTTTTTGGCCAAAATTCTGTAAAAGTCATACTGCAGCCTAAACCGTAACTCCAAAACTCTTGAAATTTTCAGGTATGGTTACCAGTACCCCCCTCTACCCATAACCCAAAATTTGGGGTACTGCACCCAAAGGTGGCGCTATTGAAAAAAAAAGTTAATTATGCTTATTTCTCCTTACCAGATTCACCTAGACTCAAAATTCTTTCAGAATATTAATCTCTAAACTCAGATGCATCTTTTTGGCCCTGGTCTTATGGTCTACAAATGTTTACTTTTTCCACAATTTCATGGAAAAGCCAAACATTATAAAAAGTTTCAGACTCTTCAAAAATAATCGAATCTTCACCAAAATTCTCACAGACAATGTTTAGACCAAGCCTCACAAAAGATATCGCTCAGAATTTTGATATTTTGTTCCATTTCAGAGATATAGGCCAATAAAGTTAGACCACTTGGGCCTTTTTTCCTAGATCACCTATATTCCTATAAACCGTAAGTCCTAGAAACTTGACATTTTCAAGTATTGTTACCAGTACCCCCCACTACCCATAACCCAAATTTGGGGTACTGCACCCAAAGGTAGCGCTCTTGTCAAAAACGCTTATTTCTCCTTACCAGATTCACCTAGACTCAAAATTCTTTCATCATATTAATCTCTACATTCAGATGCATCTTTTTCACCCTGGTCTTATGCTCTAAAAATGTTTACTTTTGCCACAATTTCAGAGAAAAGCCAAACATCATAAAAAGTTTCACAGGCTTCAAAAATTATCAAATCTTCACCAAAATTCTCACAGACAATGTTTAGACAAAGCCTCACAAAAGTTATCAAAAGAATTTGGATACGTTGTTCCATTTCAGAGATATAGGCCAATAAAGTTCGACCACTCAGCCCATTTCTCCTATATCACCTATATTCCTATATGAGTAATTTTTTTTTCTTGGATAACAACCATACAACCATCATTAGGTGGATACCATTAACAGTGCACATTTTCAGATATGTACTCTTTTTTATAAAGCCCTTAATTCTATTGTCAAATGTATGCTAGGAATTTTCTTGATGTTGTGTGTTTGCCAACACACATTTTCACCATTTGAATGTGACTGCTAATGTGTATGATTGTCAGTGGCTGAGTGGGATAATGCCTAGTGCTGGTGTTTGTTAGGTTGAGAGTTTGAATCCTGCTAGAGCTTTAGGCTCAAGATGCACATGCTATTGGTTATTGAAGATTCACACTACAGCACCTGAATGACATCAGACAATTAACATTCACACTCATTAGTTGCCAAGAATCAGAATGCCGACACACTCTATGACATATAGGGGAACTTCTTTGTTTACTATTTTTCCTTCATCATTAAGTCTATCATATTTATATTTCATCCATTACTGTTCTTCTCTATAAATGTCTAATTGCCCCAGAATATCCAAAAGTTTTCAGGTGTACTTTTTCAGGAAAGCCCTTCATTTTATTGTCAAATATATACTTGGAGTTTTTATTGTGTGTTCACCAACACACATTTTCACCATGTGAATGTGACTACCCAATATGTAGGATTGTCAGTGGCTCAGTGGGATAATGCCTAGTGCTGGTGTTTGTTAGGTTGAGGGTTCGAATCCCCGGTAGTGCTTTAGGCTCTAGCTCGAATACTATTGGTTATTGAAGATTCACACCATTGAACAGCACCTGAATGACATCAGGCAATCAACATTCACACTCATCAGTTGCCAAGAATCAGAATGCCGAGACACTCTATGACATTCAGGGGAACTTCTTTGTTTACTATTTTTCCTTCATCATTAAGTCTATCATATTTATATTTAATCTATTAGTGTTCATCTCTACAAATGTCTAATCGCCCCTCCATGCTTGGAGTTTTTCTTGTGTGTTTACCAGCACACATTTTCACCATTTGAATGTGACTGCTCAATATGTATGATTGTCAGTGGCTGAGTGGGATAATGCCTAGTGCTGGTGTTTGTTAGGTTGAGAGTTCGAATCCTGCTAGAGCTTTAGGCTCAAGATGCACATGCTATTGGTTATTGAAGATTCACACTATTGAACAGCACCTGAATGACATCAGACAATTAACATTCACACTCATTAGTTGCCAAGAATCAGAATGCCGACACACTCTATGACATATAGGGGAACTTCTTTGTTTACTATTTTTCCTTCATCATTAAGTCTATCATATTTATATTTCATCCATTACTGTTCTTCTCTATAAATGTCTAATTGCCCCAGAATATCCAAAAGTTTTCAGGTGTACTCTTTCAGGAAAGCCCTTCATTTTATTGTCAAATGTATACTTGGAGTTTTTCTTGTGTGTTTACCAACACATATTTTCACCATTTGAATGTGACTGCTGAATGTGTATGATTGTCAGTGGCTGAGTGGGATAATGCCTAGTGCTGGTGTTTGTTAGGTTGAGAGTTTGAATCCTGCTAGAGCTTTAGGCTCAAGATGCACATGCTATTGGTTATTGAAGATTCACACTATTGAACAGCACCTGAATGACATCAGACAATTAACATTCACACTCATTAGTTGCCAAGAATCAGAATGCCGACACACTCTGACATATAGGGGAACTTCTTTGTTTACTATTTTTCCTTCATCATTAAGTCTATCATATTTATATTTCATCCATTACTGTTCTTCTCTATAAATGTCTAATTGCCCCAGAATATCCAAAAGTTTTCAGGTGTATTTTTTCAGGAAAGCCCTTCATTTTATTGTCAAATGTGTACTTGGAGTTTTTCTTATGTGTTTACCAACACACATTTTCACCATTTGAATGTGACTACTGAATGTGTATGATTGTCAGTGGCAGAGTGGGATAATGCCTAGTGCTGGTGTTTGTTAGGTTGAGAGTTCGAATCCTGCTAGAGCTTTAGGCTCAAGATGCACATGCTATTGGTTATTGAAGATTCACACTATTGAACAGCACCTGAATGACATCAGACAATTAACATTCACACTCATTAGTTGCCAAGAATCAGAATGCCGACACACTCTATGACATATAGGGGAACTTCTTTGTTTACTATTTTTCCTTCATCATTAAGTCTATCATATTTATATTTCATCCATTACTGTTCTTCTCTACAAATGTCTAATCGCCCCTCCATGCTTGGAGTTTTTCCTTGTGTGTTTACCAATACACATTTTCACCATGTGAATGTGACTGGCCAACATGTAGGATTGACAGTGGCTCAGTGGGATAATGCCTTGTACTGGTGATCCTTAGGTTGAGAGTTCAAATCCCACTTGAAGCATTAGTGGGTTGTGGATGTTAGCATACTACAATAGAATGCTGTTGGGTTGTGGAGGATAACACACTATAACATTACAGCTACTTGTCAATATGGACTTGTAGTGCAAGGCAAGTATTACTGTATAATTATAAGCTGTAGCCTATAATTATTTGTTATTCTTATAATATTTGTCATTTCTTATACTTATTTAGTCGGCTCTTCCACTTGACAGAACAACTCTATATCGGTTAAGGATGTCACGCATGAAACAATGCTGCAGAAACATGAAAATACGACTTTGAGTTTAGTAGGCTATAATTTTCAGTTCCTGTTTATCTATTGCACAATGGGTAATAATTTAAAGGAATCATGTTGCAGTCTTGTAAATAGTGACCCTGCAAGATCCCTAGTCATTGCAAAATCATAGTCTGTGACTTAAAACTCTACTACTTGTCTTTAGATGTGAGAGGGTCTGAGACTGTAGTCTTTCAAAAATCTTTTCCAAATCTTTGCAAATCTTTCCAAAGTTTACCCGCTGGGAAACCCTGTAGCTCCGGAGCAGTGGCTCAGACCAGGATAAATTGTTTGCTCGCCCTCAGTTCGCTCTTTTGTTCATCTCAACCCAGCACTCCAGTGTGTCCTGCTCTGTGTGCGTCTTTGAGTTAACGTAAGTCATCACTTTAATCACCCTCACTATGACTTTTTTGATGTTTATCAGTTTGTAGAGTAGCTCTGCCATCATGTGTAAAGTTAAGGTCTTTGTTTGTTGGTTTGGTGTGTTGGAGTCCCATGTGAGAGATGATTAGGTGATGTTGGTTGACTTGGGATGTCAAGTATTGTTTAGTTGTACCTTATATAGCCTTATGATTTCAGTTTATTGTTCAAATGTCAATTGGTTTGTTTGTGAGTTGGGATCTGTACTGATTTACCCCATTTCACTGATTACTCCATTTTCTGTTTGTTTCCTCTTTGATGCAGCACACATACAAGTAAAGAACAAAAGAACAGATGAATTGAAACTCAAATAAAGTTAACTTGTGTTGCACCGAAACCTGCCATCTTCGTGTCATCACTCCATACCATTGAGCCTTCTGAGTCACACCATTGAACAGCACCTGAATGACATCAGGCAATTAACATTCACACTCATTACACACTGCTGGTGTTTGTTAGGTTGAGAGTTCGAATCCTGCTAGAGCTTGAAGCTCAAGATGCACATGCTATTGGTTATTGAAGATTGACACCATTGAACAGCACCTGAATGACATCAGGCAATTAACATTCACACTCATTAGTTGCCAAGAATCAGAATGCCGACACACTCTATGACATATAGGGGAACTTCTTTGTTTACTATTTTTCCTTCATCATTAAGTCTATCATATTTATATTTCATCCATTACTGTTCTTCTCTATAAATGTCTAATTGCCCCAGAATATCCAAAAGTTTTCAGGTGTACTCTTTCAGGAAAGCCCTTCATTTTATTGTCAAATGTATACTTGGAGTTTTTCTTGTGTGTTTACCAACACACATTTTCACCATGTGAATGTGACTGCCTAATATGTCGGATTGTTAGTGGCTCAGAGGGATAATGCCTAGTGCTGGTGTTTGTTAGGTTGAGAGTTTGAATCCTGCTAGAGCTTTAGGCTCAAGATGCACATGCTATTGGTTATTGAAGAGTCACACCATTGAACAGCACCTGAATGACATCAGGCAATCAACATTCACACTCATTAGTTGCCAAGAATCAGAATGCCGACACACTCGAAGACATATAGGGGAACTTCTTTGTTTACTATTTTTCCTTCATCATTAAGTCTATCATATTTATATTTCATCCATTACTGTTCTTCTCTACAAATGTCTAATTGTCCCAGAATTTCCAAACGTTTTCAGGTGTTCTCTTTCAGGAAAGCCCTTCATTTTATTGTCAAATGTATACTTGGAGTTTTTCTTGTGTGTTTACCAATACACATTTTCAGCATGTGAATGTGACTGGCAAAGATGTAGGATTGACAGTGGCTTAGTGGGATAATGCCTTGTACTGGTCATCCTTATGTTGAGTGTTCAAATCCCACCTGAAGCATTAGTGTTAAAATACTGTTGGGTTGTGGAGGTTAGCATACTAGAATATAATGCTGTTGGGTTGTGGAGGTTAGCACACTATAACATTACAGCATTACAGCTACTTGTCAATATGGACTTGTAGTGCAAGGCAAGTATAACTGTATAATTATACGCTGTTTATCTTATTGACTCCGACACAGAACCCACCACCACAAATACAATTCAATTCTGTGGGAAACACTGCCTTCCATAATCAAACCCTTCATCTTATCCACAACAAATAAATAGTCCTGTAGAATCAAGTATTGTTAGAATACTGTTGGGTTGTTGAGGTTAGCACACTATAATGTTACAGCACAGGGTAATCCTAATTTTATGCATCAAATTTATTCCAATCCAACTCAAAAGTGTTGAACGACACAAAGTGAAGGTTTTATCCAGATCAAAACCAAGAATAGATTATGTGATCTAATCCAATTTCAGGATCCTTGTTTCCCTTTGAACAACCCATTTTCAAGATTTGATCCAATCCGATAGCTGAAATCCGGTAACTGAAATCCGATAACCGAAATCCGATCACGTTTCTTTTGAACAATTGTGCCCAAACAATCAAAGCATATGTAAAACTAAAAAGCTATGCCATCATGTTCGTTTTGCTCGGACCCCGTAAATCACCGCTTGCGGTTATATTTAATATTATTATTATTCCCGTCTCCCTAATTTTTTTCCAGCTTCTGTGCCTAGGCCCTTTGAGACAGAGACACCGTTCCAACTTTAAAACGTCCGGGCAGTACCGGTGTAACTTGCTCGAGAAGATGACGTCAAGTGGGCGTGTCGTTCGTCCGCCATATTGGATTGAATAGAAAGCGAAACTAAATTTTCACAGGTCACAAATTTGGTCCGAACGCCACGAAACTTGACGTACATCATCATTGGACCAAGCCTCACAAAAGTTACTAGAAGGATTTTTGATTTTCGAAAGCGTTTGCCCGTCACAGCCAAACGAAATCGGCGGCGAAGCTCCGAAACAGGAAGTCGTCCATATCACAGGAACACTGTCACATATCGATACCAAATTTTGTATATGAACTGGGGACTCCAGTGTGAGGGTGCATAAGCTGAAAAAAAAAAAGAAATATTCCAAAAGTTTCCATGATTTGGCAAACCACCCACAGGTATTTGGTAACTCTCCCCATTCACCTTTACACCATTCCCCTTATATCACAACGCCTTCCAAGTATGCTCAATCAATGCCTCTGGGTATCCACAATGTCTCCAGGCAACCTTGCCCAATCATGAAATCCTTGCTCGCCAGCTGCCGCTGGATCGGCCGGGGAGAAAGTTGAGAAATGTTGAGGAATATTGGAGTGATGGCCAATCGCGTTTCTCCATTTACAACATTTCTCAATATTCTCCGCCAATCGTTGCCCCTATCCTTCAATATTCAAATTATTGGACCAATCAGGAGCGAGAAATGTTGAGGCTGAGAAGTTACACCGGTCGCCTGAGGGAGGCGTTCGAGGAAACTCTGGCAGTGGCGATCGGAGAGATTCAGCGACGGTCAATTAGTCTCAACGAGTTGATCAAAAGTGTTTTTTTTGCGATATGGTGAGTATTTATACCTTCATGACAGTGCTGTATGATGTATGTTAATGTATACAAATAACTTTTCGTCGTGTATCATGTTGTGCTTGCGTGAATTCAGCTATTCAGCTTGCGTTAACGGTGCACCGTTACCTGACAGGAAAATCACCTGTTTTTGCTATTTGCGACGTTAATGTTTTTCAACAGTGCCATATAGCATAACCTAATATGTTTTGTGTATTATACCTGTCGAGTTATGCTGTTTTTCCGATGTATTTTGCTAACTTTGTGTTGGATAACACTCAGAGAATTTCAATCGTTCTCATCAGCAGGCTTATGCTAGCAATGTTCTCTGTTGATGTTTATGGTAGGCTGACGGTATTCACACGGTCGTTACAACGATATTACTGCACGACTTAGTGTTGATTTCGCAGTAATTTCGTCAGTTTTCCTCCATCGATTTATTATGCCATGGGAAAGGTTTAATTTCACTGGGATTCGCTGCTGCTGCTGCTGCTATGAGCCCCCCTCCCCCCGTATGAGTACCTGACAGGATAATCGCCTGTTTTTGCTATTTGCGACGTTAATGTTTATCAACAGTGCCATATGGCATAACCTAATATGCTTTATGTATTAAACCTGTCGAGTTATGCTGTTTTCCCGATGTTTTTAGCTAACTTTGTGTTGGATAACACTCAGAGAATTTCAATCGTTCTCATCAGCAGGCTTATGCTAGCAATGTTCTCTGTTGATGTTTATGGTAGGCTGACGGTATTCACACGGTCGTTACAACGATATTACTGCACGACTTAGTGTTGATTTCGCAGTAATTTCGTCAGTTTTCCTCCATCGATTTATTATGCCATTGGAAAGGTTTAATTTCACTGGGATTTTTTTTATTTATTTTGCGATAGACAGCTGGTCTGTTTACAGTACTACAGGACATAGGCTATAAATAGTCCGTAAGGTAATTGATGACAACCATAACAAACCATTAGGATGCAGAAAACTATTGCATATTGTTGTCATATGTACACACTGTTCACGTTAAGAATAGGCTACTCATTTGTAATCTTAAAAACAGATTATAGTATTATTAAAATAAGTGGTTTATGTCACCAATGCTTAAGGTGATGGGATTATGTCTGCCATTTATTTTGTATCAGCAATTATGGTGTTATGTATTAAAAAATCATCATGAATGAATTTATCATCAAAGGCTTCTAAATCAAAGACGCACAAGGCGATGTCCGACACAGAATGGATGTCACGCCTGAGGAAGTTTGCCAGTACTGGAACCTGGCCTTCAAATGAAGGAAACAGGCCAGCTCCTAGGCAGAAGAAGTGGCACGAACTATATCAGAGGGTATGATACTTGGCATAATATATTTTAGTAATTTTTATTTACTCTCATAATACATTTATGTTCACCGTATCACAAGTATATGGCAATATTACTAGGAGGTAATAAACATGTAATGGCAAGTAATGCAATCCTCTGTAATTACTTCATGCTCAACTAGAAACATACAACTGTTACTTGTAGATTGAAAAATGTCCAATGACGCGACCTGGACAGAGGTCCCTGTTCCCTGGCCAAGTCACGTGTGTCTGTGGATTCCACACTCAGAAGGTAACACTGGTCAATTGAAAATGTGTGTGCATGTGCCACACTCTAAACAGTACACAAACTAAAACTAGTGGTGTATTAATTTTGTTAACAGGCAGACAGAGCAAATGTTGGGCAGGGGCCTGCAGGACAACAGGCTGCTGCAGGACAACCGGCTGCTGCTGCAGGGAGTCCACAGGCTGCTGCTGCAGGACAACAGGCTGCTGCTGCTGGACAACAGGCTGCTGCTGCAGGACGTCAGCAGGCTGCTGCTGGACAACAGGCTGCTGCTGCAGGACGTCAGCAGGCTGCTGCTGGACAACAGGCTGCTGCTGCAGGACGTCAGCAGGCTGCTGCTGGACAACAGGCTGCTGCAGGGAGTCCACAGGCTGCTGCTGCAGGGAGTCCACAGGCTGCTGCTGCAGGACGTCAGCAGGCTGCTGCTGCAGGGAGCCACACTCCAGTCCAAGGCCCCAGTCCTCAGAGGCCGTCATTGCATTTGTCAATGGTAATTATTATTCAAACTCATAATAGTTATAGACACTCATAAAAGACCATCAATATTTTAGATTTCATTCACTGAATGAAATATGACATATTTGACAATATGTTTCTTTCATGATACGGCCTTTGTCTATTATTTTTCAGTTTACCAAGCCAAGATTCGGTGGCGCCCATGTCTCTGCGGCAAGACAGAATTTAAGTGTGGCCAGAAGGGTGACCCAGGTAAGAAGAAATCAAATTGAAACTGTTTAAAGGGGGGTTCTTAATACAAGTTACTCAGACACTGCTTTACAGTTACCAGTCACGGACACCCAGGAGAGTGCCAGTTCTCCAGCCAGTTCAACCATCTCAGTGAGTTACCTTTTCAAATACAGCTCGAGCATTTTTAGTTCTTTAAGCAGTTTCATAATATGTATGGCATCCATAGTGTTTTTTCTAACAAATTTTCTTTGACATACCTTTACAGACCCCAGACCCTCAGACAGAGGCTCAAGCTACAGTGCCAGATGTAGCAGTATGTGCCTCTGTGTCAGTAAGTAATTTAACATTTATTTTCATATGTAGAGCTTCATTCAGCAGTGTCTTTCAGCAGTGTAAAGTGGGGTATACATTGTTTTGTTATTTCAAAGAACACAGAGTCCAGGACAGCACCACAACACCTTGGGCCTGCATCAGCACCTCTGCTGCCCCGTTTGTGGTCAGAGGGATTGCCACCTGAAGACCACAGGTGGATTTCCAAGGTGCTGTTCAGGTTGGGGTCCAAGGGGAAGCTGGAGCTCCAGGACAACCTGAAGCTCTGGTATCATCCGCCACAGCCAAGCCAGCTGTACCACCAGACCCCTGCTCCGGACCGCTTTTTTGCCCACCCACTGCTTGTTTGGATGCCATACAAGCTATGGAAGGTGAGGGTGGTCTGTCCCAACCCCGCTTGTGGGCAGCATCAGCTGACTGGGGCAGGGCTGCACAAGAGGTCACGACGGGTCTTGGACGTGGACAGGACCTACAACATGGTGACGGAGACTCTGACCTGCACCAAATGTAAAGCCTCCCATGTCTCGTGGAGCCAGACTGTCCTAATGCAGCTGGACTTGGCTCACAGGTCAGAATTTAGAGTCATCCTGACTCAAAAGTGAGTGGCATCTCTTTTCTCTTTTACCTTGCCATATAGAATCAGAATAATAATTTCATACGTTCTTACTAATATATTTGTCTTTGAAAAAGGTTTGCCTGTGATATTCGGGTGATCCGGCTGCTGCGGGAGAGAGGCCTGGGCAACAGCCCTACGCGGCTGTTAAAACAGCTGAAAGAGAACCACACAGAGGAGTGGCTGAACCGTGTGGCTCGGTACACAACCAAGTGCGTGGCCTTCCTCCAGCGCCCCGGACTGTTGCCCATGGACTTCCCTGAGCCACCTGAACCTTCTGTGGTGCCAAGCTGCAAGTGTCTCCTGTCTGTGTACAGCCAGGACATATTGACAAGGCTGGATGACATCAAGGCCCACCTTACCTCCACATATGGCAGAATAATAAAAATGGACTCCACAAAAAAGGTTGAGCAAACTTATTTTCTTATTTTATTTTTTAATCATTTTCATATGAAATACTGCCCAAATTGTATGTCATTGTTCTCAGTCATATTGAGTGTTTTGTGTTTGTGTTCTATGTGCTTCAGATAACAAAGAAGTTTGCTGGGACGGCAAAGGGCACAGCTCTCTGGCTCACGTCCGTGGGTAACGAACACGGGCTGATTTTGATTAGTGTCCTGACCGCTCAGGAGGGAGCCGGTCTTGACAAGATGGCTGATGACCTGGTGAGGAGGTATGCCCAGGCCGGTGTGGATCCCCCTGTTGCCCTGTATGTGGACTGTGGATGCTGTGCTGAGGCAGCAGAAACAACAAAGCTGCAGGCCAGATTTAGCGGGTGGCCAGACCTTGTGGTAAGGCTGGACATCTGGCATTTCATGCGGCGGCTCGCCCTGGGATGCACCACAGATGCCCATCAGCTGTACCCACGATTCATGTCACGCCTCTCAGCGTGCATGTTTGAATGGGATGCAGCTGATGTAGAGCTCCTGAGGCACTCAAAAACACAGCAGCTTCAGGCCCAGGGCCTGTCCACGGTGGACGTGGACAGGTACCTGACCAGGGAGGAGTTGGCACTTCACTGCCGACGGAGGACACGGGGAGAGGACACCACGGTCAAGCTGTTGGAGGAATTGTTCTCCTCTCTCATGGGGGCCCGTGGCAACGACTCCCTTGGAGTTCC
The DNA here is from genome assembly GCF_046254945.1 of Alosa pseudoharengus. Lineage (NCBI taxonomy): Eukaryota > Metazoa > Chordata > Actinopteri > Clupeiformes > Clupeidae > Alosa > Alosa pseudoharengus. The sequence goes on along the minus strand of NW_027468598.1, from coordinate 7,335,578 downwards.
CCTGTTTGACCAGGAGAGGATGGAGCACATCTGGCGGGTTCAGAAGAAGCACGTGAAGTGCATCCAAGACCCACCGGGTGTCGCTCTGTACACCAGAACTGGGGAGCTGACCAAGGGAGGTGTGCGGCTACCGGTGTTCAGGTGTGCGAGAGGCTCCACTTCATTGGAGTCTTTTCATCTCCACCTGAACCGCTTCATACCAGGTTTGTGTCTGTTAGCCATGTTGGTTCAAGTATTGTGTATGCAAAACAATGATTCAGTTTGAAATTTTTATTTTACATTTCAATGTACTTCCAGGGACCAGTGCCAACAGCCTGAATTTTCAGGTTTACCTATTAGAAGGGCTGCATAGGTGGAACCAGGACCGACGTGTTGCTGCCCTGGCTACTGAGCCATCTGCTTTTCGCTGCTACTCTGGTGAGCTGTTGCACTCTGTCAACTGCAACTACCAGCAGCTTTTTGGCAGAAAAGTGGCGCCAGAGTTCTGTCCACCCTCACGTTACACAGGTGAGAAATACATCAGTATTACTATGCCAGTATTACTATGCTATGAGGCTGCATCTTTGGTTAGCCATGTGCTATACTGTGTTGCGCAATGAAAGAGTATTTTGCATTGATTAATTATTACATTTTCAGTTATGTGTATGTATTTCATGATCCTTACAGCCATACTAGGTGATTTATAGTTCTTTTAGAACAGCTGATGAGCTTTTGGGCATTCCAATAAGCATTGTGCCTCATTTATTTTTCCTTGTCTCAGGTGAGCTCATAGGGGTGCAGTACTTGTTCAGGCAGACGGGTCAGGCGCTGCAGGACATGAATCCCGACTCAGAGGAGACGGCCCAGTTGGTGGAGGAGCATGATGTGGTGGACGATGAGGTAGATGAGGGTTTTTCTGACCTCAGCGATGACCCCACAGTACTGGATGTTTCACAGCCTTCAGATCCTGCTGCTGATACTCACCAGCTGGCCCATGGCACCTCCTCCATGTTGGCTACACGCACCTCCTCCACACTGACCCGTGGCACTTCCTCCTCCACACTGGCTCCTGGCACCACCTCCACACTGACCCGTGGCACTTCCTCCTCCACACTGACCCGTGGCACTTCCTCCTCCACACTGGCTCCTGGCACCACCTCCACACTGACCCGTGGCACTTCCTCCTCCACACTGACCCGTGGCACTTCCTCCTCCACACTGACCCGTGGCACTTCCTCCTCCACACTGGCTCCTGGCACCACCTCCACACTGACCCGTGGCACTTCCTCCTCCACACTGACCCGTGGCACTTCCTCCTCCACACTGGCTCCTGGCACCACCTCCTTGCCAGCTCGTGTCACCACCTCTACACTGGCTCCTGGCACCACCTCCACACTGGCCACCATGACCACCTCCGCTCTGGCCACTGGCATTACCTCCACACCGCCTCTTGAGGCTGAGGCTGGAGCTGAGGCTTCAGCTGAAGATGAAACTATGGTAAGTACAAGTTACTTCACAGATTTTATTGAAATTAAGGCATCAGTCGTCATTGGTCTCATTAAAGGTTTTAAATTGCAATTTTCTATTTTCTGCCAATTAATTTTCATAGGCTGTTGATGACCAGAATGTGCCTGGATACCAGCACATAGACAGACTGGCACAGTACTTGGTCGAGCTGCGGGATCAGACCTCTCTCTGTCTCAGCAACCTGCAGGCAAGTCAGATAATGGAGCTCTGGGAGAGCTTGGATGAAATGGACAAGCAGCGGGTGGTTTATGCAGCGCGGCACCAGGAGAGACTTTTGACTGGACGCTTCAGGACTCCAAAGAAGCCCTCCAAAACTCCAGGGGTGGAGAGCACCACCCGCTGTGTGCTAGGTGCGAGCAGTGCACCTGCTCAGTGGCCTGATTGCTGCAGGTTGGTTGAGAACATTTTTGTGAGACTCTGTGCTCTGCACCCAAGCCCAAGAAGGAAAGGCAATGGGGCAGTTTCGAGGTGGTCTCTTATTTTGAGGGACTACCACAAAATCAGGGAGCTTGTTATCGGCAATGCTAGGGTTATGCAGGGAACTGAGATGCAGCTTGTTGAGGTCAATCAGAACACCCTGATCCAGTGGCACAACAACAGGCAGAAGAAGCAGGAGCTCTCTGTGTTGCTGCAAGGCACTGCCTTACCTGCAGAGATCCCAGTGTCAGAGGAGCCTCTTCAGGAGGCAAGATCACTCCTGTCCCAGCACAGCAGGTGCACCAATACCGCCTGCCAGTTAGCACAGCGGGTCAGGCAAGGCAAAGGCAGACACCACGCGCCATCGTGCCTAAAGGTGCTGCCAAAAGGCAGTTGTTTGTTGCAGCCTCAGCAGCCCCAGCAGCCTCAGCAGCCCCAGCAGCCCCAGCAGCTCCAGCAGCCCCAGCAGCTCCAGCACCTGTTATCCAGGTGGTAACACAGACAGGACAACCTGTTGTTCTATATCAGTATGTCCTGCCAGAGACAGCTGGTGCCACCCCAAAGAGGCCCTACAGGAGGACTGTGCAGGCAAACACCTGCAAAAAATGTGGACAGTTCCGCACAGCTGAGACTGGCCATAGTCAGTACCGGGGGAGGGTGTACTGCCCAAATTTTGAAGCCCTCACAAAACAGCAGTGGTTGGAGGAGATGAGGAAGCAGTTCCCCAAATGAGGAAATTGTAAATAATTGTATATAGTTTAAACATATTTTAATAACTTAATAATTAAAGTTGATAACTGTTGTGTGTTCAGTTTGCATTTTAATCTGTTTTTATTAAATATTTTAAAACGTTTACCTACTTCCTCACCTTTTACTTTATTGCCAATACAAAACACCCCATCTTGTGTACTATTTGGTGCTTTTATTGACTTATCACATTCAAACAACAATTTTGATAGTGTAGTGGTAATGGTGCCACCAGATAACATTTACAATGGTTATTTATAAAATTAATTTCACCCAACAGAAAAGAAATGACACCTGAAAAGGCTACACATTAGATGGCACACACACAGAGAAAAATTATGTCTATTTTTAATTTTGGAGTTGATGCAAGCATAGAAGGTGGTTTAATATGGAGATGTTGCAGAATGGAGGCTGGTTATGGGAAGATCCAGTTGATGATATCCATTGCATTGGGCATTCCAGTCCTTCAGGTAGGTGGAAGAGGAAACAAGAATAATAACACATTAATAGCAAAGATCATGAAATACTGACTTCACTTTTACCCTCTTTGTTAATAGTAATAATAGTCAAATATTCAAATATGTTAGTGTCTATACTCATATAAACAATCATAGATCATTATACTGATGAAATATAGAACAATAACATAATTATAAAAATAAAAAAAACTGCATAACAGTGCAAAATCTGCCAGTACCCCCATTAAATAACCTGAGTAAAGCAAAACCGAAGCAATGGTGATGCGTCATAGTGACGTCACAGCCAACTTGATGATGTGCCTATGTGCCTTGAACGCACCCTTTACCAGATTCCCGGGTTCGAATCCCGCCGCAGCCTTTGGAAATAACCAAAAGTTTTAAACTACTTTTTCTGCGATTAATAATACTTGAACTAGAATTATATGGTCACAAATGTTCGTGTTTGCCCTTTATTTTTCTCCTTTTTCCTTTCCCCCTTCCTTTTCCCTTTTTCCTTTTTCCTTTCTCTTCTCCCCCGCTCTTCCCCATCTCACCTGGCCGATTGTTCCCCAGCTTTTGCTCTGCCATGGGATAGTATGGACTTACGAACTGAAATAGCAAGGAGAACGGTAGCTATATATAGCTTACATAATAGAGTTGTTTTCACATTGACGGTATTCAAATAAAATTTTTCATTATTGTTACATATCATGATGGGAGAGTATTATTAAAAATGTTACAAGTATGCAAATGCATATGTTTACGGGCATTTAGGTTTTACTGTGTTGTTTTGTTGTAAAGACATGCAAGGCATTCTGGGCCATGTAATAGACAAACAGTGGTCGGCAGCGTTAACTTGATTTCCATACGTATTAATATGAATAGGTGTTTCTGTAAACCTAGGGACAATAAACAGCTATCTCTGTTACAAAAACGAGCTGGTAATCGCTCATTGAAGAGGGAACTATGATAAAAAGAATTTTTTCCTCAAAGCATGGATTTGACGACAGTACAAGCAGGAAATACCTTGAAAAGACTCTCCGTTTATTTGATGTTGCCATAGCAACGCAGCCTTCAGAGCAAAGATTCTAGAAGAGCTTCAGGGAGACACGTTTTGAGTTCGTGGCCAAGTACCTAAAATATCGGTTTCCATGTGTATGTGCTGGATGGCGTGCTTCCTTTATGAAAGTAAGTGTTTTATAGAGTTACAGACATAATGAGTCATGTTGTAGTGGTCAACATAAATGTGCCCCTTCTGTTATTAGAATGCTAAGCGGAAATTTAAAATCATTCATTTCTTGTGTGGCTAGAAGCTAGCTAGCTATGTCAGGGAGGAGATGTTGCTGTAACGTTAACGTTAACGTTATGAGATTTATGTTGCTTGATATGCTTGTACTCGTAACTTCGTCACTCGTAACTTTAGGACTCCTATTTTTTTTTACTAAGAGTAATTCAGGAAGCATTTTAGCCCTAAGTAGCGCCTGAGTCTGTGACAGCTTAAGCGAGGATTCCTAATAAGACCGATTCACAAACAATGTTTTGTGGTGGCATTTCACGTCGCGATGTTTTGAAATGCGTCTAACAATCACGAGGGAACAATTTTGCATTGTAGGCATAATAACTAAGGGATGCAGTAACACCACCAAAAACAACCAAAACTAGCCTACTCATTGTTTACATGTACATTAAATGTAACGTTTCATTGTGAATCAAATTAAAAGATTCTCCTCTTTGCAAACGTTGGCATAGGCATATGGTGACAGATTAATTTAATAATGTTGCTGCTGTGAATCACGGTAAGCGCGAATGAAGTGGCCACTTCTTAATGGGACTCACTGTATGGAAGTAGGCTAAGTAAAATAGAGATGTTTAAAATAAGATAAAGTTAGGATATGCCCGCTTGACAACGGCAGAGATAACTGGCCTTTGGCCATAGCAACCATCCATTTAGAACGACTGGCCTTCATAGCAACCAAGGATCTTAGCTGTGATTCATGTAGCTACAATATGCATGCAATGTGATGCAAAGTATAGAAAGGTGATGAAATATACAGAGACAGGTCAAGAAATATAGTGCAATGTAGAGAGTAGTATACAGTTGATTTACAGAAGGTGGTTTAGAGTAATATGAATTAAATATAAATATGTGCAGTGTATTAGCAGTTATCTCATACAATAAGTAGAATAATGTATGTAGATGTAGCAGTAACATTATAATAGTAGAAATAATAATATAGATATATGCAGTGTATTAACAGAATATAATAAAACAGAATAAATATGGATATTCAATATGACAAATATATAACAGATATGTACATAACATACAGCTATGTGCAGTGTGGAAACAGTGTCATTGTAGTGCAGAAACAACATTATAAGAGTAGTAAGAATAAGTCTATGTGCAGGATGAATAGTATAAAGATCAGTAGAATAACTATGTATAAATGTAATTACAGTAGGTCTATGTACATTTGTAAATAAATAGAAAACTATGGGTGAGAGGGATAAATTAATTTTATTTAATCGTAAAAGTAAATTGCATTCAATTAAATTGCAATTAAAAATCTTTCCAGTAGGCTTTAATGTCACTCAAAAAGTACAACCAAAGCTGAGCTTGATCACCTAGAACGTCTAAAGAACCAGAACTTGAGTGTAGTTTTTTGCTGGGTCCCAGGCCATGTTGGTCTGAGGGGAAATGAGAAAGCGGACAGTGCTGCTAAGCAAGCCCTCAATGAAGAAGTCACAGAATGTCAAATCCCTGCCCCAGACCTTAAACCTATACTGAACTCTTACATCTGAGATAAGTGGCAATCTGAATGGGATTAATGCACCAACAACTAGCAAGGAATGTGAATTTTGGCACATTTTCATGATCCACTGGGTCGTTATGGGCCACACAAAATACGGTGTTGCTAAAATTACTGTGGCTATTAGAGACATGCGTTCATGAGTATCCAGCTACATTCAATGAGTTAAGTAAAATACATTCACACACACACAAAAAAACATCACTAATGTTGTGGACATTCCTTTATTCTGAGATACATCAATAGGCTCTCAAAACAATCCCAAACAGACATAAGGTCTTTATAGAGCAAATCCATATAGATTATTTGTCAAATAAACCAGTAAAACAGAATTAGGCGATGGAATATATAACATTCACACTCATAGCTCATATTTTTAAAATAAATCAGTGAAAAAGTATCCTGACAAACAAGCAGCATTTTAATGCCTTAGTCATATTTTATAATTTCAAAATTTTCTCTAGGTTACCTGATAGCCCAGTTTGAGAGGTGCAAGACGCGTGACATTATTTATTTTTGCAGCCAATCACTGCTGTTGTTTTTTTTTATTGATTTGATTTTAGTCATAGAAGCTAAATTCGAAGGCAGGCCACAGGTAAAATCCAACGAACCGCATTCACCCCGCAAGGCAATAGTTGAATAGAGCTTTTGAGGTATTGCCACTGCGCCAACACTGAAAGGCACTGTTAGAATGCTTGGATCAAGCCAGGTTCATGTCACTGTCTGCTCACGTTGGTGACCGGACCAGGGCAAGCACACTTTCGCAGTTCCCGCCGGAAATGCAGTCTAGTTATTATTATTATTCCCGTCTCCCTAAGTTTTTGTCAGCTCTAGCGCCTAGGCCCTTTGAGACAGAGACACCGTTCCAACTTTAAAACCTCCGGTCAGTACCGGTGTAAGTTGGTCGCAAAGATGACGTCAGGTGGGCGTGTCGTTCGTCCGCCATATTGGATTGAACAGAAAGCGAAACTAAATTTTCACAGGTCACAAATTTGGTCCGAACGCCACGAAACTTGACGTACATTATCCTTGGACCAAGCCTCACAAAAGTTACCGGAAGGATTTTTGATTTTCGAAAGCGTTTGCCCGTCACAGCCAAAGGAAATCGGCGGCGAAGCTCCGAAACAGGAACTCGTCCATATCTCAGGAACACTGTCACATATCGATACCAAATTTTGTATATGAACTGGGGACTCCAGTGTGAGGGTGCATAAGCTAAAAAAAAAAAAGAAATATTCCAAGTTTCCATCATTTGGCAAACCACCCACAGGTATTTGGTAACTCTCACCATTTACCTTCTATCACAATGCCTTCCAAGTATGCTCAATGTCTCCGGGCAACCTTGCCCAATCATGAAATCCTTGCTCTGCCATGGGATAGTATGGACTTACGAACTGAAATAGCAAGGAGAACAGTAGCTATATATAGCTTACATCAGTGTTTGTCAAACTGGGGTACGCGTACCCCCAGGGGTACGTGGACTGATTTCAGGGGGTACGCGAAAAAGGTCAAACGTTGGTCATTTTCTCTGACCCACGTTGGTAACTTACCTTCCGCATTTGCACTGCACAATAAAACTTATTTTCTCCGCATTAACAACATATTCAAGGGTGGAGACAGAGAGGTAGAGCTTTTATAATGGTCTTTGCAGCCTGCTGCAGCGCTGATTAGCTCTGCGTCATAATAAACGTTGCTATGACGACAGATATATATTATTTGTCGCGCGCAAAAAACAAAAACAAATCCTGTCAGAAATCTACTGCGTCTATTTGACAAAAAAATAATAATTTCAATCAATGGATAAATGGCTGAAACGGGTTCAGCCCATACCCAGAACGACAACAGAAACGTCAAAGGAGTCACCTGTTGTCGGGACAAGCTTTTCAGGTCACATAGCAAATCCTAACTCTGACGAGAGGCCTGATGCTAGCCAAACCAACATGGACAGTGATGGAGACGGGGAGACACAGACTCTTCCCTCGAGACAACAAGACGATGGTAGGGAGGCACACTCAAAGATAAGAAAATATAACGAAGATTATATAACTCTGGGCTTCACATACACAGGCAATGCGAATTTCCCTCAGCCACAGTGTGTCATATGTGCGCAGGTTCTGTCTAATAACTCGTTGAAGCCTTCACTCTTACAAAGACATTTAGAAACGAAACATTGCCATTTGAAAAATAAGCCACGGGAGTTTTTTGAGCGACAATTGAGACTGCTTTCTAACACCAAAAAATGTCTGATCGCGCCAGATGCTGTAAATAAGGCAGGAGTAGAAGCGTCTTACATGGTCAGTTACAGAGTGGCCAAGGCAGGCAAGCCTCATACTATTGTGGAGGAACTGATTGTCCCTGCTGCTATGGACATGGCTGAGAAAATGTTGGGGGAAAAGGCTTTAAGGGGAAAACATACTTTCCAGAATATGCCTTCATCAGACAATACCGTGTCCCGACGGATCAGTGATATGTCAGCAGACGTTTTGAGACAGTTACTATGTCGCATACATGCCAGTGAATTCTATGTATTACAGCTTGATGAGTCAACAGATGTAGCGGGCCTGGCTCAGTTGTTGGTGTACGTCAGGTACATATATGGAGGGTCAATCCATGAGGACATCCTCTTTTGCAAACCCTTACCGACGAGGACAACGGGGCAGGACATTTTCATACGATAGACAGTTTCATACGATCACACGCAATAACCTGGACTAAATGTGTTGGTATATGCACAGATGGTGCCAAAGCAATGACGGGGAGGCACAGCGGAGTGGTCACCCGTGTACAAGCGGTGGCTCCAGATGCCACTTGGGTCCACTGTAGCATACATAGGGAAGCGCTTGCCGCCAAAGGAATGTCAGACAGCCTGGCACAGGTGTTGGACGACACAGTAAAGATGGTTAACTTTGTCAAATCAAGACCCCTAAACTCGCGCATTTTTTCCACCTTATGCAATGAGATGGGCAGTGATCAGTGATCCTATGCTCGAGAGAGAGAGCCTCATTGAAATATCCACGAACGGGTCAGTCAGAATGGAGTTCGGTCAGAAGACACTGACAGATTTCTGGATAAGTTTGCGGGCAGAGTATCCGGACCTGGCAAACCGAGCGATTAGGACGTTGATGCCATTTGCGACAACGTATTTATGTGAGACTGGATTCTCAGCTCTGGTCTGCCTTAAGATCAAGTATAGGTACAGACTGTTAGTGGAAAATGATCTAAGATTGAAACTGTCGCCAATTCGGCCTAACATCGCTGCATTATGTAAGAACATCCAGGCACATCCCTCAAATTGATTAAACTGGTGACGTGAGTGGAGAGTTGGTACTGTAGGCATATTTTGTGTGGTTTACTACAAAACAATTTAGTTTAACTATTGTTAATGTGTTCTCTTTTTATTATTATTTTATAGAGAAGTTAAGAAAACAATGTTATCATATGTGAAAAGCAATAGGCCTACTCCAGTATGTGAAAAGTTAACAATAGCTTTAATGAGATGTTGGATATGTGTTGTATTGTGTGTGAGATTAGGCGCAGATCTGTTTAAAATAGCTTAATTATATTCAGCACATTTGTATCATAAGTTGACTTTTGATGAGATTTATATCATATGTTTTATATCTTATTATGTTTATCATATGATTCTAGTCACTATTCTCAACAAAATTGATAAAAAAATAAATATTAATTAAAAAAAAAACTTTTGGTGGTGTTGGGGGTACTCCGAAGGATCTATAATGTCTCAGGCAGTACATGCCTGTTAAAAGTTTGGGAACCACTGGCTTACATAATAGAGTTGTTTTTACATTGATGGTATTCAAATAAATTTTTTCATTATTGTTAAATATCATAATGGAAGAGTATTATTAAAAATTATTAATGTACCAACAACAAGCAAGTAATGTGAATTTTGGCACATTTTCATGATCCACTGGGTCGTTATGGGCCACACAAAATACGGTGTTGCTAAAATTACTCCTATTGTGGCTATTAGAGACATGCGTTCATGAGTATCCAGCTACATTCAATGAGTTAAGTAAAATACATTCACACACAAAAAAAAAACCCATCACTAATGTTGTGGACATTCCTTTATTCTGAGATACATCAATAGGCTCTCAAAACAATACCAAACAGACATAAGGTCTTTATAGAGCAAATCCATATAGATTATTTGTCAAATAAACCAGTAAAACAGAATTAGGGGATGGAATATATAACATTCACACTCATAGCTCATATTTCTAAAATAAATCAGTGAAAAAGTATCCTGACAAACAAGCAGCATTTTAATGCCTTAATCATATTTCATAATTTCACATTTTTCTCTAGGTTACCTGATAGCCCAGTTTGAGAGGTGCAAGACGCGTGATATTTATTTTTGCAGCCAATCACTGCTGTTGTTTTATTTTATTGATTTGATTTTAGTCATAGAAGCTAAATTCGAAGGCAGGCCACAGGTAAAAGCCAACGAACCGCATTCACCCCGCATGGCAATAGTTGAATAGAGCTTTTGAGGTATTGCCACTGCTCCAACACTGAAAGGCACTGTTAGAATGCTTGGATCAAGCCAGGTTCAGCATAGCGCATGTCACTGTCTGCTCACGTTGGTGACCGGACCAGGGCAAGCACACTTTCGCAGTTCCTGCCGGAAATGCAGTCTAGTTAAATATACTAGCCTATAGTATTTTGTTGCAAACAAAGCAACAATTTGTGTTTTATTCATTTCAGTTTAAGAATAGTTGATAGCCAAACAGTTTAAAGTAAACAGCTTAGAACACTTTGTAGGCAAAGGGTGTGTTGTTGCTGTTGATAATCATTAACTGAGTCTTAAGGATGGACCATTCTGATATTATGTATCTTGATAACCAACTAGCCTACACTATCGCTTATAAAGCTTGCTAGGTCTGTCATCCACATTTTTTCTACAGATTACGATGTAGACCTACTCTAGGATGTACTACAACTGGGAAGCTTGATTCGTGTGCCAGGCTACGGTTTAATTTTTAGGCCAGAATAATGCAGAAATGAGTAACGTTAGCCTAGGCCAAGTAAACATACTCTGTAGCCTATGTTGACAACACAAACCTTATACCATAGAGCACACATGGGCAACATACGGCCCGCGGGCCACATCCGGCCCGTGGGCTTTCCCTGACCGGCCCGCGTAAGGTCCGTGAAAAAACAGTAGTCAAGAGCCTAGCATAGAGCTAATGCACGCAAATCAATGTCGTTGCTTTTATTTTGAAAGCGACAACTATTTGTACGCCCATACATTTGTGCGTGGATGCATACGAGGTAAACACCCTCACTGATGTGCTGGTGAATATAATTTATGCTTCTGCGTCGACACAATGCAGTTGCTTTTACATCTGCGTAAACCTTTCAAAGTTTTGTGTCTCCTGTATCTGCGTCGCTCACCACCGCAACGGTTGTTAGAATGTCAAACTCCTACTGCTGTTCGTTGGCGATACGAAGTGTTCATTTCAAAACGTTACTGACAGATAAACAGTTTATAATCGGATAACCCCGTCATTGTAACCAAAATATGTCTGAGTTTATTTGCAAAGCTTATGCTAGCGAACTAGTATGATGCTACTACCCACAGGTTGCTTGAAGCAGCCGGCTCAACACACAGAGCGAGTTGACTAATCACAGTTTTGTGTATAAAGTTAAAGCAAAAACATAGCCTACATTTTCAAAATAGTTTTCTTTGTGCATGTTGATTAACTAATGACAGCCTACTATTGTCTGCTCCACATTTTAATGGTATTTACCAAGAATGAGGATTAAATACTGGACATATATTAAATAATGCCGATTTTCCTTTGTCTCCCTCACATTTTCATCTGTTCTTACAAGTAGTAATCAAAACCATACTATTTACTTGTTATACAAGAACAGAATAGAATTGAACAGATTGAATTGGTATTTTGGGTCCGGCCCTCCTCAACAGTCCCAGTTTGTCATGTGGCCCCTTGGGGAAATTAGTTGCCCACCCCTGCCATAGAGGGTTAAAGCGGATCTTTGGTTATACCTCAACTTCTGTAGTGTGTTTTAACCTAGCGTTCATGGGCTTCGGAAAAACCTTTTTCCGAGTGACAAAATCATCATTCCGCGTCATTCATGTCACGTAATGTGTGAGTCAGAGGTCGGAAACTGGGGCTAGATTTTGCCCAGTTAGGGGCTCGTCATCACTTTTGTCGTCACGTTGTAGTTCGTTTGTAGTCCATGTGGCCTTTCATGTCCAACAGTTTTAATGTGAACTTAGGAGTTTGCCTTTTTTGTCACTTGAAAGCTGCATATCTTTCTTTCACAAGCGTCTTACACTATATTTTAAGCAAATACAGTTGTTTGTTTAGGATTAGTGAGTGTATGTTTTAACCTTTGTTGTGGCACCCGTGTTTGTCACACATTCCGATGGCAAAGCACATGAACACTTGCTGTCGGAAAAACAAAGTATCCAAGGGGGGCGGTCCTTTTCATTCCGAAGTGCCCTGAATGCACCATAACAATACTTTGGTCATATGGTCCGTTTCCAAACAGTATGGCTTTCATCAGGTCCCTTTCCACAGGTGTATTTAATCAAGAGCCAGATAGTATCCGTACAATATGATTAGGCTACTTTATCTGGTTAACGTTAACATTAATGCTGGTTAGTGAGCAAATGTAACGTTAACGTCAGTAATTAGCTGGGAGCAACGTTAGGTTTGATTGTGGTTAGCTAACGTTATCGAAACCTACAGCTAACCGGTCTCTTTAAAGTTGACGACATATTAACATTGATTAAGTGGGTTTCCTTACATAATATATCAACAGATCAAGTGCTAACGTTAACTATTCCCCTAACATAACGTTAGTTTGGCTATTTGTGACCTATCATTTCAAACAACATCATGTTTGATGACATAAATGAGTCAAATGCCAAAAATCGGACCACTTACCTTGTCTGTAATAAGAGAAGGACAGTTACGAGCAAGTAAAGTGGGATCACGGCAGGTGATAAGACGAGCGTTCCGAAGACTCACAGCTCCAGTGGTAGAAAGATTGCAGTGGTTGATTGCTTTCAGCTGCAGGTCACGTCATAATGCTAAAACTTGTAAAAGTTGCCTTTGTAGGAGTGTTTGAATGACGTCAAACGGTTCAGTGGTTTTAGTTTCATTAAACGTCAAATTTGGTCGGAAGAACAATAATAAAAACAGATAAGAAGAACAGTGATAATAGTCCATTGCATTTACATGCAATGCAATAAGAAGAAGCATGGGCGGATTATGAACTTTCGGGCCCCTGGGCCCAGATGTATTAAGGGCCCCCCACTTATTGTCGTATATGTGGGAGGGGGGGTTTGGGGGTCCTCCCCTGAAAATGTTTAATTTGTTTGATGTGATTTCCTGTATTCTGGTGCATTTTGGAGATGGCCAATACTAAATTCAATCAGATTCATAGCCTACATCCTGATTTGTTGATATTGAGGCAATGATTCCATGCAAAGGCTACAGTGGATTCCATCCACTATAATAATATTCCAATTCCTTTGGTTGGGTTTTAATTTCTTTTTCCAGATTTAATGGGATACAATGGGTATTGTTTCCAGTGACAATAAGTACAGCTGTGTATTGTATGAAGTACCTATGTGTTTCAAACAGCAAATAAGCTGAGGTGAAGGTCTACAATTATTCGAGAAATAAAATGCCTCAAATATCAATCAATCAATCAAATCAATCAATCAATCAATCAAATGTTTATTTGTCACATACATTATACAGGTAGCCTACAGTGCAAATGCAGTGAAATGCTTGTTCCACTGACTCCAAGACTGTGCAAAGGATATATATATATATATATATATATATATATATATATATATATATATATATATATATATATAAAAGGGAGAAGAATAAAGAAAGAAAGTCCGAAGTGCAAAGTGTTTAGGCTATGCTGGTGCTCCTGCTACAATCCTCATTTAGAATCCTGATAGCCTGGGGGTAAAAGCTTTTCCGCATTCTCTCCGTGTTGGACTTCAGGCAGCGGTAACGTTTCCCAGACCGTAGGATAGAGAAGAGACAGTTGTTGGGGTGACTGGGATCCCTGATAATTTTTCTTGTTCTCGACTGACATATCCTTATGTAAATTTCCTGTAGTTTGGGTAGGGCACTTCTAGTGGTACGTTCAGCTGATCTCACTACTCTCCTCAGAGCTTTACGGTCTAGCTCAGTGCTATTACCATACCAAGCTGTTATACTCCCAGTGATAACACTTTCAATGGTGGTTCTGTAAAAGTTCTTCAGTAGTTGTTGAGGTAGCTTGAAGTACTTGAGGCGTCTGAAGTGGAAAGGATGCTGATGACCCTTTTTCACCAGTGAATTAATGTGCTTGGTCCAAGTCAGGTCTTCAGTAATATGGACTCCAAGATATTTAAAACTCTCTACCCTTTCCACTTGAGAGTCATTGATCATGAGTGGTTGATAAATCTTATGCTGATCACGCCTGAAATCTATAAACATCTCCTTGGTCTTCGTAACATTCAGGAGGAGGTTGTTTTCCTGGCACCAGTTAGATAACCTGTCTACTTCACTCAAGTAAGCCTGCTCATTGTTCTTTGAAATGAGGCCAACTACTACTGTTGTGTCATCAGCAAACTTTACAATGATGTTGAAATCATGTACTGCTGTACAATCATATGTGTAGAGGGAATACAACAATGGACTTAAAACACATCCCTGTGGCGCTCCTGTATTGAGAGTAAGGGATGAAGAGATGTGACTACCCACCCGCACGGCCTGGGGTCTACCAGTCAGGAAGTTAAAAATCTATTTACACAGAGATGAATTCAGTCCAAAATCTTCCAACTTAGTGAGTAGTAATACAGGTTTGATTGTATTAAATGCTGAGCTAAAATCTATAACAGGGTTGCCAACTTTGGGTGATTGGCTGGAGTGAGATTTTGTGAAGTCATAGTGCGTGTGCGTTACATTTTTCCCTAAACCTAATTTTAAAAATGTCTGTCCCCTGACTTTTTTGATATGTACAGTATAATCCCTGATTTAAGTTTCTTCAAAATGTACAATTAAATTATTGATTGCACTTGAAAACAAGACCAGTGTTTTAACCCCGTGGCATGGAAGGATTATGAGCCACTGGGCCCCTGGGCACAGACACGAAAAGGGCCCCCCTGCCCACCTGAAAAAGGTAGTAGCTCAGTAGAAAAAAAAGAAAAATAACCCCTTAAATGATTACTTCTGGCGAGTTTTGTGGAAAGAAATGGACAGATTGAGACTTATGAATGTGTGTATGAGTGTACGTATGTATCAGGGATGGAAATAGCCTAAAATATTTTTTTCCACCTACCATTGTGGCTGGTGGATTCCAAAGTCTACCAGCCACTAGAGATACAGTATGAACATTTGATGAAAAATCATGACCAAAATGATTACGGTTATTGGTATTGCAATATGATTAAAATGTGCTGACTTTTCTTCTAAACCTACCATCAATGTTGGACAGAACTCATAATTGGCCTGCCCTTCATGCCCAGTAGCAACAAATCTAAAGGTCAACAGAACAGCTATAGTGTCATAAAAGTGGTGTGGCTCCTTTAAGACCCAGTCCACTGGTGTGAGTTCTGGAGCCATCCAACTTCTAACTCTATACTATCCTACATCATCTGATTTTAATATTATGTCTAGGCTACAGTATATTTAACATTTAACATTTATTTTCTATTTGGCCTGTTATGAAATTATGCATTGACCAATATAAGCACACTTTTTTAAGACACTTAAATGCATGCTTAGCATTTTGTGAGAACAAATCATTATGGCTACATTGACAAACTCTTAGCCATGAGCTATATCCTCTGATTTTAATATTTACACATATGTAGGTATTTAAGCACAGCTCAGTTTTAAGACACTTAAAGCCCAAAATTGGAGACCATATAGAAATTTCAAAACCGGATTACTCTGGAACGGCTTATTGTACAGGGGATTGCATTACACCTTTGTGTTCGGTAAGGTCTGCTGTTTATTCTGGTTTACGGTTTGTCATGTGTGGAACGAAAAGTTTGTGAGATATTCCTCCTATAGGAATTGAAATGAGCGCAGAGCTATAGTAGCCTAATATGATTATTTCTTGAAAGTTCATTTATTTTTCTCGCGAACCGTTTATCGCAGCAAATAGTGGCTATAGCACCTTATAAAAGATGAGAAAAAGTTATTTAATGTGATGTCTGTGAGGCTACTTCGCGAGTTCCGTGAGTTCCGTAAAAAGTTCCGTGAAGGTGTCGCGGACCGGATTAAAATACCCTAGTCAGCGAATCAACAATCAGAGAAAACTGCGCTGAGAACGTTGTAGGCGGATATTAGACCTACCTGCTGTTGGTCTAGACATATGTACCGGTATACCTTAAACTCGTATCCTGTAATTTAGAAACAATGCTGTGGGCTAGTCTAGTCATCAACAAAAAATGAACGGATTGCAAAAAAAAAAAAAGAATGGATTTGGCGTGACATTTCTTGAGTGTGCGTGAGAGCGTGAGATTGGTGCTGAAAGCGTGAGTGTCACGCCAGATGCGTGAGAGTTGGCCACCCTGCTATAAACAGCATTCTCACATAATTCCCTGCCCTGTTATCAAGGTGGGCTAATGCAGTATGCAGTATACAATTGATAGCATCATCAGTAGATCTATTAGTCCGATATGCAAACTGCAAGGGATCTAGATTTAAGGGCAATGATGAGCAGATGCAATTTTTGACCAACCTCTCAAAGCACTTCATGGCTATAGACATCAGAGGAACTGGACGGTAGTCATTCAGGCCAGCAGTATGTGAATTCTTTGGAACAGGAACAATTGTTGATCTTTTAAAACATGTTGGTACAGTTGACTGAGCCAAAGAGAGGTTGAATATTTCGGTGAATACAGGAGCAAGCTGATCTGCGCAGGTTTTGAATACTCGTCCAGGAATGCCATCTGGACCTGCCGCTTTTCTGTTGTTCACGCTCCTAAATGCTCTCTGCACGCATGCTCTGAGAGCATCATGAACGCAGTCTCCGCTGGGCCTGGCAGGACTGACGCGCATTCAACATGCGCCTGGGTGATGTCCTCCACGTTTTGGTCAAAGCGCGCGTAGAATGTGTTGAGCTCATCTGCCAGCGAGGGGTCAGCGTTCACAATGGTGGAAGTTGGTGATTTGTAGTCCGACATCGCCCGTAGCCCTTGCCACATACACCTGGAATCTGACTGTTCAAACAATATGAATACATACAATGAATACAAAGGGCAAATGTCAGAGTTGGCAACTACATAAGATGCAGCATGCCTGGTAATATTTAGTTTCCATGTATTATAGTCATATTTCAAATGTGTGGTGACATGTATGCAGTTAATATTTTTATTTCACACTAAATGGTCTAATTTAAATGTCAGACTTTAATTAGTCTTTAATAACTTTTTATTGGATTTGATGTGTTATTGTGTGTCTCTGGTGCTTCCACACAATCGTTACAAACTTGGAAAAAAAGCCATCCATGCTGTTTTGAGTGAGCTACGGGTTTCTGAATGTATCCTGCCTTCAGTCTCCAGGGTGAGCTGGTCAAAATCGGCACGGCTTCATACGTCACAAGCCGAAACATTTCAATATTCCCACCCACCACCCCCTTTTAGGGGAAAGATTACATTATGTGGATATAATGGAAACCTATGGAGCTGCATTGAAATGGGCAGGGAAAAGAATTTAGAATTCTTTGAACAAACGTGAATTCAAGGCACAAAATAAGGTTGGTGTAAGAGTTATCTGTGTGTTCCTGGGATTCATTCTAATTCCATCACTTATGTATTTCCTACAACTAGGAAAGATATGTGAGATAGCTATGTTGTACTGAAGTTCCACAGTTGGATAGCTAGCTAGCAAGCTATCCGTTTTACATTGGAGATTATGGTAAGCGTTAGCTACAAGCTAAATTCGTCCTCTCAACACTGGGGTATTGGAAACTAATTAGGTTCGTAGTGTACATAGTTTCGGCATGAGTCAGTTACATATACATATTTCTTTATAACTGTTGTGTAAAGTAAAAGGATTGAATGTCCTGTGAATCAATAACTAGATGTAACGTGTGACTGGTTGTCTTTTCCATTGGAATCAATAGCCACATTTGCATGTACATTTTTATTTCAATCTGATTGAAATGAATCTCATTATTGATTCATAGGTGCCAACTCTCACGCATTGGCCGTGAGATACACGCATTTGATTAGTTTCACACACTCACACGCCACACCCCCGATTTCTCACGCTGTGTCAGTGTCAACCCGGTCGGTCAGATGCGTGAAAAATGAGTTTAGCCTATCTATAGATCTACCTGTTGAGCCACGGTTATGCTTTTAGAGACGGTGAGAAGGTTCAAGAGCACCCCCTGTCTGTGGAATTTTCTAAATTTTCTCTCACTTGCGATGCTACTTCAGAAGCCATCCCAGGCGCATTCTCCCCGCATTTCCCCGGCTTCAGGTATGCTTTGAGTATTATTGAGTATTTTTCACGCTGAAGTGTCAACCTGGTATGTCAAATACCTGGCAGATGAGGTTCAACTAAACTAAACCTATACATATGATATCACACATTATATGAACGTGCGGAATCTAGGCTTTCCAATGATATTAGCGCCAAGTTGCTGTGATAAATGGTTCGAAAATTAACATTGAACCGACGTGCAATTTAGGCTAATCATATTTGCATTTTGCACACAGTGCACACCCATTACTCTCGGTTTAATATTTCACTAACCCTTCACACAACACGTGGCAAACCCAATATCACAATAAACAGCAAACTGTACCGAATACAAGGATATAAAGCATGCCTCTGTGCAATAAGTGGTTCCTGAGTAATCCGGTTTTGAAATTGCAACACATTTCTACATAGCCTCATTGGGGCGAAATTATAATGTATTCTAATGTAAACTAGAAAAGCATTTCCTGAAGGAAATACAGTGCATGAAAGTGCAAAAATATGATGTAAAATATCATACAGAGTAAAAACAAACTATATTGGTTGCTAAGTATATGAGGTTTAATATAGTTGGAATGACTGAACAGTTAAATAGGTGGATACTTTAGATGGTTAAATTATTTAGGTAGATAGTTGACGATAACTGACAGTTGGAATGGCTCTAATGTTTGCTAGCAGTTATGCTAACTGTGTTAACAATAATAATGCTAACCAAGTTACTATGCTAACTAGCATGCTAACAATGTTAAAATGCTAACTATGCCAACCATGTGACTTAGCTAACCTAGCTAATAATTTTTAGTAGTTATGCTAATTATGTTAACTAACATGCTAACATGTTAACTATGCTAACCATGTGACTTAGTTAACCTAGCTAATCATTTTTAGCAGTTATGCTAACTATGCTAACCATGTTACTTAGCTAACTTAGCTAATCATTTTTAGCAGTTTTGCTAAAAATGCTAACAATGCTAGCAATGTTAACTATGCTAACCATGCTAACTAGCTACAGTGGGTAGGAGTCATAGTTAATGACAAGTAACAGTTACAATGGCTGAACCAGACATGTGGACTCGAGTCACATGACTTGGACTCGAGTCATGATTTTAATGACTTCAGACTCGACTTGATCAAATTCGGCATGACTTGCGACTCGACTTGGACTTGAATACTATTCACTCGAGACTTGACTCGGACTTTGCCTCTTTGACTTGTAATGACTTGACATGTCTCGAGTCAAAAAATACATTTCCTGATCGTGGACCAGTCACCCCAGAGATGCTTTCACTTCCGCTACTAAAAAGCAGGCAGAGCACAGTGATCAGTGCTGCTGCTACCACCACACGCATCACGCACTGTGTGTAGGGCACCAAGAGACAGAGGAAGGACCAACATTAAATAAATAGTGGCTTTACTGCAAACTGATTTGCACTCTTGATAGAGAACGTTTACAATGTCAAAATGCACCAACAGCATGTTACATAAAGATGATACTTTTCGGGTCCTCTCCATTAAGATCCAAATTGAACGTAGGCCTATGCTAGCCTACTCCGTTTAATTGAGAACGCGTCTCAGCGCGCACAAAAGGGAGATAAAACGAGTGGCAGGTTCCAGCTGGACTGTCATTGTTGATGAAGACATTAATGCAAAAATATGAAGAAAATCAAATAACGAGACACAAATATTGATATAAGCCATATGCAAACATTCACATCATGCAGATATGGGTACATCCTGAAAAAGGAATAGCATGTAGGCTATGGCCATTACAATGACCATTACAACTAGCTGAATAACACAGGTGACTACTTCTATGTATGTATGTATGTATGTATATGTATATATACTTTTTTGATCCCGTGAGGGAAATTTGGTCTCTGCATTTAACCCAATCGGTGAATTAGTGAAACACAAACAGCACACAGTGAACACACAGTGAGGTGAAGCACACACTAATCCCGGCGCAGTGAGCTGCCTGCTTCAACGGTGGCGCTCGGGGAGCAGTGAGGGGTTAGGTGCCTTGCTCAAGGGCACTTCGGCCGCGGCACACTGGTCGGGGCTCGAACCGGCAACCCTCCGGTTACAAGTCCAGAGTGCTAACCAGTGGGCCACGGCTGCCCTTATGCCCTTCTGCATAATTTCATGGAGTGCTGAAATGTACACACATTTTTGAACATTTCTGAACTGTGAAATGTAGCATATGTTTTTGAGGTTGTGAACATATTGCAATATCACCATAACTATTCCAACTGTGTGTGCATGGTTATAATTCTGAAGTGCAAAATAGCTTAGGCTACAGCACAAATATTTCCATAAAAATAAGCAAGTCTGACCTCTGAATTTATTTTGAAAGTGCACCTGATTGATGCATTTAAAAGTTAAAATATACAAACATTTCTTAAATTCTTACAAAACACCCACCCACTTTTTAAAATTGTTAAGTTTGGACCCCCCCACTTTTGCCGTGCGAAATACCAGTGCTGTTTTCAGCATCTGTTTAGTGCTTCATTGTCATTTTCATTGGATTATCCCATTTGCGCGTAAATCGCTCATAAACTTTTTTTTTGTTGTTACACGCATTCTCCCATTCCGCTTCTGTCACACACAGTGACAAGCGCCAAATCCCCGCAGTGTTGAAGAGATCAGTCGTCCCCCTCACTTTTGATAAGGTAAAAAGCCTTATAAGTACGCCAAATAAATAATAACCTATAGTAGTGCTGGGCGGTATGACCAAAAATGTATATCACGGTATTTTTCAAAATTCTTACGGTTTCACGGTATATGACGGTATTTTTTTCCCCCATGCATAATCAGATGTTCACAGCATTTTCTACAGGTTGAGAGAGGAATTGCTGCAGTACACTGACTAAGGATGGTCTATTTTACTGTCATGATGTAGAATAACTCCACACTAGTGGTAATGCAGTTTTGCATGGCCCCAGAAAAGGATGCTGTTTACAAAGAGCCACTCATGATTCTAATGAAGAATCTAATCAGAATGCAAAGACAATTGCAGTCAAAATACAGAACTTTTACTGTGCAAATTTCACAAAAATCTTGTATCAAACCAATACAAAAAGTAGTGCAACTTGCAATAATTATACTTTTTTGAAAATTATACAATTTAAAATAAAATCTCTCTGCTAATATGCTTACTCTGTCAAATAGGCCTATTAGAAACATGCCTTATTGTTATGTGTGGTTTACATGACGTTAGTGGTAGGCTAACGTTAACTTCATGTGGATGTGGATGTCTTGTTAGCCTGCCATGAGCTTCGGTTCGGTTCGCTAGGCAAAACATTAACAAAAAAGTTCGTTTTGGTGCACTGATGAGTCAGGATCATTTCTAACTAGCCAGCTAGTATTGCTCAGTGCATGTCTATAACATGCTTTACTTGCTACCTGGATAATTTCAGCGAATATTCTTAAGGTGAGATGAATGATAAGAACATTAAACTTCACTGTGTTCGGTGGGTTGCTAACGACATCACCTACTAGCCAGCTAGTTACAGCTGTTGAACAATCTCAATAGAATTTTCGTGACGGTAAATCCAGAAAGGGTTAAAGCGGAGCTTGTAAACAAGGATCTTTGGTAAATCCCTTTCAATGCAGTATCCCTTAACGTTTTTCCTTAACTAAAGAAACAATTAAAGGTATCCTGTGCAACACCCTTAAATAAACCCCTTACCTAAGGATAAATTAAGCCTTAAGGGTCATACTTCAGGGGAAAAACTTTTTGTGTTTTGTGTTAACCCTCACTATGCCTCGCAGTGGCACCATGCGTGCGTGTGAAAAAAGTCCCGTCTGAAACACTGTCGCGCGGCGCAGCGTTCCAAACGTTGTGTAATCAAATACACCGGTATGGCGGTATATTAAAAATTCATATCATAACGAAAATATACACCGGCAGGGGCGCAGGAGATATTTTGAAAGTGAGGGGGACCAAATTGTGAACACAAACCCATAGTGAAATCAGATTTCCAGTCTCCAGATATCGGATCGCCACCTCTGGCCCACTTTTGACCATCATATTTTAAACTTGCCAGAATATTAAACCCAGTACACTACGGGTGACCCGTATTCGGGCAAATACAGTGCCCCCCACCTCCCCCCAACAACCCCCATTCATTTCTTTGCACCTTATCATGAACTACCATAGTCATGCTATATACCATTTTAAAGCTGAGAAACTCAAGAATCGATATATGTAAAGCTTTCCATGAATTAACATATATTTCGTGTGTAAAATATAAGTTTATCCCGATATATAACATATCAGAATACCCCCCTCCACCACCCCCCAAAGTTGCTGCGTTCATATTTTGTCACTTGTCTGTATGGCCGTACCAATAAGTTAGCCCAGCATGCTTGGTCTTGAAATTTTCGTAAGAATCCATAGATGTAAAATATCTACATTGTTATATTGCCAATATATTGAGTAGTTGTACACGCCAGTACAAACAAAACAGATACATACGAAAAGAAGCGAAGTAAACACTTATTTTTCGCGGAAATCCAGATATTTCGGTTTTACTTCCATTATTGTCGCTGGATTCACGGTACTCCGTGAGTTCACGAGGCTCTTCTGATTCCATCGATACCCATTACATGTCTGTAGGACCAATGAGAGTCGAGATAGATGCCATCAAAGCCAATGAGTCACGTAAGCGATGAATCTGACAACCAGTCTTTGAATGGTCATAGCACTGCGTCTGAGTGAGCCAATGAGATGGGACCTAGATGTCCGTGTAGCCAATGAGAGCTTTCTTTAGACATGTGACACATCGTCACATTCTACTTCCCTGTAGGCTAAACTCAAGGCGCATAGCCCATGCGTAACCAGATTCCGAAGCAGTGGTTTGGAAGTTTGTTACTAAACAAGCAAGAGACATGTTTTTGAAGGTTTTTGTTCGTAAAACATGCCAAAGAGACAAAAAAAAGACGAAACATGTCGAAGAACCCGAGGACATTGAAGATCTGGAGGACATCGATGAAGGAGAAGAAAGCAATTTCTCGGAATGCGACTCCGAGGAGGAGCAGAACTTTTTAGCTGGGAAGGACCCCGATTTTGAGCTGTGAGTAGACTACTTATATCCATATACAGTTACAGATACAGTTTAGTTTGCTTTTGTAATGTTTAGTGCATAGTTTTTCATTTAGCTTTGTTTCATAGTGTGAACAGTGTGAACAGTGTTCTGGTACCTGGGGGGGAGGGGAGTTAGGTGAGAATGCAGTGTGTGTTTGTGTGTGTGTGTGTGTGTGTAAAAGAGAGAGCAGGGGGAGGTGTGACCTGAGTACACACATTTATATCATTTGTATAAGTTGCTGGGAAGGGTTTTCATATACTTTAGTGGGTCTGAGCCTAACTTCCATCTGTACAATTGTTTCAGTGACAGCGATGAAGACTGGGCCCCGCCAAGCAAAAAAACAAGAGCTGAGGATCGATCCTGTGTCTGAGGAAGAGGAGCCGGTGGCCGAGACTATTTCAGTTGTTCATAACACGTTCCATTTTGTTGACCGTGGTTGCCAACACAAATACATTTCTATTGCATTGAATGTGAATCATTTGATGTTTCGTTTGCCAGGGTATTGTTATTTTTTACCTTTGTTTCATTTTATAATACAAATGTTCACTGCATTACCTTGTTTGTCCTTTTTTCATGGAAATCTCAAAGGCGTAGGAGCAAAAGTAAGAGTTTCAGGTCAGATAATGCTTCTCTGGACTCATGGCACAGCCACTGCAAAGCACTCCAGGTACAAGCAACATGACACAGAGAGTGTAACCTTTCATTTGACACCAAGATCATGGTTCTACATAAAGGGGTTCTTGTATAGGAAGCATTTTAGTTTTGGGTAACCAAAGGTCCTTTTGGAGTCTCCAAATGGACACTTAGCAAAACGCATGTGTATGCCCACACAAATATGGGTCCCACACAGTCATACTTCATCCTATAAGGATCTACTTTGACATACAGATTCACAAGACCTGGTAGTGGGCCTTAGTGGTGTTTTCAAGAGAACATAAGTGACCAAGAGGGCAGAATGTGGTCATTTCTAGAGATGTACATAACCGCCTATAAAAAAAACTATCATTCTACCCTTTGCCACTCTCTGATAGTTCATCACACAGTCAATCTATTGGTACCAAAAAATTCTACAAGGCCTTAGCTTTCCAAAGAGGTCAGGCACTTGATTGTAAGTCAAAGTATGTGGCAACAGGGCCATTTTAAGTAGGCGGTGTGCAATTTCGAGGAAAAACTCAAAATAGGGGTGGAAATGTATAAGGTTAAGATAATACCATAGATTGTTTTCAAAATATTGTTTGATTAAAATTGTCAAAACTGTGAGATGAGCACAACACCAGATCTGCCCTCAGACCAGCTTCTTGCTATGTGCTATGTGCAATTACTAGTATTTTTTTTTAATTTATTTTACACTACTTGGGCCAATGGTAGAATACTCTAAAAGCAACACGATGTTGATATTTTATGAAGCCATGAATGAATCATCATGCCCATGATCCAAACATAGACTACATGATCAAATAGCCTAGGCCTACAGTACCTAAATTGTCTGGTATAAACCAAATCAACTCTCCACTATGTGTCTGCAGTTAATATTTATGCAATGTTAGAACATGTTGGCTTAACAAGTTCCCAGTCCAGAACACACAGAAAATTGAAACAGAAAGTTGCCTTTATAATCAACTATTTGTTCCAACAGCATTTAAACAAAGCATTTATAAAATTGAAAAAAAACAATATTACATAAGAAGTAAAATAAAATACTGTTACTGTAGTAATTGTACCACATTATCCCAAGCTTCAAAGAGCTCCCCATGTCTGTGACAGCCAGACGTGACACCGTTAAATTCTCAGCTTGTTTATACCCCACACTGAACGCGTAAGAAAGGCCCACACTCTGGGGTGTGGTCGCCTACTCTCTGGGATTTATGCACCAAGGTAACTGAAGTATCCAATTTGTGTCTTGAAATTATGTTTGAAATAAATGTCTTAGAACAAAAACTTTAGGTAGGCCTATATACTTGTATTTTATAGTTAGGCTAGTGCAGGGGTGGGCAAACTGCGGCCCGCGGGCCGGATCCGGCCCGCCAAGTACTTTCATCCGGCCCGCTGAGCATTTCATTTGGTTATCAGGCTGCTCGCTATTTTTTTCTGCGATAGAGATGACGTTGGTTAGCTTTACTGCAAACTGCTTTTCACTCTCCTTAGAGAACGTTTACAATGTCAATGTCAAAACATCATGTTAAATAGAGATAACATCATGTTAAACTAAGTTAACTCTTAGCTATCTCCTTTGCAGCAGATCTAACGTGAACATGCGATCCATTTAATTGGGAACGCGTCTGCACTCACGAGAGGGAGAGAGAGCCGCAGGTTCCAGCTGGCTTGTCATTGTTGATAATTGATATCTCCTTATAAGAAACTTTTAAAAGGAAATCATGAAGGCAGCCGTAGTTCCCACTACTGACCATTTAAAAAGTGTGAGAGGGCCTTACCGTAGCAGGCAGAAGATCATTGAAAAATAAACGTGAATTAAAGCGACTGTCTTAAAGCGACAGTGCACAATTTATACATTTGTTAAACAGCATACAATTAGCAGTATTTTTAAGCAATTCATATGTTAAAAGAAATATTTTGTCATACTAAATTATAGGCTATAAAAAAATGTATTTTTTTATGTGTGTGTCGTGGGGGGGGGGGGGGGGTGTTGTTGTGCAGCCCGCCGGCCAATTTTCAAAACCCAGTGTGGCCCTTGAGCCAAAAAGTTTGCCCACCCCTGGGCTAGTGAAAACGAGTTGATCAGTAGGCTAGTTGAGTTTGTTATTAATAAACATAACAGCTAATGTCATGTTGAGCAGGAGATAGGCTACCATAAATCCTCAAATTATGCCCGGGTCCGGGATTGATTCTATTTATAGCCGGACACAGGGCTCGAATTATCTTTTTGTCTTTAAGGGGGTCTCTCTATCTCATAAAAAGTTGACACACCCCGCGCATAGCCTAACAAGGCGATACAATGAAATAGCCTAGGCGCAAGTGGCGCTTTTGCGCAGTACAGTATATGCACACGGTAGGCCTAGGCTTTACCTTGACACACACATACAACAGACATAGCTTTTTCATAGAAATTGATTACTTTTAATTTATTTCAACATATTATTGATTATAATAGTCCATATCTCATTTCAATTTCACAATACAAAGAAATAGACTAAACGATTTAGTCTGTGCCATTCTCAATTTCACAACGTAACTCATTTAAACCAGACCACCGTCTCAGATAGGCTATCCTCAGTGTCAAACACAATAATGCATGTAGTGTAACTTATACACAGGGGAAAAAGCACTAACTGGCAGAAATGAATAAAGCCAGCCAAACTATGTTCTAGTAGGCTAATGTGTTGAACCGTGGAAAATTAATAGACAAACAATTTTGGAGTTTGCACTGAGATATTGTCGGGTAGCCATTGAATATTCCGACATCAGAGATTGCTAACAGGTGTTTCAAAATAGCTGGGAACTTTCCGGAGCTCTGAATGGCAGAGGATAGCTAGATCATCAGACAACACAATCATTGTAGGCTGCATTATGGGCCATAATGTATGGCTTTGTCAATCAACATTCCAACTTTTCAGAACGTATCAAACCACGTAGGCTAGCCCAATGAACGCCTATGCAGATTTGCGAGTGCTGTCAAATCGATACGGTTTGCTCATATAGTCTAGTGGTGTGGTGGTGAAGTGTCATGCTGCGTTCAAGAGCGTAGTGTAGGTCTACGTCCCGTAGTAGCCTATATTTTAATTTAACGTCTTTAATGGTAAGAGATCGCACAGGGATAGATAATGAGCGGTTGTTTAAGATTAAATTACAATGCCAGACACCTTCAGATATGAGAGACCCCCTCAGGTTTTTGACTTTGTTGCTTTCATGGGAGCTAGTCGTCACTAGCACTCTCCAACACACGTTCTCAAGCTCATTGTCTTGCCGCCCCTTTCGAGCTAATTGCCAGAGGCTGAAGCCTACTACATTTAATAAAAATAAAAAAACTTGGCTATGCAAAATGGTTTCTATTACAGCACAACCCCTATTCAATGAATGGCTGCCTTGTCTCGCAATAAACAGCGGTGGAAATCCCGACACTTTTTCAACTGCATGAAACATAACAGTGAACCATCAAATATCTCCCAGAGTTCAGTGCCCATCAGTCCCAACATTTAGCAATATAATCAAACAGTCCAAAAGTAAATTAGATCCCAAACCAAACCGAAAATGTTATGCTTTTGATGGCCAACCAGTATGCCGCTCCAAACGAAAAGCATCTCTAATGATGGTTGTTAGACAAACTGGCTTCAGATATCCAACAGAGTGAATATGAGATTGTGCAGTCTTACAGTACTGTAGATGGCTGTGGTTAGTGATGTGATGCTGTTAATGGGGAGTTTTACATAGTTAGCGCAAACCCTATAGGTTATTATTTATTTAGCGTATATAAGGCTTTTTTTCCTTATCAAAAGTGAGGGGGACGATGGCCGTCTCTTCAGCACTGCGTGGGACACATCCCCCACGTCCCCCGTGCCTCCTGCGCCCCTGTACACCGGTATACGCTAGGCTAGGTAAAACTCCCCATTAACAGCATCACGTCACTAACCACAGCTAAGACTGCACAATCTCTATTCACTCTGTTGGATATCTGAAGCCAGTTTGTCTACTTAGATACTGTAAATCCTCAAATTATGGCCGGGGTCTTAAGACAAAGTACAGGCCTTTAGGGGCAGGATTGTATTCGAGACAGCCCTTTATTTCTTATGCGAGTTTTATTTTGAGACATGCGTTTCTTGGAGCGGCATACTGGTAGGCCTTCAAAAGCATGACATTTTCGGTTTAGTTTGATATTTAATTTACTATTGGACTGTTTGATTATATTGTTAAATGTTGGGACTGATGGGCACTGAAATCTGGGGAGGTATTTGATGATCACTATTACGTTCCATGTAGTTGAAAGAGTGTCGGGATTTCAAACAAACCATCCGCTTTCATGCGTTCATTGAATGTCCGCGGTGCTGTTATGGAAACCCTATTGAATAGCCAAGTAGCCTATATATTGAGTTATTTTTAAATTATGCATGATTTACTTTTTATTAATTTCATAGGCTGGCTTTATTTTGTTATATAGAAGTATCTAAATAACCTGTTAAAATGTACCAGAATTCAGGAAATTGCATCTAGTCCAAAAAAAAAATGTAACATTGGTATCAAAGATCCCTTTGATACCAATGTTAATTAAACTCTGGGACCCTGGTCCCAGGGATGGATTACTGCACGGGCCTTCCGGGCCCAGGCCCAGGAGCCCAAGGTGTCAGGGGGCCCTGAAGCCCAAGCCTTTGCATGGAATCATTGCCTCAATATCAACACATCAGGATGTAGGCCAGGGGTATTCAATTAATCTTCAGCGAGGTCCAGTTACGGAAAATTTCCT
The DNA here is from genome assembly GCF_046254945.1 of Alosa pseudoharengus. NCBI lineage: Eukaryota > Metazoa > Chordata > Actinopteri > Clupeiformes > Clupeidae > Alosa > Alosa pseudoharengus. Next base: position 7,306,634 of record NW_027468598.1, on the reverse strand, counting down.
CAAGCAAAGGTCCGGAGCATCATAATGTTTAACGTGCGTGTTTAGGCTATGTATATGTATACGTATAATATTAGGATGGATGGATGGAGCCTAGTTGTAGATAGATAGATAGATAGATACTTTATTGATCCCCAAGGGGAAATTCAAGAAATAGAAGATTGTAGGCCTAGGCCATGTTTAATGTGAAATAAAATAAGTAGCCTAAAAGGCAACATTCGAAATGAGGAGAAATAAGGCAAGATAAGAGTAGCCTAATTGGGGAGAAAAACTGAGTAGCCTTGGCTATTTTTAAGATCTTAACGTGAACTTAAAATAAAATTTGAGCTGAAACAAGGATGGATATTCCACAGCTGGTTCCTTGAACCCATTAATCAGCAAGTTTAATTACATTTTTTAATTTTTTTATGTTGACCCGAAATCCTGGAAACCCAGGAATATCACGTTGTTGGGCAGTGAATGCATGTAGGCTTAACTAGATTGTGGTGGATCATATTGCCTTCTTAAATCGTAAAATATTCTGTGGTCTCAGTTCACTGTTGAATGGGCCTAGCCTACACTATGCTTGCTCAAAATATATGTTTTGTCTAGTAGAGGTGCTTCAAATTGGCGCTTAAAATCGCCTGTCTCAGAATATATAGAAGAGGTCCAGGGCAATTCCGTGCAAAACTGTCACATCCATATTTAGTTGGCGTTAACGTGACAGTTTTGCGTGGTATTGCCCCCGTATCGTTATATAAAGCTCTGTTCTCGCTGTCTAGCTTTCTCCTCTTTGAGCAATCGATGATTTGAAAATAACTTACGTATCGTTAACTTAGATATCCATCTGATTGTTTCTCGTCCCGTCTCCTCTCGCTCGTTTCAGGCTATCAGTCTCTTCTCCATAGTAGGCTACTTTACTCACTGACTCGACTTTATCAGAATTCACAGATTTCACTGGCTGAGTAGCAGCAAGCGAAATGATGGTTCCTGAAGCTCCTGAAATAAATGCTGTTATCCTAACCAACGAAACATTTAGCGCAGCTTTGAAATCTAACGTGGAAATTTAAATTAGGCTATTATGGTCTGGGTCCGGATAGGATCACGTCACGTCACGTCACGACTCGGACCGCGGTCCGCCATTTGGTGATGGCTGATGTAGGCTATGAATCTGATTGAATTTAGTATTGCCCATCCCCAAAATGCACCAGAATACAGGAAATCACATTAAACAAATTAAAAAAATTCTGGGGGAGTACCCCCAAACCCCCCTTCCACATATGCGACAATTAGTGGGGAGCCCTTAATACATCTGGGCCCAAGGGCCCGAAAGTTCATAATCCGTCCATGCCTGGTCCCTACACCTGAGAACCACTGATGTACGTTTTTTTTACTGTACGGTATAATGCTGAATGAGCCAAACAAAAATTTCCGCAGCAAAATTTTGGTTGGCCCCACCAAATCTCACTCCAAGGTTTTTTGAAAAGTTGGCAGCCCTGTTAATGATTTCAACCAACCTGTTTACATGAACGCTAAATAATCGGCATAATTGGCATTTTGTCTGCGTTTACATTTACCATGAGCAAGATCCTTGATGAGAGATGAGAGCTTTGGTTCTTGCACAAGAGACTTTGATTTTTGCTTGTGACATTAAAAGGACACTACTTCGAATTTCAAATGTCTACTCCTGTGGAAAGGTATCTCAAAAATAAATAACAATATGAATCAGGGCTTTGAACCGATTTTTTTTTTCCCCAATCGGTTCGTTCCGAACAGAAACGGAATTATAACGTTTCCGGTTATGAGTTCCACCAATAAATTGACGTTCCCGAACCGGTTAGAACAAAAAAATACTGTTCCCGGAACGGTTAATTTCTTTCCTGTCAGCTGTTTAATGCTATAGAATTATGTCACATCTTTCTCATCCAGCTTAAACCAAATGTAATAATATTACAACCATTATTAAATAATAATAATTATATTATTAATAATATTAATAATTAAATAGGCCTACAATTATTTCAAATGTGTAGTTTATTGTTAAAAGAGAAAATTTCCACACAAACGTAACGACATTATTAAGACACGTGGTTATGCCACTCGGGCAACAACAAATTCCAACTGTCGGGGGAAAGGCCATCCAGAAGGCCTACTCATACGTAACAAGTCTTTTGTTTTGTCTTGCTTAGGCCTACTTGCAATTAGGCCTGTTTCATCAGGTAGGGCCTATTGTTTATCAACAAACATAGCCTACTAATTATAGCCTACTAAATGTTCGCTAGTCCATCATTAACGTGGAGTCGACAAATATAGCTATTGATATTGTGTTTGGAATGAGCGTTTTAATTAACGATGGATCGTAATTTACCTCTTATTTAAGATGTGGAGTGGAGACTTTGTAATCCACCGCTCTCTCTCCATTCAGTCAGCAAATGTCTGATGTGATGTCACACAGGAAGTGAACCTCAGCCGTCATGGTATCGTGCGCAGGAAAATAATTACTTTTTTTTTTTAGTTAATTAGGCAACGGAAACTTTGAGGAACGAAATAAAACCGATATTAACTGGTTACCATTATTTTTAAATAAGTGTTCCTGTTCCAGAACATAAAAAATAATAACGTTTCCGGTTTCGTTTCTGTTCCCTGTAAAATACAAAAAGTTCCCGGTTTTCGTTTTCGTTCCTTGAACCGGTTCAAAGCCCTGATATGAATTGACTTCATCAGCTTAGCTGCGTAGTGCTAGTTGTTTACTCGTGGCAATGATTGCTAAAGAGAGAAAAGTAATCCTTTTTAGCTTACAGTGCCAGGTGCTTTCTGCTTCCTCTCTGAACTGTAGAATTACAAGCCCACTTCTGTTTACAGAAAAAAAAAAACATATTTTTTGGTTGGAACCAACATTTCGAGTTTTGAACAAGTTTATTATTGGTCGAAATACTTCAAACAGTGGACATCTGGAGCGAATACCAGAGCAGTCAACAGTTTTCTGTCGATCTGTGTGTGTGTGTCTGTGTGTCTGTGTGTGTAAGCACAAACAATAGAGTCTAATACAGTCATCATCTTTTTATTTAGTCAACCTGAAGGTCCAGCTACATTGAATTAGTTTGAAATCCCTATGGCCCTATTGACATTCAGTCCCTAGATTATAGTAATATTTATGATCAAGATAAAGGTTTACAATATTGCAGTGAACACCTCTGTTGTGAAGATATAAAGGGAAATTAATTAGAACTGACAGGTATTTGTTTTGAAGTCCTGCAATATTTAATATTGAATATCACTGGATGTTTTTCCAATGACATGTTTTTTAGTGTTCAAGTCTGGTTTTAGTAAAATAATATAGCACTTTGGTAGGAAAATACAAAATAATAAACCAGAACTTGAAGCTAAAATAGCAAATATCTCCACTGCCACTGTAAGTTTTCCAGGAGAGCTGACATAAGCTGGTATGAAGCTGATCCAAACGGCACAGAATATCAACATACTGAAAGTGATACATTTGGCCTCGTTAAAGTTATCAGGAAGTTTGCGAGCTAGGAAGGCCAGTATGAAACACATCACAGCAAGGATTCCTATGTAACCCAAAACCGCCCAGAAACCTAGAGCTGACCCAAGCTCACACTCAAGAATAATCTTTTCCTGATAAAGGTTCATGTTTCTGTAAGGAAATGGAGGGGATATAGTTAACCAAAGGGCACAGATCAGCACTTGAATGAGTGTGAAACCAACAACACTGAGTCTCTGTTGCAGAGGCCCAAACCACTTCATGACATTACTGCCTGGAAGAGTGGCTCTGAAGGCCATTAACACCACTATTGTTTTCCCCAGAACACAGGAGATGCAGAGAACAAAGGTGATCCCAAACGCTGTGTGACGCAACATACAGGACCACTCAGAGGGCCGACCAATGAAAGTAAGAGAGCAAAGGAAACACAGAGTCAGTGAGAAGAGCAGTAAAAAGCTCAGCTCTGAGTTGTTGGCTCTAACAATAGGTGTCTCTCTGTGGAAATAAAAAATGATTGCAGTCATCATTGTGAAGAGGGCTCCTAATGAAGCAAACCATGCTAGTAGTATCCCCATCACCTCATGATATGACAAGTATTCTATCTCTTTTGGGATGCAGGCATCTCCTCTCTTGTTGGACCAGTACTCGCCTAAGCACTGCATACAATCAGCAGAATCTGGAGGGGCAAAATAAAAATGACCAGGTTTACTTTCCCCGTTAAAAGAGGTAGTTTGACTAATCATTAATTGTTTGCATAGTATGTATGATACATCCAGTCATATCACTTGGACAGCTGTAAAAAAGCTAAATGGTGTAGTCTTAGAAATCTGAAAAAGAAAAAGACTGGTGAATGGGGTCATTTACAGTATGCATCACCTGTATTATTGCTAATCTCGCCTGGTGGACATGGTACACAGTCGTAGCAGCAGACAGGTCTGCCTTTCTGTACAGCTTTCCTAGTGCCCGGAGGACAGCTCTCACTGCACACAGACACAGGCACCTGGAACAGACACAGATGTGTATGTTTATACATCGTGTCATTCACATTCATCTTTTAACCATTATGTAAAATGCCTCCAGCATCCCGGGTAGCAGTGTGACCTGGCCCCGGTTTGGTACAGATCGGCACCAAATCAGGCCCAGATCCCCTCGCTGCTTTCTATTTAATGTTTAAAAGTTGTGTGTTTACCTCTTTGTGCCCTCCGCCCCACTTAATGTTTATGTTAGTCATTCTGAACTGCTGATCTTTAGGCAAGAACCCATCATAACGGCCAATTATGTCAACGTCTGTGGTTCCTTTTCTGATGTTTCTTAAATTTATCAATTCATATCTTGCTGGTGAATCTCCATTGCTATCAAAAAACATTTGCTCACCATCGGGCATGGCAAAATTCACAGATTGCAGGTAATGCAAAACCTTAGAATAGAAATAGAAATGTCATGATAAGGGGGCTTATCACATCTCATATTATTAGTCACAGTAATCTTGCCAAGAATGAATGAAAATACTGCATGTTCCTTTCTAATGAAATTATATTGCTCACCTGCCATGATTGAATCTGTGTGGGTATAGCACAGGTGCCATTGATAAAGGGCCCTTTTCCAGGCTGACAGGTGTGGATATTGTGTAATGCATGTGCCACAGCATAAACAGCTTTATAAACGTTATTGGTAAACCTTAGTTCAGACACATCAGTAAACTGATTTTTGACATTTTTGAGATGCTCAGATCCATTGCACTGTTTTCTAGCATCATTTTCCATTGGTGGATTCAAAGAACAGTCAAAGACAGATTCCCAGAAGTCTCTCAGGAAAAGACTGTTAGGATACTTGGAAGGGTGTAGGCTCTGTAGAAAAGGTCCCAGACCGGGAATCTGTGCCTTGCTGACAGTAAATCCTACAGATCCAATGAGAACAGTGTGCCCTTCACTGTCTGTAAGGGAATCATCTGTGAGCCATGCTTCACTGCCAACCCACTGCAGACCAGAAATGTTTTGTCGGTGCAGTTCTGCCACTAACACTTTGATCTCCCTGTGAGACATGAAGGTAACAATCACTTTTGATGTGGAGTTTTGTATGACATCTACTATTCTTAGAAGCTCATGTTTTGGTCCTGTTATTTCAAAAGCCTCATTATACTCAATACACACTCCTTCCTCTTTTGCTGCTCTCATAAAACCAGCCATCCCATTGATGCCATAATCATTTGCATTGCTTATGGCTCCAACCCAGATCCAGCCAAAGTGTCTGACAAGTTGAGCTAGAGCTCTGCTCTGGTAGTAGTCGCTGGGAATGGTTCTGAAGAAGGAGGGGAATTCTTTTCTGTTACTCAAGCAAGGGCATGTTGCAAAGTGGCTGATCTGTAAGGTCATCAAACACAGGACTATGAGATTTGTTATCCTCATGAAACTAAGAACAAACATACATCCATCAGTGATTGCAATTATGAAATTAATTTGCCCTGTAAGTCTTACCACTGGTATCTGAAACTGCCCAATTACTCTGGCAAATCCTATTGTTGGTGTTGACCCAGAATGTCCAATTATTGCTTGTATGGCATCTGGTTTAGTACAGTTTTCTGTCCTCTGCTGACCATTTATCAAATTCATGGCTGCCTTTAGTATATCCATGGTGCCACAGTCATCATAAATCTTGTATCCCAAAGAGATCCCAGGCAAAATATCAGGGTTTCTGTTTATTTCTTCTATTGCAAAAATAACAGTATGAGCAAACTTGAATTCTCTGAAATTGAAACTGAAGATTTTTGATTAGTTGCATAATTTTAATCATCAGGTATAGAGAACCATCCACCACTTGTTCAACAATATAACTCTTTTTTTTTAACAAAAGTAGCAACATATATTAAAAAAAATTTGGTATACCTACTTTTTGCATTGGCGTCTATCTGGCATATTGATGAAAGTGTCCACTATTTGATCTTGCTCAGTGCGGAAGGAAAAAATTCCCCCAATGACAAAGTCTCCATCTTTTTCGTATTCAGGTAGCTCTGCTTGGCCCAATAGGCTGCACTTGGGCTCCTTTGCTTGGATCACAAGACCCAGGAGTATATGCACCAGCAGCCGCATGGCACTGTGCATCTGTCCCCAAATCCAGGCCCTAACTTATATAGTATGGGCTCTGCATCTCAACACCTGCCACCACTAGAGTGCATCACCTATCAGGTGCACAAATGTGAAAGAAGTTGCCCTGGGAATAAGAAAAAAACAACAACTAAACAATCACAGAAATCACACGCTTTTACTCATTGTTGGAATAAGCTTATTTTCCAGTGTAAGTAGTGTTAGGAAACCCACAATATATGTGCAGGTGCCAATATTAAACAGAATTAATACAGAATTAATGGACGAGGGCGAGAGGCAAAAAACTCCCCGACGTGCAGCAGCCTCAGCCCAAGTCCATTAATTCTGTATCACAGGACACCTCAAAGGCCGTTATTCCGCTTATCACCCGGTTGCCACTATAGGCAATAGTCATGCCTTTATAACACGCAAAGGAAACAAGCGGTTCCATTTAAAAAGTAGCCAATTTGTTCAGTTTGTTGTACAACTTTCTTTGGCCCTTTAACAGCGATAGCATGGACAGTTAGTTTTTTTTACAGTTGATTCCATTGTTGTGAAGCCTGCTTCCAGGCTCAACCGTCGTCCTACTATGGTTGTTATAGTAACCATTCATAAGCATTGATATGGAATGGTGATTCAACTTTTTTTACCAGATCTACTTCATTTGCCTTCTTTAATGTCATGAACGCAAGTAGCCATATGCTTTGACACCCTTTAACGGAAGCATCAGATAAATCCCCTATGTATGTGCTTCCTGTTTCTGGCCCTATACCATTACATTTAAAATGTAATTCCAGCAAAAATTGACTCCAGTGTTTTTCTGCAATAAAACACATCAAATAAGCCGTGGAGACAGAGCCTGGCTGCTATAGGGGAAGATCACGTGGTAACGGAGTTAAACTTCCACTAGATTTTTTGGTGCTACTCAGCAATTAATGAACCAAAAGTTAAGAACAATATGTCAGTTTGTATGTGCCTACATCTACTTAAATAGTAGCACAAAATGGTCTGGTGAAATTAAATCTTCATATGATTTTAAAGCCAGAAAGTGCTCGTTAACGAAGTTACAGAAAATTGACATCACTTTCTTACCATAAAAGTCAACATCAACAAACGTGCGGTTCTCAAAATATAAAATTAAAAAAACTCATATAGAAGTGTTTCTTTACTTTTTTCCTATAATATGACCAAAGATTTTGCGGGTGTGACTAGTTTTAACATACTTCATAAACGTTTCATAAGTCATGGTAACGGAGTTACATGGTAATGGAGTTAAAAATGTTCCTATTGTTAAAATAAGATTTAATTGTGTAAATTGATCGTTGTGCATTTGTTGCACAACGATCATGCATTAGTTGCACAACGACAACACAACACAACACAGATGTACCGGATAGTGGTACAAAATATGACCGGTGCTCAGTCCAGCACATTCTTTCTGTAAAAATTGTAAAAAAAGATCACGACTGGGGGGGGGGGGGGGTTGGGGGTGTTTGTGGTGTGTTTGGTGTATGTTAGTGGGGAGGGTGGTGAGGGGGATGTGTGTGTTTGTGTGGGAGGTATGGTGTGTGTGTGTAAGGGGGGTGTACCCATGTGTGGGTGGGTGTGTGTGGTGGGGGGTGTAATGGGGGTGGTGGTGGTATACCGTCTATGGGTGGGGGTGTGTGTGTGTGTGTGTGGGGGGGGTGTAATGGGGTGTGTGGGGGGGACTTATGTATGTGTAGGGGGGTATGGTGTAATGTGTGTGTGTGGGGGGGACTTGTGTAATGAGGTGTGCTTGGGGTATGTTTGTGTGCTAGTTTATGAAATGGTGTGTGTTTGTGGGGGTGGGGGGTATGGCATGTGTGTGTTTGTGTGGGAGGTATGGTGTAAGGGGGGGTATACCCATCTGTGGGTGTATGGGTGTGTGTGTGTGTGTGTGGGTGGGGGGGGGGTGTAATGGGGTGTGTGGGGGGCTATACCTGTTTGTGTGTGTGAGGGGGTTGTATGTGTAATGGTATGTGTGTGAGGGGACTTATGTATGTGTAGGGCGGTATGGTGTAATGTGTGTGTGTGTGTGGGGTGGGGGGGAGGTAATGGTGTGTGTGAATGAGTGAGTGAGTGAGTGTCAACCTACTGACACTCATCCGGTCTCTCAATACCACCATCTACAAGCTAATGGGTGTAACAATCACTAGATGTACACATACAAATTAATTTCTTTCATGGCCCCCCATGGACAGAATTTTATGAAACTTTGCATGCCCCCAGAGGCTTTTAGTGTGACCATACACATCAAATTTGGGGCTGTTCAGAACATCTCAGCTGAAGCTATGGAAAGAATTCTGTGACTTTGCTGTAACTCTGTTACCATATCGGTAACAGAGTTGCACATTTTAACCTGAGAATATTTCCTATACTTGCATGAAAAAATTCAAATGAACTATACTAAATCAAGTGTCCCACCATGGCACTTTCTTTTGGAAATTATTTTCACTTTTGAGCTTAATGCCTTTGAAGGAGGGGGTAAAAACAGTATTTTATGGTAACGGAGTTACCGTAACGGAGTTACAGAACAGCACATTTTAAAAGTCATCTAAACACCCTTTAGATATATTTTTTCTCTCTGTGTTTGCTAACTACGTTGTTGGTGCTTCGTTTTATGTGTAGGGACCCTGAGCAAGCTATTGACGAGGTTTACTAAAGAATGAAAACAGAAAGAAAATTTCACCAACAGAGTAACCTTTGTGAGCATTTCATTAAAAACCATCATTCAAATCTTAGAGACACTTTTTCATGGCTGGATAAGCCTTATAGCACTCTCTGATGGATAGCCAGGTGAACTGAAATGTAGAAATATTAATACAATACAATTGCTCAAATTCAGCAAATTCTAGTGCAAATCCAAAATATTTAGATTCCATTTCGAGTGGCACAAAAATCACTCCATGGTCACCTTACAAAATATTTGTAGTTAAGTATTTGCTTGCTGTATTTGCCAAAGGTGGGAAACAGCAGTTTTTTTATGTCAGATATTGCTCATTAATGAATTGCAACCTGGTAAGCAAATCAAAATAATTCCAGACCCATGCAAAGAGATTTCTGATTTATTCACAGTACAGTTATGTGCCATAAAAAGAAATCCTCTTGAACTGCGCATACCACTGGCATTCATGTAATATATGAATATGTGCCTCGTACACACAGCATGATCAGTTCTGGGCACAGAGATATGAAAAGGCAATTTTATTTTTTATGTTGTAGTACACAATACATATCCACAGCATGCATGAGAAAGATGTGATGAGGGGCTGTCCATTGTGTCTGGGCGTGACCTGGAGAGCACCACAGCCTGGAGTGGGGCCTGTGGAGAGCAAAGCTAATGGGTCAGGGCCCTTTGTGGATTCTGTCCTGTCTAATACCACTGTGAGCAAACCAAGTGCCTTGAGATAGTGTTTATTGTTAATGTTAGTGACACTAAATAAATGCGTACTATTACATTTTACTTGGATATAAAGCAAAGCCATGTGTATTTTATTGTTGCCTTTTTACATTTTTGATAAGAAATTATACTTATGTATATAGGAATACAAGACATGATAGAACTCATGAACAAAAGCTAAAATAAATATACTTTTTTAATAATGAAAAAAGAAGAGAAGATAATGTGAAGAATTGGGACTGAAATGTCGCCTACAGAGATCTTGGTGCTGTCTTCCCCATTAAGTGTTTCTTTGTGTTTTGCTCGGGGTTTATTAAAATAATGTAACATTTTGGAGTGAAAATGCAAAGTAGTAATCCAACACTCGATGCCAAAATAGCAAATATCTCAACTGCAACTGTGAACTTTCCAGGAGAGCTGACATAAGCAGGAATAAAAGTGATCCAGACTGCACAGAATATCAGCATACTGAATGTGATGAATTTGGCTTCATTAAAGTTATCAGGTAATTTACGAGCCAGAAAAGCCAGTATGAAACACAAGAGTGCAAGGAGTCCAATATAGCCTAATATGGCCCAGAAACCTATAGCTGAACCCACATCACATTCAAGAATTATTTTGTCTTTGTAGTGATGCATATTCTTGTATGGGAATGGAGGGGATATAGTTAACCACAGGACACATATAAGCACTTGTATGAGAGTGAAGCCAAGAACACTGAGTCTCTGTTGCAGAGGCCCAAACCACTTCATGACATTACTGCCTGGAAGAGTGGCTCTGAAGGCCATTAACACCACTATTGTTTTCCCCAGAACACAGGAGATGCAGAGAACAAAGGTGATCCCAAACGCTGTGTGACGCAACATACAGGACCACTCAGAGGGCCGACCAATGAAAGTAAGAGAGCAAAGGAAACACAGAGTCAGTGAGAAGAGCAGTAAAAAGCTCAGCTCAGAGTTGTTGGCTTTGACAATTGGCGTCTCTCTGTGTATGTAGAACACAGCTGCCACCAAAATGGTAATTAATGTTCCGAGCAGAGAAAAAAATATAAGGACAATTCCCATGATTTCAGAGTAAGAAAGGAATTCAATATATTTTAACACACACTGATCCCTATTCTCATTTGACCAGTACTCCCCATCACAAGGTATGCAGTCATTAGAATCTGGAAAAAAATATTTAAAAATATGATGCATGGTTTCCTTATATCAGTGTCATATGTGTGTCAAAATGTACTTTATTTTAGGATTTTCATGATATACTGTACCTGTTTCATTGCTGATCTCTCCCTCTCCACATGGTATACAGTCATAGCAGCAGACAGGTCTGCCTTTCTGTACAGCCTTCCTGGTGCCTGGAGGACAGCTCTCACTGCATACAGATACAGGCACCTTTTTGATATAGAGAGGGACAAAATAACCATGATCAACTGTGGATTTTTTCCCCCAGAAAATCATTATTCATACTTAATTCATACTACTTTTTATAATGTGATCCTATTTTTCTATGCTTTACCTTGGTTTGACCAACAGCCCATATCATGCCCTCTTGGTCCAGAATAAAACGCTGCTCTGAGGGCATTGATGTGTCATAGATTCCCACAGATCTGAACTGCAAAGTTCCATCATCATCCAGCTGCCAGTTGACCACTTCATACCTGGCTGCAGGGTCTCCCTTGGAGTCAAAGAAAATCTGCTCCCCAGTTTTAGAGGTGTAATTAACCTTCTTTAAATATTCAAGCACCTGTTGGATAAATTAATAGTTGAATGCATATTGTTTAAACGTTGTTTAGTATTATATTCACTGTGCTTTATATTCATATACTTTAAATGTACCTTTTCAGGAACTAAAACATTTCTATGGGTTTCATTGGAGGCTGCTGCATCCATGAGAAGATTATGTAGAGAGTGTGCAATGGCATATACAGCTGTGTAGACTTTATTGGAGATGCGCAGCTCAGATACATCTGTGTACTGATTCTGCAGAGTCTGTAAGCTCTCTGATCCTGTGCACTGTGAGCCTCCAATGGGACTGTTTTCAAATGAGCACTGAAACACTGTCTCCCAAAACTCTCTGAGTAAGAGGTTTTGTGGTGCTTTTGAGGGATGTACATTGATGAGAAACTCCTTCAGGCCTTCCAGCTTTACATTTCCAATTGCAAACCCTACAGCACCCGTTAAGAATCTGTAGGATTTTGTTTCTGATATGCCTTTGGAAGTGATCCATGATTCACTGCCTACCCATTGCAACCCTGACACGTTATGTTGTGCCAGCTCTTTCAAAAGAGGAATTATGTCCCCAAGTGACATAAATGCCACCACTACTTTGGCAGTGGCTGTTTTCATCACCTCTATGATCCTCAGTAAATCTTCTTTTGGATCCGTTCGGAAATAGGCCTCAGAATATTCTACACAAATGCCAAGTTCCTCTGCAGCCTCCAGGAAGGTGGCTATTCCATTATTCCCATAATCACTCCTACTTCGAACAGTGCCAACCCAAGTCCAGCCAAATAGCTTGACAAGCTCGACCAATGCTCTGCTCTGATAGTAGTCACTAGGAATAGTTCTGAAAAAGGTTGGGAACCTGTTTGTGTTACTGAGACAAGCACATGTGGCAAAGTGACTCACCTAGAAATTGAATTAAAGGGAAAAAGGCTGAATAAAAGGCTTTTATGTGGAATACTAGATGGTTGCATATCATGAGAAATATTTTTTTTCTGACAGCCCTGCTGCTGTTTGTTGAATGTTGTTTAAAAAACATATAATATATTACCACAGGAATGCTGAAGGGTCCCACTGCAGTTAATATGCCAATAGTAGGAGTGGAGCCAGACTCCCCAACAATGGCTTGAACAGCCGGTGGTCGTTGGCATGACTTGTCACTCAGTGTCTCCCCATAGCCATTCATCAAAGCCATAGCTGAACGGATTCCAAGAGTAATTGAGCTGCAAGAGTCATATATTTTATATCCCAGAGTTGTGCCAGGGAGGAGGTTTGTGTTGTTGTTTATCTCCTCTATCGCAAAAATAATTGTCTGAGCAAACTGAAACTCACGCAGATTCAGTCTGTAACAATATTCATAATATAGAAAGTAATTACTAGTAATTAAAACTTGATGGACACCACCTTGATGGACACAAAATATAAAAGTATAACTATTTATCCATTAATGTATGTTAAGTTCTAAATAGAATAGGTTATCCTCAGTACAAACCTTATACAAGATGTAGGCTCTGGCTCTGATGTAAAAGTATGAGTCTCCACCTGTGGCTCTCTGTGTATTGAAAAAACGCCCCCGATATTGATATCTCCCTCGGATGACAAGAGAGGCCGTGCTGGCTGGCCCAGCAGATTGCAGCTCTGCTGCATCAGTGCATCAGCACACAAGCTCGTAAGGAGTAGAAGCAGAGGTGTCTGTATGATGACTATGGTCATGACTATGATCCACAGAAATGATAAGGTGAGGGGACCCAGTTTATAGTGATCAAGATGTCCCCACAGGGACCGGCAGAATAGACATACTCACAGAACTCCAGTAATGTCAATACAATTAATGGGTGGGTGGGGGTAGGTGCTAAAAGTGGTATGGGGTATGGCCATAGGCCAGGGGTGGGCAAACTTTTTGGCTCAAGGGCCACATTGGGTTTTGAAAATTGGCCGGCGGGCCGCACAACAACCCCCCCCCCCCCCCCCGCACATAAAAAAAGACATTTTTTATAGCCTATAATTTAGTATGAAAAGAATTTGTTTTAAAATATTAATTGCTTAAAAATACTGCTAACAAATGTATGAATTGTGCACTGTTGCTTTAAGACAGTCGCTTTAATTCACGTTTATTTCTCAATGATTTTCTGCCTGCTCCGCTATGGCTAGTGCTGTACCTACGGCTGGGCCCTCTCACAGTTTTTAAATGGTCAGTAGTGGGAACTACTGTTGCCTTCATGATTTCCTTTTAAAACTTTTTTATAAGAAGAAGATATCAATTATCAACAATCACAAGCCAGCTGGAACCTGCGGTGCAGGCGCGTTCCTAATTAAATGGATTGCATAATGTTCACGTTAGATCTGCTGCAAAGGAGATAACTAAGAGTTAACTTAGTTTAACATGATGTTATCTCTATTTAACATGATGTTTTGACATTGACATTGTAAATGTTATCTAAGGAGAGTGAAAAGCAGTTTGCCGGATCCGGCCCGCGGGCCGCAGTTTGCCCACCCCTGCCATACGCTCTTTACTAAAGACTACTGAGTTGGGTAGCAGAGCCTAGGCCCTGATATGTGCCATGCCATTTACATACACAACACTGACACATTTACAGTTTTCTAGTCATTTGTAAATACCATGTCCACTTTTTCAAATATCTACACTCTGCAAACTTATATCTGAGCACATCAGTAAACCTTTGGAAATGCAAAATTATCTATAGCCACCAAAACATTTCATAGTTCACCCAAAAGAGACTCATGCTGCATATGTTGTCTACCCAAAACCAACTTTGTCAGACAATGTGCTATGAATTAGAATACACAAGCAACAAAATGCAAATGATGTAATGTCATATTCTCTCCTTTTTCATTGTTTAGGGTTACCCTGCAAAAGAAAGGCTATTATCCAACAGTTAGGTCCAGTCAAGTTATTTATTCATTTTTGATTGGACAAGAGGCATTTTATGAGTCATCACGCATAGCAATGTCCTAGCTACATTGCCGCTCAAGACTTTTTACTGCTAGTAATCACTCCGCGAATGATACATTCAGCATTCTGCAAGGATATCTCCAAGCCCGAATTACAGCCGTGGCGATATCCTTGCACATCCTCACAAACTACGGCTCGCCACCTCATTTTGGGTGGCCCTCCAAAACATGTCTGCGGTATATAGCATCGGGCCCGCACAGGAATATGACACCGTCAAACTATAACCTCTGTAATTTCCCCCTTTCATTCTCTATGGCGAGTCTTAACTGTACACATGTAATACTTTCTTTGACCACTGGTGGTTGCTTGGCGCTGTTTCGAGTTTGCCATTGAAAACTTGCCTAGCCTGACGAGCTAGACCCACATCAAAATGTAGGGTCTGGGGACTCACCATTTGCAGTGCTCAGTCCGAGGGGCGGGATAAACGGTTGTCTTTTAAATTCCCTCTGCACGCAATAGGATAGCGCTACAACTCATGAGTCCCATGCGTTTTCCCACCAGCGGAGCTAGTTGGCTAGTTCAAACTTTTGCCAACTTAAAAAAAGCTTAACTCGTGTCACGCTGTTCGCAACAGCAACATCCATTTTCTTTGTTTTCAAGTACCAGGGAATTCACGCCGAACTGTCGCAACTCTGCCATCATTATGTTAAGCCAGCCCACAGACTCTATACACGATGTGATTGGCCTGATCGAAGTTTAATTTTTCCAGCTTGCAAGCTAACGGAAAGTTGCTAGACTACCGCTAGGGTGCGCCTAGATTTCTAGGCTAACGTAGGCCTATCTGCAAACAATGTATTCTAAAGTATTCTAAAAGTTTATCAATTAATTGTTAATAGGCCTAACTTCTATTCAAGTCATATTTCTGGGACTTTCTGGGATAATTATTTTTATCTTTTATTCACTCGTTCAGATGTTCATACAAAGACGAGTTCACACAGTTCTCACCAGGTGAGTGAAAGTTAGAATGTTTTTAGAATGTTCAGATGTTTTTTCCAGCACTTCATAAAATAGTTTGAACTTTAAATTATTTGTTTTTGGATATTGCTTGTTCACAACTTGAGTTCAGAGTTCACACATTTCAATATACTTTTAGGAATGCTAAAGTCTTTTTTATTAGTATTAATTAATTTGAGCTATTTCCATGTTGAATTACATTTTATATTAATTAATATTAATATTAATTTTTCATGTGATGTATTCTAGGTTCTATAGCTTTGTTTACATCCACCTGGTAGGCAAGGGACAAGTTGATAGACTTTTTTAGAAGCTGTGAAATTTGGCCAGAAAGGAACATGTCTTCCCTCTGAAAGTTGACACAAAATCAAACAACATTTGATCATTTAACTTCAACTGAACAGCGACAGGTTTTGGTCAGTAGACTCGGCAGACTTAAAGCCTGTGTTGCAGGTTAACCACCACTGTTGATTAATGGGTACATAAAGCACTCAATATATGTATATCATTTTTAAAAATGTCTCCAAATGGTGTTAAATGCCAGTTTTTGTCGTTTTTAGTATTAGCAGGGTTTTATTTTACGCAATTCGGTGATGACGTCACGTTGGGGGCTACATGATCTGCACTTCATTCATTTCAATGCATTCCAATGGACATTGCGGAACACTTTCAACATAAAGTTTGTATATTTACACTTCAAATTTCGTTACAGCATTTATATGACAACTACCCTACAGTATATGTCTAACAAAGATAACAATGTCTTCCGATTTTAGTTTAATGCAATTTTCTGAATTTGAGAAGTCTCGTTATGAGGCTACATAATGCGCCTATTCAGTTCAATGCATTATGCTTATAACGTTACGACACTTTTTTTGTTTAGCCTAAGTTACTTTCAGTGAACAGCACCGAGTGAAAGTCAACATTTTCTTTATATCTAGTGATGGTGATCATGTCGTTAGTTCAGATAAGTATGCTACCGGGTAAACTTAGTCAGAAGATCAGAATATAAAGCATCATGATAGCTATGGGCTAACTTTCCAGTCCCACCTGTGAGCCACCCCTGTTGTTGCAAACTTAGCCGCCGCCGATTAGGCTGGTCGTGTCTCCAGCATGAATATTTTCGATAACTACTCCTCGTGATTAATTGTCATTGACATCGTCAGGAGTAGCTCACCCCGCGACCAGCAGATGACATGATCTATCTAGCTATATATCTGTCGATATATCTATATAGGCTATCTATATCTGTTTATCTATAATCTGCGCTATCTACTGCTGAACACTCCCTTGCTCGTCTCTCTTTACTCCTCCCTCTTTACTCTCAAGGGTCTCAAGGTGGGCTATGGCTTTGGTCTGTAGCCTCCCCAAGGTGACGTAATGCAATGCATTGTGGGGGAAAGGAGAATCACTTCAAACCGCTGTGAAATAGTACCTGCCTTTTCGTATTATATTCCGTTTTGTGATACCCAACAACATCAAATACAATGGATAACAGTTTAAATGTGTATTACCAACAAGCAAATTGTGCAAATTTGTCAGAAAATAAACCCTGCAACACGGCCTTTAAAAAACTGTAGCCTACAGTTATAGCCAGCGTCAGTCAGCATCATGTAACATTAATGGCGTTAAATTAATTAATCCTGTAACGTATTATAACATATAACAGCGATGGCTTATTCGAAGACGATCTGCATGGATATATAACCACCCAGAAAAACTCAGAATGGGATAAAGTTCATTAATTGTATTAAACTTTTTATTAGTTATCCATTGCAGCATCGGCTAGGCTGTTATGCTAGCTCAGCCTTTAAATATGCTGTTATTTTGGTCATGTGGACTTGATTAAACGGGTAAAGATAATTCATAAACTGCTTATTTCTCACTGAAGCAGTAGCCTAGGTTCAACAGTGGTGTTTGAGGTTGCTGTGTTAAGTTGTTGTGTGTGATCGCTAACAATTCATAGGATCAAATCAGTTTATTTTGACGTATGGGAGTTAGCCTGACCTGTAGGCTATAGCATATAAGCCTATTCTGTTTTCATTTATTAGCATTTGTTGTGATTATATAATCAAATGACACTCATGATAACTTGAAATAGAAGGACAGAAGATAGGTGATTGATGTCCGAAGCACGAATTTCACGAGACAAATTAGAACAAACTGTTCCGGTAAAAATATTCTTGCCATGTTTAAAATGCTGCACTTTTTCCCTTCATAGCCTATCTCTGGCAATTCATTTTTGGATGACTGTAGATAGTTGTATTTTAGCCTACGGGCCCTATCATGACATTGTAAAGTGCATCGTCACTCGTCAAAAGTCTATTCAAATTTAGTAGGATGTCCAGTTCACATTGGGAGGGGTTTCATTATCAAAAGTGGAGCGCATCATCCTCCACGACCATGAGGATAGGTACGCTAAACGGTCGTTCGTCGCCTTTTTGCTTCTTATTGTAAAACCAACTGTTAGGGCCTACACAAGTGGTTGGCATCCTGGTCAATATTTGATATTAAAATTTCAATTTTGAAGCTATTTGTAACTATGTGTAGCCTATGCAACCCGACTGTTGTAGGCTTGCCTACCATTCTTGCCTACCACTCAAGTTGTAAACAAACGGTGACGTAACATTAGAACGGAGGTGCAAAACCTTAATATGGCATGATGACAATATAACAGCTATAATACAGCTAACAATGGTATTAGATTGCAATAGCCTATGATTAAATATATGATTAAATATAGATCAAGGCAACCTTTACAGGGACAACACAGAGACAGACATTGTGTGGACATTTTTGCCCACTAACAGACCCCAACTAAGGTAGACTGCTGATGTTCACAGCACTAAGATATTTACGGTTACTGACATACTCCCGAGTGTCTAGGCCCTCTGTTAGAGCCAGGCATAATGAGCTGGCCCTCTGAAGAAAAAGTTTGGGGACCACTGCTATAGTACAACAAAAGGTGTGCAGACCCTTTTATCCTCAATAATTAAAACATCACATGAGTCTACCTCTATAGTATAATGTAGCCCTAAAGCTGAATGCCATTTGTTCTGAAGTTCACACATAGTACCACAACATTTCCATATTATCTTTAGGAAGAACTGTTTTAACATATTTTATCCACCCCTACAATCCCCCACAAATATTTATAGGCAAGCAGTTATCATGACATCATATGACATCCTAAAGGCATGCCTCTTCACTGACCACCCAGTTGGCTGTGAATGCCTTTATTTCTTCCCTCACTGACCTCTCAGGCTGTGAACTCAATTCATACAAATTAATATTTATGCTTTGCCAGATGGGCATGGTACACAGTCAAAGCAGCAGGCAAGCTTGTCGCCCAGCACAGCCTTCCTGTTATCCAGGAGGCCCAACAGCCCCTAATTCTTGGCCCTCTTACATAGCATGCGCACAGTAATTGAACACCCGCTGCCACTATAGAGTGCATCATAGATTTTGTGCACAAATGGGAAAAGGGAAAATTACATGATAAAAACTTACCAAGATGATGCCAAGAATACCAAAGTCATGAGTTCAGTAACCAGAAAGCACATATACTGATGGAAAATGTGTTTCTCTGCACTACACTGAATACCGTTGGGTAAAACCCACTAAACATACATGTAATGTGTACTGTATATTCAATTATTCTGTAACAGTTGCTTTTCATGTGAGCCTTTTAATTAAATAACATAATTATTTATTAGAAATCAAATGATAGGTGCAAATTATACATTTTCATTACACAAACAATGCCAAACCACATCTGCACAAAAATGATTCATGAATGAAATGAAATTAATGAATGATGTCTGTTAGCTTGATACTTCATAGTTAGTCAAAGAGCTTTTGAGGGCATTTTGCCCATGAGGTGCTTTTTGGTGTTTTTATCTGGTTTGTATAGAATTATATAACATTTTGGTAAGAATATGCAGAACAGGACACCAAAACTAGATGCTAAAATAGCAAATATCTCCACTGCTACTGTAAATTTTCCAGGAGAGCTGACATAAGCTGGTATGAAGCTGATCCAGACGGCACAGAATATCAACATACTGAATGTGATACATTTGGCCTCATTAAAGTTGTCAGGCAATCTATGTGCTAGAAAAGCCAGTATGAAACATAAAACAGCGAGGAGTCCAATGTACCCCAATACGGCCCAGAATCCTATAGCTGATCCAACATCACATTCAAGAATGATCTTGTCTTTGTAGTGATGCATATTCTTGTATGGAAATGGAGGGGATATAGTTAACCACAGGACACATATCAGGACTTGTATGAGAGTGAAGCCAAGAACACTGAGTCTCTGTTGCAGAGGCCCAAACCACTTCATGACATTACTGCCTGGAAGAGTGGCTCTGAAGGCCATTAACACCACTATTGTTTTCCCCAGAACACAGGAGATGCAGAGAACAAAGGTGATCCCAAACGCTGTGTGACGCAACATACAGGACCACTCAGAGGGCTGACCAATGAAAGTGAGAGAGCAAAGGAAACATAGCATCAGTGAAAACAGAAGCAAAAAGCTCAATTCAGAGTTATTTGCTTTCACAAGTGGCGTGCGCTTGTACTTAAAAAATATAATGGCTACTACAAATGTCAAGCAGGTTCCAATCACTGAGATAACTGTGAGTAGTATCCCCATTATCTCTTCATACGACAGAAACTCAGTTGCCTTCCTCAGACATTTATCCCTTTGTCTGTTGGACCAGTGTTCTTGATTACAAATAACACAGGTGATGGAGTCTAGAAATAAAAGACAAAAACATTTAATTTGGCACAAATATTAACAGTATATAGGAGAAAACATTTCTCAAACATGCAGTATGTTCCAATGTTTAAATAAGTAAGCCACAAATGACAAATTAATACATGATATTGTCTAAGAGGTAGACTGCCGGTATTATCACCTATTTCATTACTGATAAATTGCCTCTCGGATATAAATTACCTTTTGTATTTATAGCTATCTACTTTCCAGTTCCAGATCAGTACAGAACTCTCACTACTCACTGGTATGTGCAGGTCTACCGCTGCTCTCCAAAATGTCTATTATCCTTTTCTTTATAGGTCCACGAATTGCAAACAGTCAAGTTTCTGACACATTTTATTCATGTAATGCTTTAATGAGTTCTCTAAATTCCATTAGCATTTCATAAGTTTATTGCTGTGTTACATAATTACCTGTTTCATTGCTGATCTCTCCCTCTCCACATGGTATACAGTCATAGCAGCAGACAGGCCTGCCTTTCTGTACAGCCTTCCTGGTGCCTGGAGGACAGCTCTGACTGCACACAGACACAGGCACCTACATGACATAGAGACACACTAATGCATGGATGCATTGATATTTCAGTCTCTTACACCTAGGGTATAGTCTAAAATGTATGTCAAATATTTTAACTTAGAGCATAGATTTAAACACTATGCATGTTTATAAATATTTTGTTAATCACTGTGACAACCAATTTTAATAATATATCATAAATAAATAATTGAAATTAATTCAAGTTTATGATCAGACTGATCGTGAAGTAATTGGTACCTCTTTAGAATTTTTAGCCCATAGTATGGAATCATCATTCACTGTCAGTTGGCTATTGGCAGGTAAAGAAGCATCATAAAGTCCTACTGCCACAAACCCAAGCTCCCCGTCTTGTCTTGGCTGCCAATTTATTATCTCATACTTAGCAGCAGGGTCTCCATTTGCATCAAAAAACACATCCTCTCCCTCTTTAGTCTTGAATCTTACTTTTTTCAGTTGTTCTAACATCTAATAGCAAGGGACAAAGCCAGCAATCCATGTTTATTATACAACAAAAACTGCCAAAAAGAGACTTTTCAAGTTTTCTTGTTATTTAATAATGTATACAATGAGAAGTCACTCCCTACCATACGTGGTTCTGGTTGCAGTGTGTCACCACATGTGTCCGTGCAATTTAGTGCCTCGTGCAGTGTGTGAGCCACAGAATACACAGCCTTGTAAACATTATTAAAGATTGCCATCAAAGACATGTCTGTAAAAATATTATTGACTCCAGACAAATCCTCTTTGCCAGTGCACATTTGCTCAGCAGATTGATTTAGAAGACTGAATTTACACTTAAACAAGGCCTCCCAGAGCTCAGTGAAAATGGCATTGCCTAAAGACTTCAGGGGCTGTATGTCCAAGATGAATTCTTTCAACCCTGTTACCTGTGCTTTGGGGATAGACAGTCCTATGGCCCCACTTAGGATGTGATGACGGTCCAAACTGGCAATGTAAGAATCTGAGATCCACCCTTCTGTGCCGACCCACTGATATCCAATGAGGTTATGTTCAGCAAATACATGCACTAACACCTCCAGGTCCAGATGGGAGAGGAACGCCACCACTATCCGTGAGGTGGACAAACGTACTTGCTCTACTAGCTGCAGCACCTTTTCTTGTGGATAGTTTCTAAAAAAGGGTATAGAATACTCCAGGCAAATACCCATCTGTTCAGCAGCTGCTTGGAAAGTAGCCATTCCATTGTTTCCGTAGTCATCATCAGTTCTGATGGCACCAACCCACATCCAACCAAAATGTTTTACCAGTTTAGCCAGTGCTCTGCTCTGGTAGTAGTCACTGGGAATGGTTCTGAGAAATGATGGATATTTGCTTTTGTCACTCAGGCATGCACATGTGGCATATTGACTAATCTGAAATACACACAAGGGTTTGATTCGACTTTGAGAAAATCAAAAGTAGACACGATTATGGATTGAAGTATTTATCTCTTACCACTGGGATGCGAAAGGGTCCGATGCTCGTTGCAATAGCCATGCAAGGTGAGGAGGATGTCTCCCCTATGATAGCCAGAACCTGAGCTGATTTGTTACATAGTCCTTGTGTGGTGTGGTCATAGCCATTGCTTAGTGCCATGGCGCATCTCACTCCCATAGCCACAGATCCACAAGAGTCATATATCTTATAGCCTAATGACACTCCAGGCAGCAAAGTTGTACTATTGTTGATCTCCTCCACTGCATACAATAATGTCTGAGCGTATTGGAATGATCTGTAATTAAGACTGGATAACCATGACAATGATTAAAATATTAACTATGGTGAATATTTGAATAATTTACTACTAGTATACAGTACCATACAATACAACATAATATACAGTGCAGTGCAGAATAGAACAATACAATATAATACCAGCAGACCTGGTGCATTGTAGTGGAGGTGGAGCCTCTGTGTATGAATATTTATTATTTTTATAGTTACTATGGAAGGAAAAAATGCCTCCGATGATGATGTCTCCATCTTTCTGTAAAAGAGGGTAAAAAGGGTTTCCTCTAAGTTTGCACTGAGGTTCACCAAACTTCACTGAGGAAGCAAACACCCATAGCAATAGGATTGTACAGATTTTTGAATTACTACCGTAAAACATATTTTCCAAAGTGCAGTGATTATGACTGCATCTGATGAAATGGAGCACATGTTTTTATACCATGCGGCATGTGCAATCCTCTGGTATTCACATGGTACCCATATGAAGGAGGTGCTACACTGGATATGAAATTTAAATAATTGAAGTAGGCCAGTCAGGTCTTTCCTTTGCCTTTGTCTCCAATTTTGTCCAATGAGTTTACACTCCCTGATAAAACCACACTCAGTGAAATTATTCATCCAAAATGGACCTATAAATCTTTGGCCTTATGCAGTAAACTAAAATGAAAACCAGACAAAGCCTAGCCTTGGGTATTCATACGACCCAAGATAGTCTTCTGAATTAGTACCTCTCATACTTGTTACATTGGTAACTTCTTCAATTTGATGTTTTGAAAAGATTTCCCTTTATTATCTGTAAGATAAGGAATACTCATTGACTCATCTATGTCCTCATATTTTCATAGAAATTGATCCTCTATAGCCCATCAACTAATTCATCCATCCTTCATCATTATGGTAAAGACTAAGGCCAGTAAAATGAGGGTATAGTTTACTAGCGGTAGAGCAGCATGGTCATATAGGTTTTGTCAATGTTTATTTTTTCTTTTTACTAATTGAGGAAACTTGGTGGCTTGATGCCTGTTGCCCCTCTAGGCTGATTTTGGTCCCCAGGGCCACCCCACGGCAAAAGCGGTGTTCACTGAATAACTCGGCAACTGGCGCCCAAAATGTAAAAAAAATTGTGGTATGTTGGTCTCGGTGCATCAACGATTTATTTTTGTCGTAGCGCCATCTAATGAAAGAGATAAAAGTAGAAATCAATCTCGAATATCTTGTATCTAGAAGGCGTGAACCACTCAAAATTTGTAATGTAGGATCACTACAACAACCTCAGGTTTCGTGAAATCCTGTCCATAGTGGGCGCTGCAATTGATTCATTTCTGTATTTCAAGAACCCTTGAAAGTGTAATTTGTGAGTAAAAACAACCTATGGTCTATTTACAGTAGTTAACAACTTCAAACTTTTGAATGAGCGAAAAAATACGTTAATTGTTTGAGTTTTGAGCAAGACCATTTATTTGCATTATCACTTACAGTGAATGCTAAGGGGGCAGTGAGCACGTCAAAAAACAAAAGCTATTTTATACCACTGACAATGCTCAAAATATAATTACACTTCTGTGGTAGTGTGGTGAGGGTATCTACAGACAAACTGAAGTGCAAACCATGTTACTTAGCTAATGTTTTATAGCAGTGTTAGCAATGCTAACATGTTAACCATGCTTCTTAGTTAACTTGGCTAACATTTTCTAGCAGTTTTGCTAAACATGCTAACTATGCTAGCAATGCTAACTATGTTAACCATGCTACTTAGCTAACTTAACTAACATTTTCTAGCAGTTTTGCTAAACATGCTAACTATGTTAGCAATGCTAACATGTTAACTATGTTAATATGGTGACTTAGCTAACCTAGCTTATCATTTTTAGTAGTTATGCTAACTAGCATGTTAACATGCTAACTATGTTAACCATGTGACTTAGCTAACTTAGCTAATCATTTTTAGCGGTTATGCTAACTATGCTAACTAGCATGCTAGTATGCTAACTATGCTAACCATGGTACTTAGCTAACTTAGCTAATAATTTTTAACAGTTTTGCTAAAAAAGCTAACAATATTAGCAATGTTAACTATGCTAACCATGCTAACTAGCTACAGTGGGTAGGAGTCATAGTTGATGACAAGTAACAGTTACAATGGCTGAACAGTTAAAAAGTTCAGTAGTTTAAAGGGTTAAATTGTTTAACAATTAAATATTGTAGTGAGGACTTTTATTTTGAAACAGTTTTTGGCAGAGGAAGCAGTTGAACAGGGTGTGTAGTCTTAATAGAGCCAGTTTGTATGCTTAAAGCCTGAGACTGGCAGTTGATCCAGGTGGCCGGAACACCTGGCCTAGGATTCTAATTGCTGAAGGGCTCTATTGTGATGTCATCAGCCAATGTTAAGTCTATGGGGAAATTTTGAGTAGTTTTTAATTAATAGTTTAAAAAGTATAAAAGTTACAAAGCTGAAAAATACAAAGCCCACATGTCCTAAGTAAGACCTACGCAACATAGTTTGAATGAAGTTTCTACGTTAAACGGTTGAAGCTGCATTAACTGCGTTAGAAGAAGAAGAATAATACTAGAAAAGTATAAGTATAAATACTTTTTAAGTATTTATACTTATACAAGCATTTCCTGAAGGAAATGCAGTGCATGTAAATGCAAAAATATGATGTAAAATATCATACAGAGTAAAAACAAACTATATTGGTTGCTAAGTAGATGAGGTTTAACATAGTTGGAATGACTGAACAGTTAAATAGGTGGATACTTTAAATGGTTAAATTATTTAGGTAGATAGTTGACGATAACTGACAGTGGGAATGGCTCTAATGTTTGCTAGCAGTTATGCTAACTATGTTAACAAAGATAATAATGTTAACCATGTTACTATGCTTACTAGCATGCTAACAATGTTAAAATGCTTACTATGCTAACCATGTGACTTAGCTAACCTAGCTAATCATTTTTAATAGTTATGCTAACTATGCTAACTAACATGTTAGCAATGCTAACATGCTAACTATGTTAACCCTGTGACTTAGCTAACCTAGCTAATCATTTTTAGCAATTATGCTAACAATGTTAACTATGTTAACCATGTTACTTAGCTAACTTAGCTAATCATTTTTAGCAGTTTTGCAAAACAAAAAATGTGAACAATGTTAGCAATGCTAACATGCTATAACTATGCTAACCATGCTAACTAGCTACAGTGAGTAGGAGTCATAGTTGATGACAAGTAACAGTTACAATGGCTGAACAGTTAAAAAGTTCAATAGTTTAAAGGGTTAAATTGTTTAACAGTGAAATATTGTAGTGAGGACTCTTATTTTGAAACAGTTTTTGGCAGAGGAAGCAGTTGAACAGGATGTGTAGTCTTAATAGGGCCAGTTTGTATGCTTTAAGCCTGAGACTGGCAGTTGATCCAGGTGGCCTGACCACCTGGCAGAAGATTCTAATTGCTGTGATGTCATAAAGGGCAATGTTAAGTCAATGGGGACATTTCAATAGTTTTTAATTAATAGTTTAAAAAGTATAAAAGTTACAAAGCTGAAAAATACAAAGCACCCATGTCCTAAGTAAGACCTACGCAACGCAGTTTGAATGAAGTTTCTACGTTAAACGGTTGAAGCTGTATTAAGTGCGTTAGAAGGAAGAATAAGAACTAGAAATGCAATTCCAAGGAATTACCAGTGCATGAAAATGCAAAAGTTGTGATGTAAAATATCATGTATAGTTAAAATAGATAATACAGAGATGGTTACTACGGTGATGCTAGGATAGACATGGTGGTTGCATAGCTTAATAAAGTTGATAGTTTAAAAGTAGACCATTTAAAAGTTGAATGTAGATAGTTTAAAAGTTGTTGATAGACAGCTAGTTTAATAGATAGATCGTTTAATGGTAGTTTAAAAGTAGACTGTTTAAATGTTGAATGACTGTATGAAAGTTGTTGATAGACAGCTAGTTTAATAGATAGATAGTTTAATGATAGTTTAAAAGTAGACCGTTTAAAAGTTGGATGTAGATAGTGTAAAAGTTGTTGATAGACAGCTAGTTTAATAGATAGATAGTTTAATGATAGTTTAAGAGTTGAATGTAAATAGTTTAAAAGTTGTTGACAGACTGAAAGTTTAATGAATGTTGATATTCAAATAGTTTAATGGCTGTGTATAGGTAGATATTTGACGATAACTAAAAGTTGGAATGGCTCTAATGTTTACTAGCAGTTATGCTAACCATTTTAACTATGGTAACAATGTTAACCATACTACTTAGCTAACTTAGCTAATGTTTTCTAGCAGTTTTGCTAACAATGTTAACAATGCTAACCATGCTACTTAGCTAACTTAGCTAATGTTTTCTAGCAGTTTTGTTAAAAATGTTAACTATGCTAATATGCTAACTATGCTAACCATGCTACTTAGCTTACGTTTTCTAGCAGTTTTGCTAAAAATGTTAACTATGCTAGCAATGTTAACTATGCTAACCATTTTACTTAGCTAATGTTTTCTAGCAGTTTTGTTAAAAATGCTAACTATGCTAATATGCTACCAATGTTTACCATGCTACTTAGCTAACTTAGCTAATGTTTTCTAGCAGTTTTGCTAAAAATGTTAACCATGCTAACATGCTAACAATGCTAACTAGCTACAGTGGGTAGGAGTCATAGTTGATGACAAGTGTTGACATAGTTGATGACAAGTTAAAAGTTGTTGATAGATAGCTAGTTTAATAGATAGTTTAATGATAGTTTTAAAGTAGACCGTTTAAAAGTTGAATGTAAAAAGTTCAGTAGTTTAATGGGTTAAATTGTTTGACAGTGGATTATTGTAGTGAGGACTTTTATTTTGAAACAGTTTTGGGCAGAGGAAACAGTTGAATAGGATGACCCAGATTGTATGCTTAAAATTGTATGCATACATTTTTTATATTGTTTACTTGAATGTTATGTTTTCTGTGGACCTAATTGGTAAAATATGTCTCGTCTCCACCATGGGATAGTGGGAAACGTAATTTCGATCTCTTTGTATGTCTTGACATGTGAAGAAATTGACAAGTAACGGGGACGCTGGCCAGATGCGCTGCTCCGTTTGGCCTATTTTTGTTTGATTATTTTCTAATATTTACATAACTTGATTTACATATTTTATTTGTTTTGATTTGTATATTTTATTCGTTAACATATCAACTCGTTCGTTATTTTTGTTGTTTTTTGTTGCGTTTTTTTCCCTTTCCGTGGTGTTTTTTTCTCTGTTTTTGCCTAAGAGACGGCATTCCATTGAAAGACCGTTATCTCCGTAACATTTAGGCCTACTATCCAACTCATCAGCATACGGACTCAGTGGCTGTTTCAGTCGGTTGACTGTCAGTTGGGAGTAAGACTCCTCATTCAATCTATGAACTTAAATGGCTGATGTAGTCGGTTGACTCTCAGCTGTGACATCGGTGGCTGATCTAGTCGGTGGACTGTCAGCTGGCCTAACGCAGGAGAAGGACGCAGCTTGTGCATAGCTCTCTTTGGACTGTGTCAGTGTGAGAATGCCTTGCTGATGTTGGACCTACGATACACTGCCCTACAACTTTTGCAGTTGTCATCTTTCAACGCGGCTATCAGCGAAAATGTGCTCGACCTATGCCGGGCAACGGGGATATTACGCAGGAAACGCTACATCCATCGAGGATCCGGCCGCACTGTCATCAAGCCGACAACAGAGGATGGTATCCTCCTGTATCCCTGTGTCCCTTCACTCAGGTACAACTCCTCAACTCATCTTCCTGGTGCCTGTCAACAGCGATGGTCTGATGAGCGCGTCTCACCAGAGCGTAGGCCAACTGACTCTGTCGTGTCAACTACAAGCCATCTCATCTACCGAAGTTCTACCCCAGCAATTACACAGCTAGAGTTGGACTAAAATAACACGGACTTTTCTTTATTTTAATTTCTTATTTATTTATTTTATTACTTGTTCATTTTTGTTTGTTGTCTGTCTTGTATGTCTACCGTTAGGTGTCTCGGGTACGCTGGCGATTACGCCGCTCCATCAGGAATCTTTTGTCTTGTGCGTCAATTGTTATTTTGTAAATGTGTTTGTTTGTCTTGATGTCGCGGGAACGCTGGCGACTACGCCGCTCCGTCTGGCATTTTTTGTCTTTTTGTTATCTGTAGTGTTTATGTAATCTCGGCTTCATTGAAAATGAGGGCTTCCCTCAATGACCCTCCGAGAATAAATAAAGGTTGAATGAATGAATGAATGACAATAAAGCAGACTTTGACTAAAGCCTGAGGCTGCAGGTGGCCTGAACACCTGGCATAGGATTTTAATTGCTTAATTATGCCGTATTATGATGTCACAATCGGCAATGTTAAGTCTATGGGGATTTTTTAAAAGTTTTTCTTTAATAGTTTAAAAAGTATAAAAGTTTCAAAGTTGAAAAGACATAGCAGCTTGGTCCGTTTGAAGACCTATGTTACAAAGTTTGAACGAATTTTCTAAGTTAAACTGTTCAAGAGAAATTGCGTACGGAAAAAGTGGTAAGCGGAATAATAATAAGAAGTTGTTGTTGATGTTGCCTTGGAAGAACAGTACAGTGCATTTTTATGCACTGTAATAAGAAGTTGCCTAGGAAGAACAGTACAGTGCATTTTCATGCACTGTAATAAGAAGAAGCCTAGGAAGAACAGTACAGTGCATTTTCATGCACTGTAATAAGAAGAAGCCTTGGAAGAACAGTATAGTGCATTTTCATGCACTATAATTAATTAAAATGTTAGCCTTTTTGTATCAACATTGCAATTCATAGACTTTGCGAATATTATGCAAATATTGATAACAAAACCCAAGCTTGATCTGTGTGGCTATGCAGTAAAAATTGTAGCCTCTGAGCAGTAGATCAGCCAGTCCCTGATGATGGTGAGCCCGAAATTAGCGATGAGGAGGCCATAAGGAACAAGTAGAGAAAAGAGTAAACAATATGAATTAAAATGATTTAATGTAAGAAAGATCAGTATATGACATCAGTACATGATCAACCTATATGCCTTGTTTGCTCAGAAGTGAGTGTAAACCAAACACCAATATAGAAGAAGAATAGAATATATACTCTTTTGATAAATTTAGTCTCTGCATTTATCCCAATCCATGAATTAGTGAAACACACTCAGCACACAGTGAGGTGAAGCACACACTAATCCCGACGCAGTGAGCTGCCTGCAACAACAGCGGCACTCGGGGAGCAGTGAGGGGTTAGGTGTCCTGCTCTAGGGCACTTCAGCCGTTCCAATAGTGGAATATTTTTTGTTAACTTCTCAGTTTACCGGGGAAGTAAATTATTATATAACCTTTACACATTTGTTAAACCATGGTACTAATAAAAACTACAGGATAGTAAGAACTGAACTGTTGCTTAATTTATCCAATTTCCACCACCATGGAAAAAGTGAGCTGGTCTTTGGCCTGAAAAGTTTATTTATATAGCGCATTTCATTCAATCAGGTCATTT
Organism: Alosa pseudoharengus; assembly: GCF_046254945.1. Classification (NCBI taxonomy): domain Eukaryota; kingdom Metazoa; phylum Chordata; class Actinopteri; order Clupeiformes; family Clupeidae; genus Alosa; species Alosa pseudoharengus. The sequence goes on along the minus strand of NW_027468598.1, from coordinate 7,276,458 downwards.
AATGTGCTTTACATAAACGAAAGCAAACAGTAATAGCAAATAAAAGCATAGAAGGGTAATAGTCAAAGAAAGAATAGTTTAAATAGTAAAGATCATAATAAAAAAGAAAACATAAAACACACAGGGCCCTATCATGACATTGTGCATCGTCACTCGTCAAAAGTCTATTCAAATTTAGTAGGATGTCCAGTTCACATTGGGAGGGGTTTCGTTATCAAATGTGGAGCGCATGGCGCAACAAGGTGTTCCTAGGTTTTTTAATCAGTCATATGGGTGTGTTTGGGGCGTAACATCATTTTAAACCAATGAGAATGACATCTGTCATTCCCTTTAACGGCGCAAAGCGCGATATGTCAAATAAATGCATCGGTATTTTGGCATTCAACGGCGCATTTGAAGGAGGCTGCTTGCGAGACCGTATGGAATAGTCATTCTTAAACCATGCTTTACTAAAACCTAGCATAGCCTTCACGCATTTGATAGATAGATAGATAGATAGATACTTTATTGATCCTCAAGGGGAAATTCAAGTTTGCAAATTAATTTGCACTCGTCTATTATTTCAACTCATTGGCAAAGTGAAACTAACTTCACCAAGGAGTCAGTCAACGACAAGACAGTTATATGCAGTTACTTTCACTATTGACTGACAATGGGTTACCACCGAAAACATAGGCTGGAAAAAGCAACACTTACCCTAATGTTGCTCAAATGACTGAATAAAACAACATTTATCCTGCAGAGGAGTTGCTTATATCTCGTGACAGTGTGTCTTCAGCTGTGCTTCATATGTGTCTCTCGCCTCTCCCCTAATCACTTTTAACCGTCATTACCAATTTGCAAATGATGGTGAATAACTACTCATCATGACATGTACAGTATTTCGTAATATCTTTATTCTAATTATGTTTCCCATTGTAATCGTGCAATTTGTAATGCTTTGCATGGACGTGCGCTGGTGTGCGATCATGAATGATAGAAGGATGGTGCGTGCACCTGCCAATATGACTGTAGACATGCGCTCTTAAAATAGCATATGAACAATTCGCCATTGACTTCTGACCAGGTTTAGGTGGTGTATGATAGCAGTTTTTAGACAACGCGCCAGGCCCCTCCCTAGGTTGTTAATTGCCACACCCCTGGGTGCAATGTTTAAAAAATAAACGTGCAAAATACCAAATTAAACTTTCCGCGGGTGAAAAATGAGTTTTACGCCATGCGCTGGTGCCCAAAATACAGCCCACAAGATAAAATAATTTAAAAATGAATAATTCAAAAGACAACATAAAAGACAAGGTAGAATAATTAAAACAGATTCAGCATTTGTAACTCAGTGCAGTAAGTAGAAGGCACTCCGAACAGTTTGGTCTTAAGTCTAGATTTAAAACTGGCTACAGTTGGGCCTTTTTGATGTCACCCAAAAGTTTGTTCCAGAGCTTAATCACATAGCAGCTAAAAGCTGCTTCACCATGTTTAGTTCTAACAACAGGTTTTACAAACAGGTTTTTGTCCTGAGACCTGAGAGGTCTAGAAGGTGTGTACTGCTGAAGCATGTCTGATGGGTATTTAGGTCCTGCTCCATTTACTGATTTATTAAACATCAGTAGCCTAGTGCTTTAAAGTCAATTCTGTCACTTATTGGAAGCTAGTATAGGGACTTTTTTCTCAGGGAGAATTGGAGTATTGAACATAGGCCTTCAACAATGTTACTGGGAGCAACAGTCCCTTACGAAATAACTAGGCTAGTCATACTAGGCCTATAAGATTATAATACAAAATACTAAATGATTACTTTACTTTTCTGTAAGGGGTTGACACACAGTCATCGATGTGTGATTTTTACACGTCTGCACAAACTGAATCTGTGCAACATCCCCCCGCTGCAAAATAAAAGATTTGGTTCATTTGAAAATGACCAGCAACACCTGAATGCAATACAGTAACAGCTTAGCTACAGCAAAAAATACTGGCGCCACCACTGTGGCAGAGTAATGATCACTGTGTTGGGTGTAAGCTAGGAACAAGATTTCAGTCGCGCCTGGCACCACGATGCGCCGGGTGTAAGATAGGGCCCAAGGTTGGAGAAAAATATTTGACATTTCTTAAGGCATTATTACGCATTGAATGAATTGTAACTTGGCAAGCAAATCCAAATAATTTCAGACAAATACAAAGAGCTCACTTATTTATTTCACAGTACAATTCTGTGCAATAGAAAGTTTAAAATAATCTCATTATTAGTCATGCCACTACAATTAATAGAAAATGCCTGCTACAATCTGTGCTTTTCAAATACAGCAGCATGATTAGTTCTGGGCACAGAGATATGAAAAGGCAATTTTATTTTTTATGTTGTAGTACACAATACATATCCACAGCATGCATGAGAAAGAGGTGATGAGGGGCTGTCCAGTGTGTCTGGGCCTGACCTGGAGAGCACCACAGCCTGGAGAGGGGCCTGTGGAGAGCAAAGCTAATGGGTCAGGGCCCTTTGTGGATTCTGAACTGTGAGCAAACTTAGTGCCCTGAGATAGTGTTAATGACACTAAATAAATGCTAAAAGTTCCATGTAATTTGAATTATGAATAAAGCCATGTGTATTCTAATGCTGCAAAACAAACTGATTTATCTCAACAAAAAATATCTGTCTAAATACTTTTTTTACATTTTCAGTTCCAATTAAATGGATGGATACAACACATGACAGAACTCTTAAGAATAAAAGAGCAGATAATATGAGGAATTGCGACTAAATTACCCGCTACAGAGACCTTGTTGCTGTCTTCCCCATTGAGTGTTTCTTTGTGTCTTGCTTGGGCTTTAAATAATGTAACATTTTGGAGTGAAAATGCAAAACAGTAATCCAAAACTAGATGCCAAAAAGGCAAATATCTCAACTGCAACTGTGAACTTTCCAGGAGAGCTGTCATAAGCAGGAATAAAAGTGATCCAGACTGCACAGAATATCAGCATACTGAATGTGATGAATTTGGCTTCATTAAAGTTATCAGGTAGTTTACGAGCCAGAAAAGCCAGTATGAAACACAAGAGTGCAAGGAGTCCAATATAGCCTAATATGGCCCAGAATCCTACAGCTGAACCCATGTCACATTCAAGAATGATTTTGTCTTTGAAAAGGTTCATTCATATTCTTGTATGGGAATGGAGGGGATATAGTTAACCACAGGACACATATAAGCACTTGTATGAGAGTGAAGCCAAGAACACTAAGTCTCTGTTGCAGAGGCCCAAACCACTTCATGACATTACTGCCTGGAAGAGTGGCTCTGAAGGCCATTAACACCACTATTGTTTTCCCCAGAACACAGGAGATGCAGAGAACAAAGGTGATCCCAAACGCTGTGTGACGCAACATACAGGACCACTCAGAGGGCCGACCAATGAAAATAAGAGAGCAAAGGAAACACAGAGTCATGAGAAGAGCAGTAAAAAGCTCAGCTCAGAGTTGTTGGCTTTGACAATAACGTGTATGTAGAACACAGCTGCCACCAAAATAGTAATTAATGTTCCAAACAAAGAAAAAAATACAAGGACAATTCCCATTTCAGAGTAAGAAAGGAATTCAATATATTTTAACACACACTGATCCCTATTCTCATTTGGCCAGTACTCCCCATCACAAGGTATGCAGTCATTAGAATCTGAAAAATATTTAAAAAACATGATGCAATGTTTCCTCATATATATGTCAAAATATATGTTATAGTTGGATTGAAATGGCATATACCTGTTTCATTGCTGATCTCTCCCTCTCCACATGGTATACAGTCATAGCAGCAGACAGGTCTGCCTGGTGCCTGGAGGACAGCTCTCACTGCATACACACAGGCACCTTTTTGATACAGAGAGGGACAAAATAACCATGATGAACTGCTGTAAAACATTAAGCCATTAGTTGAATCTATAGTATTACCAGATTCCTACTATTCTTATTCAGTGATCTTGTTTTTATGCTTTACCTTGGTTTGACCACCAGCCCATATCGTGCCGACTTGGTCCAGAATAAAACGCTGTTCTGGGGGCATTGATGTGTCATAGATTCCCACAGAATTTAACTGCAAAGTTCCATCATCATCCGGCTGCCAATTGACCACTTCATACCTGGCTGCAGGGTCTCCCTTGGAGTCAAAGAAAATCTGCTCCTCAGTTTTAGAGGTGTAATTAACCTTCTTTAAATATTCAAGCACCTGTTGGGTTAAATTAATAGTCAAATTCACATTGTTCAAATTACTTTTGAATTATACTCTCTTGAACTTCATTGTACCTTTTCAGGAACTAAAATATTTCTATGGGTTTCATTGGAGGCTGCTGCATCCATGAGAAGATTATGTAGAGAGTGTGCAATGGCATATATAGCTGTGTAGACTTTATTGGAGCTGCGCAGCTCAGATACATCTGTGTACTGATTCTGCAGAGTCTGTAAGCTCTCTGATCCTGTGCACTGTGAGCCTCCAATGGGACTGTTTTCAAATGAGCACTGAAACACTGTCTCCCAAAACTCTCTGAGTAAGAGGTTTTGTGGTGCTTTTGAGGGATGCACATTGATGAGAAACTCCTTCAGGCCTTCCAGCCTTACATTTTCAATTGCAAACCCTACAGCACCCGTTAAGAATCTGTAGGCTTTCGTTTCTGATACGGCCTTGGAATTGATCCATGATTCACTGGCTACCCATTGCAACCTTGACACCTTATGCTGTGCCAGCTCATTCAAAAGTGGAATAATGTCCCCAAGTGCTAGAAATGCCACCACTACTTTGGAAGTGGCTGTTTTCATCACCTCGATGATCCTCAGTAATTCCTCTTTTGGGTCCGTTCGGAAATAGGCTTCAGAATATTCTACACAAACGCCAAGTTCTTGTGCAACCTCCACAAAGGTGGCAATTCCATTATTCCCATAATCACCCCTACTTCTGACAGCCCCAACCCAAGTCCAGCCAAATAGCTTGACCAGTTGTGCCAGTGCTCTGCTCTGGTAGTAGTCACTAGGAATAGTTTTGGGTTGGGAACCTCTTTGTGTGGCTGAGACAAGCTCATGTGGCAAAAATGACTCACCTAGAAATTGGATGAAATTGCAAAAAGATGGCTGAATGAAAAACAATTAAATGAAACATAACAAAATTGCATTGCATCAAAAATATATCATTTTTACAGTCCTTTTGATATTCATGTATGTTTTTTTAAACATAATTATAATGTGTTACCACAGGAATGCTGAAGGGTCCCACTACAGTTGATATGGCAATACTGGGAGTGGAGCTAGATTCCCCAACAATGGCTTGAACAGCTGGTCGTCGTTGGACTTGTCACTCAGTGTCTCCCCATAGCCATTCATCAAAGCCATAGCTGAACGGACTGCCAGGGAAATAGAGCCACAGGAGTCATATATTTTATATCCCAGAGTTGTGCCAGGGAGAAGGTTTGTGTTGTTGTTTATTTCCTCTATCGCAAAAATAAGTGTCTGAGCAAACTGAAACTCACGCAGATTCAGTCTGTAACAATATTCATAATATAGAAAGTAATAGTAATTAAAAAAACGTAATGGACACCATTTGCACTTCTATTCAAATATAAAAGTATAACTATTTATACATGAATGTATGTTAAGTTCTAAATAGAATAGGTTATTCTCAGTACAAACCTTATAAAAGATGTTCTGGCTCTGATGTAAAAGTATGAGTCTCCACCTGTGGCTCTCTGTGTATTGAAAAAACGCCCCCGATATTGATATCTCCCTCGGATGACGAGAGGCCGTGCTGGCTGGCCCAGCAGACTGCAGCTCTGCTGCATCAGTGCATCAGCACACAAGCTCGCAAGGAGTAGAAGCAGAGGTGTCTGTATCATGACTATGGTCATGACTATGATCCACAGAAATGATAAGGTGTGGGGACCCAGTTTATCAAGATGTCCCCACAGGGACCGGCAGAATAGATATACTCACAGAACTCCAGTAATGTCAATACAATTAATGGGTGGGTGGGGGGTAGGTGCTGAAAGTGGTATGGGGTATGGCCATAGGCTCTTTACTAAAGACTACTGAGTTGGGCAGCAGAGCCTAGGCCCTGGTATGGGCCATGACATTTCCATTTACCGTATTTTCCGGACTATAAGTTGCACCGGAGTATAAGTCACATCAGTCAAAAAATGGGTCATGAACAGGAAAAAAACATATATAAGTCGCACCTGATACTGTAAGTCGTATTTCACAAAATCCAAAACCAAAAACAGAGAGAGACTATGTAGCCTAACTGGACTATTGAGCCCAAAAAGATTTATGTTAACGAAGACAAAGGAGTGAAGGCAGCCAAGAGGAGGGCCAGAAGGTAATTGTTAAGCAATTTAGGCTACAAAAGATTCACTGAAAGAAAATGCTGATGTGGTACAGCAAAATGTAGCTAAAAATGTAGAGAATGCAATGCAATCAAGCATTATGGGCGATGTGGAGAGACAAGCCGGCAGCAGATTAAATGCTCACAAGAGAGAAAAAGATGAGAGACAAGCCAGCAGCAGTGCAAATTTTCGGAAGACTACCTCCCAGAATGATAGAGAAAAAGATGCACATTTTAAAAGAACATGCAGAGGAAGGAGTGAATGGCTGCCAGCTGAGGCGAGCCGGGTGATAAAGAAGGCTGCCAACGAGGGCCCAACGCTAATTGTAAAGCAATTTACAAAAGATTCACTTAACAAAAGTGCTGATGTGGTACATGAAAATTTAGCTAAAAATGTGGAGAATGCAATGCAATCAACCATTTTGGACGATATTGTCACAAACTGGCAGCAGAGCAAATGCTCGCAGGCCACCTCCGAGAGTGAAAAAAAGATGTGCATTTAAAACCAGGGCCTTAATTTCAGCGCGAGATTGCGGGTATTGCGCATAAGTTATTAAGTATTGCACATAATAATGCGGGAATAATGCGGCCTGAATGCGGGACCATTGACTGGACGGACCAACTCTGACTTCAATTGAATGTAGCCCCATGCAGAGACACACACACGCGTGCAGGACCACTTTGCGGCTGCCTCTCTCTGTCTCACTCAGCAGGATTTTGTCACAGATGAAGTCAAATTATAGCCTAGGTCAGGGGTCGGGAACCTTTTTTGCCTGGAGAGCCACCTTAACCAAATGTATTATTTTTTTAATCTCAAAAGAGCCACATAAAGACGGTTACAAGAAAAAGTTTGGATATTTAATTTATAGTTACTTTCATTCAACAGAGGATTTTTTAATTCATTTTGTAAAGTGGAATGACAGAAGTAGGCTTAGGCTTACCATGTAGGCTAAACACCACCCCCTATTTTCCCAGTGTCCTTTGGTATGCAAAGTAACATCATAGTTAACAACACAACACTCAATTTTCGTTGACATGTCATTGGCGAAATTAAACATTAGGCCTACCAGAGATTAGATTTGGTGATGGCCTTGGTGTAACCCAGGTTTACAAACTAACCTATAAGAACCCAAACTAAGATAAATAATAATAAACATCAAAACAGTGTTTAGTTTATCGATTTATATTTTATTGAAAGAAATGAAAGAAATGACAACAGAAAATATGCATTGCAGATGTTTGAAGTGAAGTGAATAAAAATGAACTCTATAGCTTTAAAATAGTATAGCTTTAATGAGTAGGGAAATGTTAGAGCTCCCTCTACAGGATGTAGTGAGAGAAAACAGGGAATCGAAACTTAACTAAGAATTCGTAAGTCCAGAAAAGAAAGAGAACGAAGATGGAGGGAAAAAGAAGCGCTGAGAAAATGATAGAGAGTGAGAACATTAAAATAAACCAATTGCGACTAAACGACTTGGTTAAAGTCAGTTTAGGTCAAGATGTAAAGTATTATACTTTCAGATACCGTTTGTGTGAAACGAAACGTGCTGTTTAAAGCTGCAGCCTTTTATGTTTTTTTGTCTAATTGAGTGCTAGCTCCAGAGTATAGCCTGCATCGTCATTGACTAGCAGCATATCTGTTTTGAGATTTTTCTTTTGAATTTCATCAGTTATTACAACGTCAGTTTTCAGAAAAGACTTTATTGAAGATTTACCTTTCTCAGTTTGATTGAACGACACAAACTTTTATTGCTTTGAACTGAATGCTTCGTCGGACATGGACAACACATGTAACGACAACGACAAGATGGCGAGCCTACCCAACGAGACAAGATGGATTCTACTACACACAGAGGATTAGCCCGACTGGAAGCGTAACCTTAACTAACTTTCTCTTTTTCCAGTAAGACTTTTCAGTTCCTTGGATAAGATAGAAAAAGACTTTGATAGAAAACCGGACCTAACGAACTGAGAATTGACTGCTACTTGGAAAAAAAGATTGCTTTGTAAATGTGAACTTGCTTGTATTTCTTTTACTGATGTTGAATTGCTCCACATGTTCTATGTGGATTTGAATGTGCATTTGGATTTGAAGTGTTGAACTGAGGTTTAAATCAATCCAATAACTTGAATTTAAAACTAAACTTTAATAGAGAATTTAGCTTACAGTAAAATATTCAATTAGTTTTTCTACAAAATAGGAAATTAAAAGACAAATAGTTTTCTTTAAATAGGAATGAAACTAGAAACAAATAGAAATTCAACAGTGTTAAAGTGAACTGATTGAAAATTTAACTGAAACAGAAAGGTTTTGATTGAATGATTATCTTCTGAGCTTTTGTACCTATGTATATAATCAGGGTGCGATTTGTGTAAAAACCAGAGGGGGGGATGATTTTGAATAATTTGTAAACCCCCCCCCCCCCCCCCCCACCCAAAAAAAAAAAAAAAAAATGAACGAACGATTCATAGCCTAGTAATGTCATGGCTAATAATACCCTATATAATTTTTGCTACCTTTGTAACATTTTAGTTTTAGTTTACCGTGGTGTATGACTTTAAACAGCGAGTGTGCTTGGTATGATGATCAGCTCCGCTAATGCAGGGTAGGACTACGTTTTGACAAGCATACAAATTCACCTTGTTCTTGCCCCATCTGAAATGACTTCTCTACTTTTGCTGCCTCCATCCTTTTTGTATTTGTTGTGTAAAAAAACGTTGTATATGATGAATTGGCTAACAGTGTTAGTTGGTAACCAAATAGCCTACACATTGCGCTACACGCTGCGTAGGCTACGTGCATTCTCTCTCCTGCTGATTTGCGTTCAGTAGCCAAGTGCGTAATATTGCAAAAAGTTGAAAAAGTAAATGTGTTTATTGTAGCCTACAGAAAATAAATAGCCTATCACACTGTCAGTTAATTGCCTACAGTGCAGTGAAGAGTTTGGAGAGTAAAGTTATAGGCAACTTGAAGTTTTATGAAAATAATTTACGAACCAGAACATAAAGACCATGAAGCTTCTATTTCTTGCAGCTGTTAAAACACCCGCTAGATAGTTTAAATACCCACCAACATTTGTTTTTGCAGTACAGATTATTTCTAAAAGTTATTTGTCTACTACTGGCTGATTTATCAGCGAGTGCTTTCTCGTTCGTCCTCCGCAAACTACAGGTGTTTCGGTAGAGAGCCATTGAATAAGCGATGCCAAGCAATTTCTGTAACACTTTTTGTGACATATAGCAAATATCTCCTCATTTAATGTAAGTTCCTTCGGACAATAGGCCTACGTTCTACTCTACGTGCAGTTGTCCTCCATCTCAGTTGCATCAGTTTTCTAATTTTGAAGGTTCTAAAACATTATTATGCTTCACTGAATCCTTCTCGTTTTCTTTCATTTGTCCAGCTAACTTTTCCATCGAACCTAGCCATTTATGATGGATTACACACTCGACATTCTGAACTGTCCTGCACGATCAAGGCCAAATTAAGTTATCACGCAACCACTGTGTCAGCAGCATCAGTGCTGACGGTGACGGTGCTTTTCTGATGTCAGATTATTATGTATATAATCCTGTATATGAGAAGATGAGAACAGGCTTTTTGAAAATCAAGCCCAATTTAATAAAAATGCTCTGACAATATGATAATGTTAACAACCAAAGTTAATGTATGGACATGACCTTATAATCCATACATGAGTGGGGAAAAAATCTGATGAATTTGTGTCACATACTTTTTGAATGACAAGCCCTCAAAGGTGGTGATGTTTTTTCACATAATGAATTTATAGCCATTTTCAGAGCTTTGCACAGGGGAAATTACACAAGATACACCTGATTTGATTGGATTGTTTAATTCAACAGGAAAATGTACTTCTATTCACATAGTTTCACTAATGTGTGTAAAATACCAAAAGAGCCAATTATGTTGGAAGTTGAACAAAAAGGATTGTTCACCACGATGCTTAAAATGACTTGAAACTTCAAAGGGCTGTAGTTTTGGAACCATTAGTGCAGATATACTATTTAAAATGTATGCATAGGTTTGGTCTACAAACACCTGTGATTTTTTTCAGATTTTTTGGGAGAGGGTGACCTGCCAGCCACTGGGTGATTTGACACGGAATGACCCTGAAGAAATATTTGACTTTCTAAAGCAGTACGGTTCAATTGATAGGTTTATTCCACTTGCAGACACTAGCTCAGTGTCAGGGAAATCCATAATAGTTGAATATAATTCTGGGAGTGCTGTACAAGACCTTCAGCCCCTCTTACCTCGAACCCAGCAATCCAGTAGTGACTCCAACGTGTCATATAGTGTTGTAACTCTGGCCAGTGTCTACACGCAGAAAGCTGGAAAAGATATAACTCAAAGTTACCTGGATGAACTAAGAGAAATAGCAAAGCGTAGCGGAAAAGGCTATGAAGAAGTCCTGAAAGAAATGTTAACAGAGATTAGTGAAACCATCACCACTACAGAGAACCTTGAGCCAGTCACTGTTCAAACAGCTGAAGTTGCACCTGACAACATCACAATCACAACTTCTTCCAACGCTGGTGCCATTGTCACTGTAGAACCACAGACACCTCAAAATGTTGTGCGTAACAGTTTAGTGCACACAATGCCCATAGGGAGAGCCCCAGTAACTCCATCTCTCTCTAACAGTGACCTGAATCCTCCCGACATTCAGAGAGTAGTAGTAGAGCATATTGTACGCAACAATGACTCAATGGCTCATGGCCATCTACCACTCAGACTGCGAACCTTTTCTGGTAGGACACCCTGTCCGTCTAATGAGGTTGACTATGACACCTGGCGTGCCAGCGTAGAATTGCTCTTACAAGACCCAGCCGTGTCTGATCTTCAAAGAGTGCGGAAAATCTGTGACAGTGTATACCCACCAGCTTCTGATATTATCAAATCAGTTAGCACAGGATCTCCACCAGGGGATTATGTCAAATTATTAGATTCAGCCTTCTCCACCATGGAAGATGGTGATGAGTTATTCACCAAATTCATGGGCACTTTCCAGAACACTGGTGAAAAGCCATCAGTTTACCTACAAGTGGCTTTGACTCTCACCGTGAAGCGTGACGGAGTGCCACCTGCTGATGTGAATAAGCATCTCTTAAGACAATTCTGCAGGGAATGCTGGGATGATGCACTTATTACAGAACTGCAATTAGAACAGAAAAAACAAGACCCACCACCATTCACAGAGCTGCTGACATTGTTACGCACTAAAGAGAACAAAAATTACTCTAAAGCCACACAAATGAAACAGCACATAGGTGCTAACAAGCAACATGCTACAATAAATTCCCAGATATCATGCTCTTGCCAACAAGAAGAGGTTACCCAGCTTAACTCAGTCACTGTTCAGTTGACAAAGCAAGTTGCAGAACTCCAGAGCCAGCTTGCCACCTTGGCTGATAAAAAGCAGACATCCAAAGCAAAGACAACCAGTGGTGTCAAACCACAAAAAGATAATCAGAACTCAAAAGCTGAAGCAGAACCTAAATCTAAAGCTACAAACAAGCAACAGGCTGTCCAGCCTAGACCATGGTATTGCTTTAAATGCGGCGAAGATGGACATATCGCAAAATCCTGCAGTAGTGAACCTAATCCTGCATTAGTGGCTGACAAGAAAAGACAATTACAGAGACGACAGAGTGAATGGGAGTCCCATGATGGTCACAACTCTTTAAACTAGAAGAAGTTCCTGTTGCGGGACGAACAGGGACTGGACTTAGGAAAGAACGTCCCACATGTCAAAATCTAATCCTACATGACAAAACAAACAAGATACAGATCACACACAACAAACGTTCCCAAGGGGTTGGTTGGCACAAAGTGTACCACCCAGATAAGAATAGCTGGAAGAAAATGCACCTGTTTATTAGACACAGGATCACAGGTCACGACTATTCCCGAATCCTACTAGTCAAGTCAAGTCAAGTCAGATTTATTTGTATAGTGCATTTAACATGCACAGAGTGCAACCCAAAGCGCTTAACTACAACCAATACTTGTCAAAGCAGCCCATCCATTCATTGAACAATTTATTGAATGTTGAGGGAGCTAATGGTCAAGCTGTCCCGTATCTGGGATATGTGGAAGTCACCACTACATTCCCAAAAGACTTTGTAGGAGTAGACATGGAAGTGCCAACCTTAGCATTGATTGTTCCAGACCTTCCCTCACAGTCTAATATCTTAGTTGGCATAAACATATGATGTGCTATACAAAGACTATTCCAAAATACGAAATGTCCAGCATATTCCCCCGAAGTTTGGCTACAGAGATGTATTGAAAATCTTGCAGATACGTCAGCAACAGTTTAATGAGGGAAACATTGGTCTTGCAAGACTACCTGGCAAAGACCCCAAAGTAATTCCAGCTGGACAGAGTATGGTCTTATGTGCATCTGTCACAGTCAAAGAGCTGCACACTGACAAATGGGCTATTCTTGAACATCCAACATCTCCTTTGCCCGGAGGACCAGGGTGCGATTTGTAGGGGGGGATGGTGAGGATTTCCCACCCTCTGGTTTTCCTATCCCTACCTCTGCTAAATTATTTTTATCGTCGGGGGGGGACAACATTTATCCCCCTCTGCCCCTCATATTGATTAATGCTACTTCATATAAGTAAAGCGCTGCAACGTGAGAACAGTCTAGTAGGCTAGCCTACATAATAATCTGACATCAGAAACGCACCGTCACCGTCAGCACTGCTGCTGACACAGTGGCTGCGTGATAACTTAATTTGGCCTTGATCGTGCAGGACATTTCAGAATGTCGAGTGTGTAATCCATCATAAATGGCTAGGTTCAATGGAAAAGTTAGCTGGACAAATGAAAGAAAACGAGAAGGATTCAGTGAAGCATAATAATGTTTTAGAACCTTCAAAATTAGAAAACTGATGCAACTGAGATGGAGGACAACTGCACGTAGAGTAGAACGTAGGCCTATTGTCCAAAGGAACTTACATTAAATGAGGAGATATTTGCTGAATGTCACAAAAAGTGTTACAGAAATTGCTTGGCATCGCTTATTCAATGGCTCTCTACCGAAACACCTGTAGTTTGCGGAGGACGAACGAGAAAGCACTCGTTTGATAAATCAGCCAGTAGTAGACAAATAACTTTTAGAAATAATCTGTACTGCAAAAACGTATGTTGGTGGGTATTTAAACTAGCGGGTGTTTTAACAGCTGCAAGAAATAGAAGCGTCATGGTCTTTATGTTCTGGTTCGTAAATTATTTTCATAAAACTTCAAGTTGCCCTATAACTTTACTCTCCAAACTCTTCACTGCACTGTAGGCAATTAACTGACAGTATGATAGGCTATTTATTTTCTGTAGGCTACAATAAACACATTTATTTTTTCAACTTTTGCAATATTACGCACTTGGCTACTGAACGCAAATCAGCAGGAGAGAAAATGCACGTAGCCTACGCAGCGTGTAGCGCAATGTGTACTATTTGGTTACCAACACTGTTAGCCAATTCACTAACTTAAGACTTCAGTGCCATAATATACAACGTTTTTTACACAACAAATACAGAAAGGATGGAGGCAGCAAAAGTAGAGAAGTCATTTCAGATGGGGCAAGAACAAGGTGAATTTGTATGCTTGTCAAAACGTAGTCCTACCCTGCATTAGAGGAGCTGATCATCATACCATACCAAGCACACTAAAGTCATACACCACGGTAAACTAAAACTAAAATGTTACAAAGGTGGCAAAAATAATATAGGCCTTGGGTATTACTAGCCATGACATTACTAGGCTATGAATCGTTCGTTCATTTTTTTTTTTTTTTTTGGGGGGGGGGGGTTACAAACTTATTCAAAATCATCCCCCACTCTGGTTTTTACACAAATCGCACCCTGCGGAGGACTGATTGTAAAGACATGCATGGTCACTATTGAAAACAAACAGCATTCTCACTTACCTGTAGTGATAACCAATACAGCAGATCATGATGTTGCAATTCCCCCAAGATGCATAGTAGCCCAATTGAATGCAGTGCAGTCTGTGCTTCCCAAAGAAACGCCCCTTACAGCCTCCAGCGATGTTAGTAGCATGGCTGCAAGTCCAGAATTCAACTTCAGTGATTCCCCCATTACTCCTGAATGGAAGGAAAGACTAACACAGAAATTGCAGAAAATGCGTGATGTGTTTTCCCAACACCGCTTGGACTTCGGATGCACTGACAAAGTAAAGCACAGAATTAACTTGACTGATGAGACCCTATTCAAACACCGATGTCGACCCATACACCCTGAAGATCGAGAAGGTGTTCGAAAGCATCTCCAGGAGTTGCTAGACACCGGAGTTATAAGAGAATCTGAATCTCCCTTCTCATCACCAATTGTCGTGGTACGGAAAAAGAATGGAGACATTAGATTGTGCATAGACTACCGTAAGTTAAATCTGAGAACAGTGAAAGACGCGTATGCTCTTCCGAATCTTGAGGACACTTTCATGGCTTTGACTGGATCGAAATGGTTTTCCGTTCTTGACCTAAAATCTGGTTATTACCAGATAGAGGTTGAAGAGGCTGACAAGCCAAAGACCGCCTTTGTGTGCCCGTTTGGATTCTATGAATTCAACCGAATGCCACAGGGAGTAACAAACGCGCCGAGCACCTTTCAACGCATCATGGAGAAATGCATGGCAGGTCTGAATCTGAAGGAAGTTCTTGTCTTTCTAGATGACATCATCATTTTCTCTAGAGATCTAAAAGAACATGAAGAAAGATTGTTTAGAGTCCTGAATAGACTAAGGGATTATGGCCTGAAACTAGCGCCAGAGAAATGTGTCTTTGCACAGACCTCTGTGAAGTATCTAGGTCACATAGTATCTCACGAGGGAGTCAAAACGGACCCAGACAAGATAGCCGCTGTTAAAACTTGGCCTGTACCGACAAACCTGAAAGAAGTCTTTTCTTGGATTCATTGGCTATTACAGGCGGTTTATAAAAGATTTTTCCCGCAAAATTAAGCCGCTCAATGAATTAACATCTGGATATCCACCCACCAGGAAAGGCTTGAATGTAAAGCACATTGGTCAATACCACAACCCAAGAGAGGCATTTGGTAGCAGGTGGATGATAGCATGTCAACAGGCGTTTGAGCTAATAATTAGAGAACTTACATATGCTCCAGTCTTAGCATTTGCTAACCCCCAGTTGCCTTATACCGTTCATACAGATGCCAGCACTACTGGTTTAGAGGCCGCCCTTTACCAAGAACAAGATGGCTGCCTGAGAGTTGTAGCCTATGCAAGTAGGGGACTCTCTCGTAGCGAATCAAGATACCCAGCCCATAAACTCGAGTTCTTAGCCCTTAAATGGGCAGTTACTGAAAAATTCCATGATTATCTATATGGAAGTTCTTTTACAGTAGTTACAGACAGCAATCCTCTAACATACGTGCTGTCCACTGCTAGACTAGACGCAACCAGTTACAGGTGGCTGGCCTCTCTATCCACATATAACTTCAAGTTAATGTATAGAGCAGGAAAACAGAATAACGATGCCGACGGATTGTCGAGACGATCACATGGAGAGCTTTATGACGACCTCACATCCCAGAAAGAGCGTGAGCGTATACAAAAGTTCAGTGAAAGTCATCTGTGCGATGATGAAGTTACCTCTGATGTTGTCCGAGCCATTTGTGAAAGCCGCCTCATCCAGATGTCTGCACCTGCTGCAGAGTCAGCTACTGCGTTTGTTGACTCTTTGACAATGGATATCGATGCCATACCAGACAGTTTTGTGAATGAAGATCAGTGTGGAGGATTACCTGTAATTTCCCACCTGTCTAATTTTGACCTTGAGGAGTTGCAAATGGCAGATCCCTGTATAAGAGAAGTCATTAGACAGATGAAAACTGGAGAGAAAACATCTCGTTCAGTGAGAGAAGCCATTCCAAAGTTTCCTCTTCTGCTTAGGGAACTGGATCGCTTAGTCCTACAAGATGAAGTTCTTTACAGAAAGCGAACAACAGGAGGTCAGATTACTTACCAGCTTGTTTTGCCAGAACAGCTTCAAAGTGATGTACTGAAGAGTTTACATGATGACTTCGGTCACATGGGTATAGATCGCACTCTAGATTTAGTGAGGAGGTGATTCTATTGGCTATAGATGTCGAACACAAAGTCAAGACATGTGGACGGTGTGTAAGAAGAAAAGCCTTACCTGAGAAAGCAGCTCCACTTGTGAATATTACCACCTCCAGACCCTTACAGCTTGTCTGCATGGATTTCTTCTCAGTAGAGCCAGATCAGAGTAACACTAAGGACATATTAGTGATAACGGACCACTTCACCAAATATGCCTTAGAGATTCCTACACCCAATCAAACGGCCAAGACTGTTGCGAAAAGCCTTTGGGAACACTTGATCTCTCATTATGGCTATCCAGAACGTCTACACAGCGACCAAGGCCCTGACTTTGAGTCCCGGTTGATAAAAGAACTATGTGAAATTGCTGGAATTCAAAAAGTTCGAACAACACCTTACCATCCCAGAGGAAACCCAGTAGAAAGATTCAATAGAACACTCTTGAGCATGCTGGGTACCCTGGAGAACAAAAGCAAAAGTCGCTGGCGAGAGTTTGTGAAACCGCTTGTACACGCGTACAAATGTACAAAAAACGACACAACTGGGTTTAGTCCGTATGAACTCATGTTTGGCCGTGAACCAAGGCTGCCAGTAGACCTAGCTTTTGGACTACCCTTGAGAGACAAAGAACATACATCACATTCACAGTACGTACATAATCTGAAATCAAATCTTGAGGAAAGCTTCAAAATTGCAGCTGAACATTCAAAGAAAATGGCAGGACAGAACAAAACCCGATACGACAAACATGTGACTGCCTCCCAGTTGAGAGAAGGAGACCGTGTGTTACAAATGGGAGCAAACCATCTACGTGGTAGTTAGCCAGGCTGGTGATCTCCCTGTCTATAAAGTGTGTCCTGAGAACCAATCTGGACCAATGCGAACACTGCATAGAGATCTACTTCTGCCTTGTAGTCTTCCTCCTGAAGAAGATGAACCAGTTGAATCAGTTCCTGTCCGAACTCGTAGAACTAGAAGAAATTGTAAAGATGTAACCTCAGTGGAAGAAGAGGGAATGTCATCTGACTCCGAAGATGATGTGCCTTACTTCTTCAGACCCTATGATTTTGAGATTGAACCTGTTAAAGAGAAAGAACCATGTACAGAATGGATTGACCAGAGAAATATGGAGCCTAACTCCAGTCCTGCTCAACCAGACATGATCAGTCAAACCAGGGAGGAGGTTTTGGAACCTCAGAGAAATGAGAGTGACTTACCTGTGAACACTTCTGCTGCTGAGAGTGACTTACCTTTGACCGCTGAAGAGTCCACTGGAGAGACTAACTCACCTGTCAGTTCAGAAGCGAAACCTGTGGAAGAAAATCAATCTAAAGATATGCCCAGTCAGAATATCTTACGTGAGGACAGAAATCTAGAACCTACCTCAGTCTTGGAAGAGAGGATGAGAGAAAATCAAGAGACAAAAGAACAGTTGACTAGTACAGATAGAGCACCTGATCAGACCTGTGAACAAGAAGAACCTGCACTAAGAAGGTCTTCCAGACACAGAGAACCACCTAGGAAGCTGACTTACCCTGAATTTGGGAATCCATTAGTGACTATAGTTAAGTCCCTTTTTCAAGGTCTAAGTACAGCCATTGTAGAATCACTCCCAGATTTAGCTAACCCCGAGTATCTCAGTCCTATAATAGCACAGCCTATTAGCATGCAAAGGGACTTGCATATATTCAGAGGGGGAGGGTGTAACACAAACTAACCTATAAGAACCCAAACTAAGATAAATAATAATAAACATCAAAACAGTGTTTAGTTTATCGATTTATATTTTAATGAAAGAAATGACAACAGAAAATATGCATTGCAGATGTTTGAAGTGAAGTGAATAAAAATGAACTCTATAGCTTTAAAATAGTATAGCTTTAATGAGTAGGGAAATGTTAGAGCTCCCTCTACAGGATGTAGTGAGAGAAAACAGGGAATCGAAACTTAACTAAGAATTCGTAAGTCCAGAAAAGAAGGAGAACGAAGATGGAGGGAAAAAGAAGCGCTGAGAAAACGATAGAGAGTGAGAACATTAAAATAAACCAATTGCGACTAAACGACTTGGTTAAAGTCAGTTTAGGTCAAGATGTAAAGTATTATACTTTCAGATACCGTTTGTGTGAAACGAAACGTGCTGTTTAAAGCTACAGCCTTTTATGTTTTTTTGTCTAATTGAGTGCTAGCTCCAGAGTATAGCCTGCATCGTCATTGACTAGCAGCATATCTGTTTTGAGATTTTTCTTTTGAATTTCATCAGTTATTACAACGTCAGTTTTCAGAAAAGACTTTATTGAAGATTTACCTTTCTCAGTTTGATTGAACGACACAAACTTTTATTGCTTTGAACTGAATGCTTCGTCGGACATGGACAACATATGTAACGACAACGACAAGATGGCGAGCCTACCCAACGAGACAAGATGGATTCTACTACACACAGAGGATTAGCCCGACTGGAAGCGTAACCTTAACTAACTTTCTCTTTTTCCAGTTTCTCAATTTCTACAATAAGTAAGACTTTTCAGTTCCTTGGATAAGATAGAAAAAGACTTTGATAGAAAACCGGACCTAACGAACTGAGAATTGACTGCTACTTGAAGATTGCTTTGTAAATGTGAACTTGCTTGTATTTCTTTTACTGATGTTGAATTGCTCCACATGTGCTATGTGGATTTGAATGTGCATTTGGATTTGAGGGTTGAACTGAGGTTTAAATCAATCCAATAACTTGAATTTAAAACTAAACTTTAATAGAGAATTTAGCTTACAGTAAAATATTCAATTAGTTTTTCTACAAAATAGGAAATTAAAAGACATAGTTTTCTTTAAATAGGAATGAAACTAGAAACAAATAGAAATTCAACAGTGTTAAAGTGAACTTATGCTGATTGAAAATTTAACTGAAACAGAAAGGTTTTGATTGAATGATTATCTTCTGAGCTTTTGTACCTATGTATATAATTTTCATTTAACTAAAATTCTAAACTTGCTTTAACCGTGTGTGCTTGTGTTTTACTCTCTCCTGAAAAATACCATAGATCTTCTGATGGCCCAGATTTGAAGTTAGTCTATTGTGTGACAATCAGTTGCACATTTAATGTAAACAAGTGTTACATTGGAGTCTGGTTGGCTCATATTCAGTGAGATGCAAGAATTGAGTTGACTGAAATGGAGGGAAATCGGTGATTTTGTTTGATATTGACATGGCAACGAACCGCGAATGTAACAATATTGTGCAGGCTACGGTTACGGAGTCAAGTGAGGTGGAAAGTTATATAAATTACTCAGATAGATCCACAATATTACATTTTGAAAATGAACGAACTAAAATAAAATACATTTTAATTAAATACTGATTAATTATGAGCCGCATCAGAGGGATCAAAGACCCACATGCGGCTCCGGAGCCGCAGGTTGCTTTTAGAATATTTCATTTATGTCTCAATGATCTTCTGCCCGCTCCACTATAGCTAGTGCTGTACCTATGGCTGTGCCCTCTCACAGTTTATAAATGGTCAGTAGTGCGAACTAATGTTGCCTTCATGATTTCCTTTTAAAAGTTTCTTATACGAAGGAGATATTAATTATCAACAATGACAAGCCAGCTGGAACCTGCCGCTCTCTCTCCCTCTCGTGAGCGTAGGCGCATTCCCAATTAAATGGAGTAGCATAACGTTCAAGTTAGATCTGCTGCAAAGGAGATAACTAAGAGTAGGCCTATCATCTCTATTTAACATGATGTTTTGACGTTGACATTGTAAACATTCTCTAAGGAGAGTGAAACGCAATTTGCAGTAAAGCTAACCAACGTCGTCTCCATCGCAGGAAAAAAAAATAGCGAGCAACCTGATAACCAAATTAAATGCTCAGCGGGCCGGATGAAACTGCTCGGCGGGCCGGATCCAGCCCGCGGGCCGCAGTTTGCCCACCCCTGGCCTAGTCGTCGATGGCAAAGCATTCTGCTTTGGGGAATTATTAGGCTATACGGGCCTATTGGCTACCCTAAGCACTGTTTGACATGGGGCATTTTTGCTTATTTGACAGTTTACGTTAGACTAGGTTTCATTAAATGAAGACACAACAATGAGTAATTTATCAGTTTATCCATTTATTAATATCAACAGCAAATTGCCTGTAGGCTACTACGGCTCAAGTCCATTGGTAACGCTCATGTAGGTCTCCAAAGCCTCCCAGAGACATGAGTAGAACACGTACTCATAAGTGTCAGGATGCAGCAATGTCTCCCTCTGCATCTGAAGTTCTGGTCTCGAGCTGACCTTATCAATCGCTTGGCACCTTGACGCAAGCTGAACTGTGTTTGATAGCCCTTCATCTATACATCCGCTGATAAAATGATCAACACCGCGCGCTCTGTTATATATCAGGTCACCCCCCCTACACTTGTGGTTCAGCCCAACAAAAACGTTAAAAAAGGCAAAAATCCAATATTAACTGAATTTTACTTTTGTTTCCAATCCAGTTTCTGATTTTCTTTATCTTGTATGACTAATGACAAATTTAGAAAATAGTAGCAATTATCTATTTGCTGACCAGTTAAAAAAAATAGAAAATTGGATTATTGAATACATTTTTTATTTGGATCAGATGGCTGGAGCAGATAGAACAAAGCACTGCAAAGCGTTACACGGACCCAAAGAGGTCTACAATAGCCTAAATTTAGTTATTTTTTTTAAAATTATGCATTGTTTACTTTTTTATAAAATTCGTAGGCTGATGCCTGGCAACAACAATTGTGTTTAAATGTAGGTTACTGCTTTAGCCTCAGGCAAGCTCAGAAGGGGTGGAAAGGGACTGGTAGCTTGAGAGCGTCGTGTTGGAGACTCATGGTGTAGGGCAATGACTTTTCATTGGCAACAATATTAAACCAACCAACAATATAAAATATTAAGAAGAGCTTTTTTATGAGTTAAAAATTATTTCTGGCCTTTATTTGTCCGAATCTGAGGCCTGGCTATAAATAGAATCCCGGCCATAATTTGAGGATTTAGGTATGCACGTGTGTTTCAGGCATAGTGCAAACACTAATCTCTGACTGAAAGTGCACAGAACTTGTGCATTTGAGAGCTCTCTCTGTAATGTTTCATGTAGGGTTATGTCAGTTAAGTAAGGGATAACGGCCGCCAAGGTGTCCTGTTATACGGAATTAATGGACGAGGGCGAGAGGCAAAGAACTCCCCGACGTGCAGCGGAGTTGGCTCCAACATAGGCCCGAGGCCTTGTGAGAGGCCTGGGCTACCTTCTGACTCCAGAGCCCTGCAGAGCTCTGCTAGGCCCTGGGCAGCATGCAGACACCCACCCTTACCACTCTCTTCACCCCAAGCATAAAAGTAAGTCCAGCATAGGCCCAGGCTGCCTTCTGACCACATGGCTGCCCTGTAGAGCTCTGTTAGGCCCTGCAGCATGCAGACACCCACCCTCACCACTGTCCCCACCCAAGCCTAACACTAGCCGGCTTCAGACCGTCAAGCCAGGCCAGGCTAGGGTAATTTGAGGGGCCACCTGGTGATAGTAGCCCAGGCTAAAAGCCTCATGACCCTGACACGTTTGTTTTCAGACTGTCAGTGTTGTGATAGTGTTGTAAGGCTGTGTTTACAAATCCGCTTGGAGCTCCAGTGGAATTTTGATTTCATGACGATGTGCCGCTTGAGTGGCCACCCACCAGCCTAGCACCAAACTCCGAGTGCACAGTAAAGGAAATAGGATTTTGAAGGCAGCAGATGCTCCTGCTAAGAACCAAACCAGACTTGGTTCAAATCTACAGATCTATGGCTACTGGAAAATGTAAGGTTCATTTATCAAATGCTATTTTGAAGTATTAAAAAACATCTTTATTTTAGAATTTCTGAACGAAAGGGGCTGAAACTAAAATTGGAGCTTTTACGATAGTTCTTTAAGTAGGCTATTCCACACTATCGATAGCATAAAACACACTGGCAGGAATAACTGAGTGGGACGTTTGTCTATGTTAATTAACTCAGAAGTTCACTTTTAATTTTAGCCTACTGTGCTACATGGTGACCTCTGGACAGAGTTAGCCTACAGGCAAACATCTTTAATACGGACGTAACCGCTATCACTAAACTTGGTATATTAGCAAATACTGCTTTCATAGCCATTCCATTCTATCATGTTTCTCAACTTCACACACCGGCTCTAGCACCAGATGGCCCATCGTTTAGGGTTGGCCAGAAATCAGGGGCCAGTAGCACCAATATAGCCCCCAAGTGGCACCAGTTGGCACCTGCACCTGAAGGTGTGAAAGCAATTAGCCCCGGCACAGCCTGGCTAGCTCGGCTTTGCCTCAATGGTCTAAAGCCGGCTACTGACTCCAGCAAAGCCCCAGGCTGCCTTCTGACCCCAGGGCTGCCATGGAGAGCTCTCCTAGGCCCAGGGTGAGGTCTAGTCGCCCAGTCAGGCGGTAGGCTAGGCCTCCTCCAGGGCTCTACTAAATACAAAGCACTAATTTATGACATGATATTGACTTTTTATACTATTACTATTATACAACTTAATATTTTTTTCCATTTTAGATGGAGATGCACTTTGTTGGACGGCTTCACTCTGTGTCTGGCTTTCATTGGTATTGGTATCGTAAAAGCACCAATTACCGCCCCTTTCGTTCAAAGATTCTAAAATGATGTTTTTTTAATGCTTAGAAATAACATTTGATAAATGAACCTTACATTTTTCAGTAGCCATAGGTGTGTAGATTTAAACAAAATCTAGTTTGGTTCTTACCGGGCCTTTTACTGCCTGAAATATCCGATTTTGTTTACACTACTCGGAGTTTAGTGCTGGGCTGGTGGGTGCCTATTTCCGACCTTTCTCACGGCACATCAATGGTTAGACTGAGAATTCTCGTCGCAAATCAAAATTCCACTGGAGCTCCAAGCGGATTTGTACACGCAGCCTTACAACACGGTTTACAGCTCTTCGAGTCACGGTAAAATGTAATTTTTGGTACATAGCTAATTTAGACTTTACACGTCTGGTGTGGGTGCTTGCATTTCTTTAGGAATCCGCCGTCTTGGTTTGTATAGAAATGAATATTAAGTGACACATACACGTAAGAGAGTGGTAATAGGTGGCGTTCCTATATCGGTGTGATTGTTTTGTTGGTCACAATGATTTACATGATTATTGTATATAATCAATAAATTGCTTTTGAAATAAAGGTTGCATTTTATTTCTTCAAGTGCATGGACAAACATTCCATAGGGGTCAATATACTAAGGTAATCTGTACCAGCACAGGTACATTTAACAGGCAAAAGGAAAGGTAACGTCTGCCGAGATTCAGATATGTTACGGTATTCGTTGGTACCATGGTATGGAGTAGAGATCTAGAGCTAGAGTATGTGTCAAGGCGTTCTTGAGATATCGGATTCAAGGTATTTATGATGTTGACTTTTGACCTCCAACATCAAAGAGGTCAGTCCAGGGGTCAGGCGGTAGGCTAGGCCTCCTCCAGGGCGCTGAGGTGTGGGTGTGTGTTTGCAAGCAGCCCTGGGCCTAGGGAAGCTCTCCAGGTCATACTTGGGGTGAGGTGGCAGCACTTGGATATACAGTGCATGAAAACCATTGCGGAAAAATGCATTGAAAAATGGCATTTATCACATTATTCCAAAATTAGAATCTTTTTCCCTAATCTTCTGCCAATTGTGCCATTCATATCACTAAATATATCGTTGTACTGTCACGTTGGGTTAACCGAGCTAGCTAATGTTTGCACAGTAAACGGAAAGTGAATGGGAACGGCTAGTGCTGTTCGCTAGCTAGGTAGCAGATAAGGACTTTGGTTAAACTTGCAAACTAACCTGAAATAACACACGTTCAGCAACTTTGTGGTAGTCTACTAGTTCTAGCAAATCTATGTTAGGTTAGTTATCAACTGTCTCTGGGTCTAGAGCCTTTGAGAACAAATAACTTAGAACAAGAGCTTTCCTGAGACAGTGACAGATCACAAAGTTAGTTTTCTCTTTATTTATTTAGTTGGAAAATACAACTTCAATGTCTGAATGTTAGGAAGACATGTGGCTTGTAGAAAATGGGTTTGTAACTTACATTGATGAATGTAGGGAAATTCTGCAGATGAATCCTTGAAGCTAACATGCAGACGCCAAAGACTGAGCTGTATTTCGCATATGTCCCTTGCTGGCCACCGTTATTTTAAAATGGTGCACGTACATGGAGAGTCAACCCTCAGCTATGTAGTATATGTAAATGAGGATTTCTAATCCAATAGGTATGCTTCAAATTGGTGGTGGTGGTAATTAAACATGAATGGGACCATATTTATTGTATTTACAAATACAAAGAGCTCACTCATTTATTCCACAATACAATTCTGTGCAATAGAAAGTTTAATATAATCTCATTATTAGTCATGCCACTACAATTCATAGAAAATGCCTGTTACAATCTGTGCTTCTCACATAAAGCGTATGATTAGTTCTGGGCATAGAGATGTAAAAAGGCAATTTTATTTTTTATGTTGTAGTACACAATACATATCCACAGCATGCATGAGAAAGATGTGATGAGGGGCTGTCCAGTGTGTCTGGGCGTGACCTGGAGAGCACCACAGCCTGGGGTGGGGCCTGTGGAGAGCAAAGCTAATGGGTCAGGGCCCTTTGTGGATTCTGTCGTGTCTAATACCACTGTGAGCCAACCTAGTGCCTTGAGATAGTGTTTATTGCTAATGACACTAAATAAATGCTAAAAGTTCCATGTAATTTGAATTATAAATAAAGCCATGTGTATTCTAACGCTGCAAAACAAACTGATTTATCTCATCAAAAAATATATTTTTACATTTTCAGTTCCAATTAAATGGATGGATACAACACATGACAGAACTCTTAAGAATAAAAGAGCAGATAATATGAGGAATTGGGACTAAATTACCCGCTACAGAGACCTTGTTGCTGTCTTCCCCATTAAGTGTTTCTTTGTGTTTTGCTCGGGCCTTATTAAAATAATGTAACATTTTGGAGTGAAAATGCAAAGCAGTAATCCAAAACTAGATGCCAATATGGCAAATATCTCAACTGCAACTGTGAACTTTCCAGGAGAGCTGACATAAGCAGGAATAAAAGTGATCCAGACTGCACAGAATATCAGCATACTGAATGTGATGAATTTGGCTTCATTAAAGTTATCAGGTAGTTTACGAGCCAGAAAAGCCAGTATGAAACACAATAGTGCAAGGAGTCCAATATAGCCTAATATGGACCAGAATCCTATAGCTGAACCCACATCACATTCAAGAATTATTTTATTGTGGTTAAGGTTCATATTCTTGTATGGGAATGGAGGGGATATAGTTAACCACAGGACACATATAAGCACTTGTATGAGAGTGAAGCCAAGAACACTGAGTCTCTGTTGCAGAGGCCCAAACCACTTCATGACATTACTGCCTGGAAGAGTGGCTCTGAAGGCCATTAACACCACTATTGTTTTCCCCAGAACACAGGAGATGCAGAGAACAAAGGTGATCCCAAACGCTGTGTGACGCAACATACAGGACCACTCAGAGGGCCGACCAATGAAAGTAAGAGAGCAAAGGAAACACAGAGTCAGTGAGAAGAGCAGTAAAAAACTCAGCTCTGAGTTGTTGGCTTTGACAATTGGCGTCTCTCTGTGTATGTAGAACACAGCTGCCACCAAAATGGTAATTAATGTTCCAAACAAAGAAAAAAATACAAGAACAATTCCCATAATTTCAGAGTAAGAAAGGAATTCAATATATTTTAACACACACTGATCCCTATTCTCATTTGACCAGTACTCCCCATCACAAGGTATGCAGTCATTAGAATCTGAAAAAATATTTAAAAAGATGATGTAATGTTTCATCATATATATGTCAAAATATATGTTCTAGTTGGATTGAAATGGCATATACCTGTTTCATTGCTGATCTCTCCCTCTCCACATGGTATACAGTCATAGCAGCAGACAGGCCTGCCTTTCTGTACAGCCTTCCTGGTGCCTGGAGGACAGCTCTCACTGCATACAGACACAGGCACCTTTTTGATATAGAGAGGGACAAAATAACCATAATTAACTGCTGTAAAACATTAAGCCATTAGTTGAATCTATAGTATTAGCAGATTCCTGCTGTTCTTATACAGTGATCTTGTTTTTATGCTTTACCTTGGTTTGACCACCAGCCCATATCATGCCGACTTGGTCCAGAATAAAACGCTGCTCTGGGGGCATTGATGTGTCATACATTCCCACAGATCTGAACTGCAAAGTTCCATCATCATCCGGCTGCCAATTGACCAGCTCATACCTGGCTGCAGGGTCTCCCTTGGAGTCAAAGAAAATCTGCTCCCCAGTTTTAGAGGTGTAATTAACCTTCTTTAAATATTCAAGCACCTGTTGGTTAAATTAGTAGTCAAATTCACATTGTTCAAATTACTTTTTTTGAATTATACTCTCTTGATCTTAAATGTACCTTTTCAGGAACTAAAATATTTCTATGGGTTTCATTGGAAACTGCTGCATCCATGAGAAGATTATGTAGAGAGTGTGCAATGGCATATACAGCTGTGTAGACTTTATTGGAGATGCGCAGCTCAGAAACATCTGTGTACTGATTCTGCAGAGTCTGTAAGCTCTCTGATCCTGTGCACTGCGTGCCTTCAAAGGCGGCGTTTTCAAATGAGCACTGAAATGCTGTCTCCCAAAACTCTCTGAGTAAGAGGTTTTGTGGTGCTTTCGAGGGATGCACATTGATGAGAAACTCCTTCAAGCCTTCCAGCTTTACATTTCCAATTGCAAACCCTACAGCACCCGTTAAGAATCTGTAGGCTTTTGTTTCCGATAGGCCTTTAGAAGTGATCCATGACTCACTGCCCACCCATTGCAACCCTGACACGTTATGTTGTGCCAGCTCATTTAAAAGAGGAATTATGTCCCCAAGTGCTAGAAATGCCACCACTACTTTGGCAGTGGCCGTTTTCATCACCTCAATGATCCTCAGTAAATCTTCTTTTGGATCCGTTCGGAAATAGGCTTCAGAATACTCTACACAAATACCAAGTTCTTGTGCAACTTCCACAAAGGTGGCAATTCCATTATTCCCATAATCACCCCTACTTCTGACAGCTCCAACCCAAGTCCAGCCAAATAGCTTGACCAGTTGTGCCAGTGCTCTGCTCTGGTAGTAGTCACTAGGAATAGTTCTGAAAAAGGTTGGGAACCTCTTTGTGTTGCTGAGACAAGCACATGTGGCAAAATGACTCACCTAGAAATTGGATTAAAAGGCAAAAAGAAGGCTGAATGAAAAACAATTAAAGTTGCCTAGCATCAGAAATATATAATTTTTACAGTCTTGTTGATAATAATGTACGTTTTTTTAAACATAATTATAATGTGTTACCACAGGAATGCTGAAGGGTCCCACTGCAGATGACATGCCAATAGTGGGAGAGGAGCTAGATTCCCCAACAATGGCTTGAACAGCCGGTGGTCGTTGGCATGATTCTTCACTCAGTGTCTCCCCATAGCCATTCATCAAAGCCATAGCTGAACGGATTGCCAGGGAAATAGAGCCACAGGAGTCATATATTTTATATCCCAGAGTTGTGCCAGGGAGGAGGTTTGTGTTGTTGTTTATTTCCTCTATCGCAAAAATAAGTGTCTGAGCAAACTGAAACTCACGCAGATTCAGTCTGTAACAATATTCATGATATACAAAATACAAGGACTTAAAATAGTTGATGAAACCTAACAATGTTAGTCTTTACAATAATTGAAACCTAATAATGTTATTAGTCTTTACAATAATTTAGACATTTGTGCCTTTTTCAAAATGTAAAGTTATAACTCATTATCCATTAATGTAAAATTAATAATAAATAAAATAGGCTCCTCTCAGTACAAACCTTATACAAGATGTAGGCTCTGGCTCTGATGTAAAAGTATGAGTCTTCACCTGTGGCTCTCTGTGTATTGAAAAAACTGCCCCAATATTGATATCTCCCTCGGATGACAAGAGAGGCCGTGCTGGCTGGCCCAGCAGACTGCAATTCTGCTGCATCAGTCCATTAGCACACAAACTTGCAAGGAGTAGAAGCAGAGTTGTCTGTATCATGACTATGATACACAAAATGCAGGCCAATGAAATGATAAAGCGAGGAGCCCCAGTTTATAGTGATCAAGATACCCCCACAGGGACCATAACTCCTCCAATAACACATGCAAGCACGTGAATTCAGCCTGAGCATAGAATAATGGCTGATTTAATAACTTGTGTGTATATTGGCTGAATTAATAGCGATGTGTGTATAAACTACATCTACCACATAGCAGTGCAAAATAGGACCACATCACATCTAATACAGTATGTGAAGAAAATAAACTATGCCCCGCCGTGCTCATTGCAAAGAGCAAGTTTTGCATTCTCTCCCGCTGATGATACAATTATTGTTTAACAAAGCAATACAATATACATGGTTCATACCACTGCTTGGTTGAATTTCCTATTCTGATGCGGTCTTTAGAATGTCAATTATTTTTCATATATTTGCACACCTATGAAGTACTTCCAGTTTTTTGGCCGCATTAAGCTTGTATATGAATTTGCCAAACTCCTTGTGAAGTTTAAATTAACTGTCATGTTGCAACAGAGTTACTAATTAGCGATCTTATACTGTCAGAGCTTGGCCTGATATGCTATAGCCCCAAATCGCAAACAGTGGCATAGTTATCGGCAGTAAGCTAAACGCTTCCCAAATAGCATTTTTTAACCAGTAATATTGTTCAAAACATCACCAAACCTCTAGCCTGGCGAGCCAGACCCACATTAAAATGTAGGGTCTGGGCACTCACCGTTCGCAGTGCTCAGTACGAGGGGCGGGATAATCAGTTGTCTTTCAAATTCCCTCTGCACGCAATAGGACGCAATAGGATATTTGTTTTCAAGTAGCAAAGAATTCAAGCCAAACCGTTGCAACTTTGCCATCAATCATTATGTTAAGCCCACCAAACGACTATACACGATTTCAATGCCTGATTAATTCGATTTCTGGAGCTCACAAGCCAACGGAGAGTTGCTAGACTAGCCCTGGCAGCAAATGTAAATTCGCGTCTAGATTTCTAGGCTACCAAACCTCGTCAGTAGCTTGCTTAGGGCCTCTACACATAAAACGAAGCACCAACAACCTAGTTAGCGAACCCGGAGTTTATTACAGAAGACTGTTAAGAACACTTACCAACTGTCTCCCTACCAGCACCGCAGTCACACTATCCGGATAAATTCTTTGGCCACCTCTATTAATAATTTACGGCTCCCATTGACTTCCATTCAACACATGTAAACAACAAACAACGAAAAAAAATTCTTCGGATAGCACAACTGCGGTAAGTCTCTTCATACTAAAAAACAATACCAAATAGATTTTTGATCTTAATATAAGATTAATTACTGAACCCTAGAGGGGTCATTGTAAGATATTTTTTGGTGTATATCCAACGAGAGCACAATGTAGTAAAAAAAGCACACAATATACTAAATTGTGCACACAATCTAGTAAAATGAGGCCACAATTTAATAGAATGAGTGCACAATTTACTAAAATGAGTGCACATTCTTGACATACAAAAATATCTTGCAATGACACCTCCTGGGCTCCGTAATTAATAACACTTTTCATTCATTCATTCAATCTTTATTTATTATCAGAGGTTCATTGAGGTAAGTCCTCATTTTCAGTGAAGCCGGGATTACACAGTGGCAATGGAATATCAAGAGATTAGTATAATAATTGTGTAAAATAAAACAAATAATAAGACAACCTACATAACATTATAAAGGAGGAAGGGAAAATAAAAATACAGAAAATATGAATAATAAAATAATAACAATAACAAAACTAGAAAATGTAATTCCAGGGAATTACTATTGCATGTAAATTTAAAAACTGCTGTGTATAACATTACTTACAGTATAATTATTCAGATTACATAGACTTACAGTATTCTTGACAACCACCTACTTGGTTAGATGTTAGCTTAGAGTATATGACAGTCAGTACAAATAGTCAATTCAATATCGATCAATATTGATTTTAATACAGTACTGCAGAAACAGCAGAATGATACTCAGAACACACTAATGAACACTTAACCAATGCAAGCTTGAAGTCAAAAAATCAAAGTTGTTGAAACCAAATTTTAAAGTTAACCAATAATAAGACAGATCTATTTATCAGTTTTAATTCTGAACTGGCAGCAACAGCTAGAGGCCTCAGTTAATGACAATAGGTCAAATTTGATGGTGATATATACTGAAGAATAAAAGAGTCAGCCCTTCAGATGATCAGTTTTAGACAGAACTTAGATCTTAATTTTCACACAGCACAGCTCAGGTCTAAAAACAGAGGTCTAACAGCACAGCTAAGTTTCACAGATGTTACAGCACAGGTATGAGTCAAAGGTATGAATGGTTGACAAATATGATTCACAAGTATACAAGTTCCATATAGTTAGTATAGTCCTCACACAACAATATAGTTCTCAGAATGTCTCAGTGTAGATCTTGGATAAGTCTCAGTATGGTTAAATGGTATGTGCACAGATATGTTGAGATATGGTCACATGTTTGTAAGAATGTATGTTAGTAGGTTGCTAGCAACATTGTCAGAGATGTATGGTTGACAGGTATGCACAGACAGGCACACACGTAATGTCATACACAGTCATCACCACTGGTCTGATCTGGAACCTTAAAGACAAAAGCAAGTTTAACAGTTATACCACAACAATACAAGGAATGTCTGCAATTGTACAATTGTTCATTACAACTAATTTATTTAAGTGAAGTTGTTACATTACATTAGGCTGACACATTTTAATCTAACAACTAACATGGTAAACAGTTTAGGGCAGTTCCAGCGTTATGGATGTGACAATTGGACTCATATTGGTAAACAAAATGCCTTAGAGTGGGTGCAAAATTAGTATCAGTGAATTAATTTGCATAACTTTTAATGTAACCTCTGTCCTCTGAATACTGAGAAATCCTCAAATTTCAAATAATCAATTTCATCCTAAGAATACAAGGCATTTTATCAGCGTTATGGATGTGACATGAAATGGACACACTTTTGTGAGAGATTACAGGTTTTCTACAAACTCTGTGAATTTTGAAGGAAACTGCCGAAACTATGATATATGTAGCATGAAGGAGACTTGAATGAACACAAAAAGTGTGTTTTTGAAACTATGCATCATTTTCATAATGCATTATGTAGGAAAAACTGGCGTTATGGATGTGACGGTTTCACGTTATGGATGTGACGTGTCTGAACCAGTCCTCGACAAACTACATAAAACACATAATTAAGTAGTGAATTTTGATATGAAACAATTGAAATAGTAATCATGAAAAACTAGCGATGAAATTATTGCTTCCTCAGTGCCCACTAAGATCCACAGGAAGAATCAGGACAACCAGTCATTTAAAATATAAAAAAGATTTTTTTTTTTCTTTTACCGTCATCAATTTTGGTCAGTGATTCCCGGGTTACTGAAACACCAGGGAACATGAAACTTGGTGGCCACTCCACCAAATAACTAGCCCTACCTGAACCGTTGCACCCAAGATGACAAAATATTTATGGTATGTTAGTCTCAAGAGCCCACATCAACCTAACCCACTCATTTGTGATTTGCACACATAAAGTACATCCCCACTAACACAAAACGTTAAGGGAACGTTCGGGAACGTTAGTGTATGGTTCCCTAAAGGGTAGTTCGAACCAAACCAAAAACGAACGGTTAGGGAACGTTACCTAAGGGTTTCTTAACGTTCCTAAACGTTAAGGGAACCAACCAACCAAAACGTTCTCCTGTGGTTGCACAGTACCTTCACACAACGTTCCCGTTTAGTTGTTATTGGTTGTTTTTGGTTGTTCTGAGTGCACCCCCACGCCAGTAGGGGGAAGACGCCTGGTCTGCATTCAGAACCGATTGCAGTTTCACGTTGGATTAAACAAACAATAATACTTCGGTAAATAAAATATAAAATATTTTTATAATAGTTTTCTGCTATCACTAGAATACATTCAGAACATGTTTCATTTGTTCCTGTAGCCTACCATTACCATTTTATATTCACACATTTTACATTATTTGCATTCGAGGCTTCTGATTAGGTGGCAATGACGTCAATGGTAATGCGTCTCTATTCATTCCAATTCCATGCCGTGTTAAATGTGTTGGCATTGTGTGATTGATTGCGCCTCTATCAGCTTTAGAAACTGGAGACAATAACAGCTATAGTCGATACTAACACAAGCTCCATTTCAGTTTTTGAAGTAACATACAAAATGTTTGCAGTCACTTGATTTAGATCCACTCAAATGATTGGTCTTATCAAATCTAAGTAAGGTAAACATCATATCAAGATAATATTTATTTTAGGCTAATATAAATTTTACTAAATAAAAAATATATACTTTTGTGCTTTTTTTACGTATTAGGTGAACTTTAAACAAAAATCTATCAATAGAACACTTTTCACAACTAAGAAAATTCACTTCTTTCATTTCACAATTCACTTCAGTTCAATCAGACAGGCTCTCCCTTACACGTAGGCCTACCCCCACGCCAGTAGGGGGAAGACAGCGCCTCTGCTTTCAGGTGATCGATTGAAGTCTTGTCCTGACTTCCGTTAACGGGCTCTGTTTGAATTCCGTGATTCTTGAACGCCGCTGGAAGAAGTCTTGGAATGGATTACACTCGTCTTGAATTCGATCTCACGAAAGTAAGTGAAATATGTTACAGTTTCATGATGTAGGCCTAGTGGTTGTAATGCAAGAGTTTGAGGTTTAACCTTAAGTCCTTTCACTTGTAGGGCTTTGTTATATTCCGATTCTGCCAAGTTTGTAATTTACCAGAGCACATTGCTCGTTCGTCTTTGTTTGAGCTGTTCTCAACGTGTTATGTTTTGCAGCATTGTATGTTTTGTGTCATCGTGTTAACCTGCTCACGTTGATGTTACAAATAATAGCACTAGGCTACCGTTTCTTTTAATTAGTTTTAGTGTACAGTCAGTCCTTTTAGGCAAGTCACTCGGCAGCAGTGGTGTAGGCTAGTGGATATAGGCCTACTGTATGTAGCTGGATCTAGGCTACTGTGATGTAGGCTAGTTAGCTGTAGTGGGTAGGCTATACTGTGATCAACCCCAAATGTATCCTAGTCTATTTTAAGTGGGTATACTAAGATGGTGATGCTTTTTAAGTTGGTATAACCTACTGAACAGTCCTGCATATGTAGGCTACACTAGAGCCATAGAGATGGCTATAGATAATGTCAGAGAATGTCTAATAATCCTTAGAAGGGCTCTGATGTATAGGCTACGCTGTCGGCGGCCATTTTGTAACACAGTTGATCGGATAGACGATTCAAGTGAATAGACCTCTGAATTTTGCCTTCAAAAAGCTGAGTAGCCTATCTTGCAATTTTTGCTATGGGAAAATAACATGGGGAGAGAATTATTGCACTCTCCCGGGGACGAAGAAGTCTGAAATGCAGACATTTTGCTCAACACACGTTTGTCCTCTGCCTTCGAGTGGTAGGCTAACTGTGATCTTCAACAGGCCTACGTTAAGACAGCAACTTAGATTTTTGCTACCCCAGACCTAACTTGCAATGTAACTTGTCATAGGTAGTTAGGTTAAATTAACACCCTGATCT
Source organism: Alosa pseudoharengus (assembly GCF_046254945.1). Classification (NCBI taxonomy): domain Eukaryota; kingdom Metazoa; phylum Chordata; class Actinopteri; order Clupeiformes; family Clupeidae; genus Alosa; species Alosa pseudoharengus. The sequence continues at coordinate 7,242,239 of NW_027468598.1, read as the reverse complement.
CCTTATAGGCAAAGATGGCAGTTTTGGTTCCTTTTTGTAGGCGAACTTCAGAGGTCTGTTGGGAAGCATACAGGAAGGGGTGGAATGTGTGTAGTAGGCTATACACAGCTGCCATACTGGCTTTACAAACTAAGCCCATGCATTTCTATGGATGCTGTGTCTCCCCATTAGAAATTCTCTGGGCTACAATACAAAAATCAAGTCAAAAGCTGGGCCAAATATCCAGTCAAGAAAATCTGGTTGTGTACAGATGACTGATTGCTGCAATACTATCAATAATAGTTTTCTCTATATGGAAATACGGCTTTGCTCTACTACTGGCTCACAAAAACGTTGTTCTCTTAACGAAGATTCATACACCAAAGCTATGGAAAAATGTCAGCGGCTGATGGACACTTCTAGCATTGAGGCGGAAGAAGATGCGAGTGTCCACAAAAGGCAGTGCATGGTCACGTGATGGTAAGACCTCTTAAATACAGACTACATTATTTGCACAATTAAAATATTCTTTTTGCAATCAGTGCAGATTGTATGGTCTTTTATTTCAGATGAATCCGTTCCGCAAGCAAGAAAGCATTCCAGGATGGTGCGTGTGCCTGGAAACCCTGTCTGTAAGTTAACATTTATACATGTATTATTTAAGAAAACCAGTTGAGTCATATTTCCTACCATGGAACTACTGACATTCATGTTTATTAACCTAGTGCATATCATGTTACTGTTCTGATGTATTTGTCTCTTCCTGCCTTTTATTAGGTCAGCAGATGTCACTGCCTCCACCACCTGCATGCGAGTTTTTCTTTTTAGCGATTGTTTAATGTAACAGCATAGGTTTATCTTTTGCAAATGTCATGTGCAAGAAACCTACCATAAATTAACTGACCAATATTCATATTTACTTTCTTTTTAGATGAGTCAACACCACACAGGCAACCAGCTCATTGCCCAGAGCTGGATGGGTCTATTATAACGCCTGCCACTTCATCTTGGGACCCAGTTGAAGGTACAGTGTCTTTGAATTTTCCATTTCCAAGTAAATACAATTTCATGACAAGGAACTTGAGAGTAAGTAACTTTTTTTTTTGTTGTAAACAGCACAAGTGACTCATCACACAGAGGGAGGTGGCTTGGCCATGGAGACGGAAATAAGAGGTAAGAACACTCACTTAATTTGTTCACATATGCAGGTATATAATGTATTTAACAACTAAAACTAACACCATCCATTTTCCATAGCAATAAGGACAACCATTACCGCATGGCACAGCGAATGGACGCATTTGAGGAGAAGATGGATGAGCTGCTCGTGCTCTTAAGGAGCTCCCAGTCACCTCCCTCTGCTCCAGTCGATGACATATTGCTGTCGTCCTGCTCGACAGTCACTGAGCTGCAGGAGAGGAGGAACAAAATGCCCTCCCTCCAGGACTTGGGTGCCAGTTGAAGGTACAGCGGCTTTGAATTTTCCATTTCCAATTAAATGCAATTTCATGACAAGGGATTTGATTGTAACTTAACTTTTTTGGTTGTAAATAGCAGAACACGTCGCACAGAGGGAGGTGACTCAGCCATCGAGATGGAAATGAGAGGTAAGAAGACTCGCTTAATTTGTTTACATATGTAATTTTATAATGTATAACAACTAACACTATCAACTTTTCCATAGCTGTGAGGACATCCATGGTCCGCATGGCACAGCGAATCGACTTGATTGAGGGCAAGATCGAGGAGGTGCTCAGCCTCTTAAGGGGCTCACAGTCACTTCCCTCTGCTCCGGTTGAAGACCTTTTGCTGTCCCCCTGCTCGACAGTCACCGAGCTGCAAGACTTGGACCAGAGTCTTGGTAACCAGGAGAGGAGGAATAAAATGGTAATTAAATGGCCATAGTCCTGCCCTTAAGATAAACACTATGTAATTGCATAAATTCAAATCATTATAACTGAACTGACTTACAATATGAGATTGTATAAGCTCTCCACTTTCTATGTGTTGTTCTATATAATTTGTATTTCTGTGTTTTACAGCTACTTTTCTTGGCGTCCCTTGGAGGGTTGACTCCAGGTGCTGCCATCCGTCGTATGCTACGGCGGGTGGCAACCAACAACGTTCTAAAGGAGTACAGCCTGCGGGGCAGGAAGGCCAAGAAATCCTTTCAGGACCTAACCCTCTGCAGGGTTTTAACAGGCAGGTGTTATTTTATTGTTCACATCAGTATTATGCTTAACTTGGCTGATAAGAAGTTTTAATTTGACTTAACTTTTCTCATTTGTTGATTTCTACTATAGCTGCGGCCCAGAAAAACTTCCCTGCGCTAAATGCTGCAGAGGCGGAGGACCTGATTGGGCTAGCACTGAAGTTTGCCCCACACAGACGGTAAATTGAAATTTGTTCATAACAATCAAAGTAATGGGAAAACTACTTTTTTTGTGATCAGAAAAAAAAGGGTTGTTAGTAAGGCACTTTGTCTTGTTTTTTTCAACATGTTCATTCTTAGTATGACATCAAACTTTTTTTTTTTCTTTTTAGGCAAGCTGAGGACTGATCTTGTTGAGACTCGACTCGGACTTGAAGGACTGGAGCTCTATTTTTTTTTTTTTTTTTTAAAGCTTTTGTATTTTTTTTTGTTGTATTAAACCTTTTGTATTTTTCTTTAATTAAAGCTATAGTATTTTTTTGTATTACAGCAATTGTAATTTTTACACACAAAAACAACCACACACAGGAGCAGCTTCTTTCGCACTGTTATCACTCTGTGGATAAGTACTTACTTTATCATTCCAATATACGTCTTGCACTCTACATTTGCACTATTACTTTGCACTCAACAGCCCACTCCATGTGTACTTGTATTGGTATTATGTCTTTGTATATTGTGTTGGTATCTGCCACAATGTATATTGTTGTCTTTTGTACAGTGTGTCTATTTGTTGAATGTAGCACCTACCAAAGTCAAATGCCTTATGTTAATATACTTAGCTAACACTAAGTCTAATTTATATATATATATATATATATATATATACAGTGAGGCCTTTTAAAATTGTTTTTTTTTTGTCTTTTGATAATTTTATATTAAAGTTATAAGTTCCATCGATTTTGCCTGTTCATTCTTTCCTGCTAATATATAATAATGCATTCCTGCTCGTGCTGTTTAAAGTAATTGGTATGCAAAGGTTGCAATGTTAGGGGAGGGTTCCCTAAAGGTTGCAATATTTAGGGAAGGGAACGTTCCCTAAATGTTAGGGAACGTTATGGGAACAGTTAGGGAACGTTAGGGGAAGGTTTCTAAAGTTTGCAACGGTTGGGGAAGGTTTTTTAAAGTTTGCAACGGTTGGGGAACGTTAGGGGAAGGTTCTCTAAAGTTTGCAACCTTTAGATAACGTTAGGGGAACGTTCAGGGAACGTTTTATATAATCAAGAACTAACGTTTCCGGAACGTTCAGCAAACTTTCCATGGGAACCAAAACTTGCTCAAAAACTAACCTTAGGGTAACGTTTGGGAACCAAAAACTAACGTTTCCGAAACCAAAAACTATGGTTCCCAGAACATTTTGGAAACCATAAATTGTTAGCTGGGATGCACGCGCACATGCACACACGCACATGTACACACATGCACATGCAAGAACACACACACACACGCACGCATGCACAGTCGCACACATACAGACAGGCAAGCACACACACACACATAAACACATACAAACACACACACACACATGCACAAACATCCACCCACATGAATGCAGACACATAAACACACAAACACAGGCACGCATACGCACATGCACACACAAACACACACACTCTTATAAACAAAAGCAAACTCACATATGCACACACTCATTTACATGCACATGAGTTGCAGGAGTAGGAGATGGAGACAAATTGACAAGCGTGATTTATTTTTGCGAAGAGAATATGCAGGACTGAGAGGCGGTCATATTGCTGCCGTTACATGTTACTCTGTGGGTATTAGCTGGACCATGCTGGCATATCGCGTCACATTTAAAATTAAACTGTGTTATGCAGACGTGAACGGCAGGCTGAACAGATCTGCAACAGAAGGAGGTTGCTATGTTAACTCCAGCTGCAAAGTCAGCCATCTTCACCAGCTAACACGATAATCCAGTTACTGTACAACAACAGTATGACAGTTACGGGAAGATAATCGATCAGCTTTTCGTTATTAGGCCACTTGAAAATAGGCTATGGCTAGGCTAATCACTGGAGGTATTTTAATATTATGTTTGTTTTGCTAATGGTTAGGCAATGCCTCCCTGTGGTTTTGATCAACCTAATAATCTTTGAAATGTCAACTGTAAACACTAAGGTGAAATGCGTTGAAACTGACATGCCACCAGAACAGACGTTTTATCGGCTTTGAGGTATAATAAAGTCTCCAGTCTTGTAAATTCACATTATGTAACATCCATAACGTCACATCCATAACGCACCATTAAAGGTTTTAAAAGTAAGAAAGGGGCACAATTTGGTCATCACACTTTACATTGATATAAATCAGCTTTGCACAGACACTTTGGACATTGTCGCATCAACACTGTATGTGTAGCATAAACTTTTCCTATAAAACGTTATGGATGTGACATGGCCATGGAACTTGCTGACTTAAAAACAAAAGCCTTACAAATGTAAGGAGTTGTGCTCTTAAAGGCAAGCTGAGCATAGACATTGCTCTACCATTCCCTTGTCAATCTGGAATTTGTCAAATGACACAATTTGTTTGAACCTTGGGTCCATTTATCCACTTTTTAGGGACTGTACGATATTTAGCGGGGGGGAGGGCCGGTCGCCAGACGATCGGGTTAAAAATGTTCTGCCTGGCCCTCCCCCCTGGTCAAATTTTTTTTTCCAGGGGCCTCCCCCCGGCTCAAAACAATTCTCCTAGGCCCTCCCCCCTATGTGAATCAAATAAAACTGGTCGAAAATGACGTTTACAAGGTTAAAACGGCCAGCAAATGTCATAAGCACACATACACACACACGGGGCTACAAACCAGTGTTGCGCGAGTTTGGTCACAAGCGGCCCGCGGTCGCCCGATATTTTAATCAACCCGACCGCAACTCGGACCGCGAATATTAATTAGGACAAAATTATACCCGACCCGCGATCCGACCCGCTTATTTACAAAATGTGTGCTTTTGGTTATAGCCTGCATGCAGTAGTCCATTTCTGTAAAACAAACTAATTTATTTGCGAAACTTTATGCAGTAGAACTACACGCAGGCATGCAGGACATAGGCCTAATGTTTGCGCAGGAGAGAGAATGAGAATAAGACGCACGCAACCACTAGGATTAGAACACTAGGATAAGATTTGGCCATGGAAATACTTCTTTCGAAAATAGAAATGGGGAGGCAAGGTAGCCTAGGCAAGAGAGATACATTGCTGGTCAAAACGTTAGCGTAAGAACTGGTTTAAAATGCTGAATGAAGCACAAAGCTTTACTAAAGCACATCCACTGTTTAAAGTCACAAACACAACGAACTAAGGTAACTTTTATGCATGCGCGAACCAATACATACCGGTAGATATGGCTGTGTAGTCTGTGCCATAAAATTTATTCCTGCAGGCTGCCCGTTTCGGCTGTCATACTTTTAAATGGCTTCGCAAGAAGTAGGCCTACATAGACCATAACTTGTACTACTGTCATCTTCTTTAAGAACTTTTCCCAATATTTCCCATAGCCTATATCGCTTTTCCTGAAGGGGTGTCTTTATTATTTTAACTCGCGTCTTCAGCTTCTTTACTGTTGACTTAGCCTACTGTATTGATGCTTTACTGTATTGATGCTAGCCTTCTCGTGATATTTTAAGTAGGCAAATGACCCGAATATCATTAAAATATTTGGTTTATGACCCATAACCGCGGGTGACCTGCAAGCTTACGAGGGGAGTTGTGGGAGATTCAGGTACACTGTAAAAAAAGTCTGTAAAAATTACAGGGGAAAACTGTGAAATGGCAACAGAAACATACCATAAAACCTAAAACAGTATATCACTGTAGAAGAAACATCTAATTTCCCTAAATCAAGAAACGGCACAAAACTTTAATTTTACTGGCAAAATATGTGGAATATTACGGTGAATAACTAGATTTGGCAACAGTAATAGACCATAAAACCTAAAACAGTATACTACTGTTGAAGAAACATCTTATTACCTTAAAACAAGAAACGGCACAAAACTTTCATTTTACTGTCAAAATATGCGAAATATTACGGTGAAGAACTGTCAATTGGCTACAGTAACAGACCATAAAATGTAAAACAGTTTATCACTGTAGTAGATACATTGAATTACCCTAAATCAAGAAACAGCACACCACTTTATTTTTACTATCATAATATGTGTGAAATTACAGTGAAGAACTGTGAAATGTCAACAGTAAATGGGCATACAAATGTGTTTTTTTTTTTCTTTTTAAAAACGGCTGCACCCCTGGTAAAGTTGGGGGAAAAGAGGTATGAAAAAATACCTTTTGGTGATTTCTTAGTTTCAAAGTAAAAAATCCAAAACCTTGAAGACAAACATACTTACTTCCAAAATTACTGGCACCCCTCATGAACAAGTGTTACTGAACTTTTCCCCCCATTTTTGTTCAACTAGACTACTAGCCTACTGTTAATCAGTTTGAAGCAGTAGGCCTGACTTCATGTTTCACTAAGGCATAAAATAGTGACACTGAAGTCAAAGGTAATTATGAAGACTCTAATGAAGGGAAGGGTAGGCTACAAATGAAACGTCTACACTGTAAAAATTATAAGATCCTGGAGGAACTTTTAGGGGTTCTTCAATTTGAAACTGTGGGGGAACCTCAAAAGGTTCTTCGAAGAACCTTTAAAGAAAGGTTCTTTGAAGAACCTTTTCAAAGGTTTCTTGAGGAACCTTTTGAAGTTCATTACAGAACCTTCATTATTATTAACCTTTATTATTATTATTATTATTATTATTATTAGAATGTATTAACCTTTATTGTTATTATTATTTTTATTATTATAATGTGGGATAAATGTACATGAAACAACAGATGTATTTAAGCAAGAATTTAATCAAAAGCGTCAAAGCATGTCAATGGCAAAATATTAGGAATACTGTACATGAAAGGATGGACAGATAGATACATAAATAAATATATAAATAAACAAATAATACACAGGCTACATAGATGAAGGCATGAATGAAAACATCTATTAAACAATGCTATTAACAACACAATTTTAACTTCCTAATGTACATGAAATAGTCAATAAATGATTGATTGAACTACAGTATTTAAGTATGAAATTTGACATCCGAAATAATTCTTTTGTCTTAATATCACACATAGACTGTAAAAACAAAAATGTGTTGTTCACGGCCTTTGGGTATTCCATATTGAAAATTAAATAAACTGCTAGCAATGCTCCAATGCCCATCAACACATATTCTGGTGTTACGACGTCTTGTCCGTCCATGCAAAGTGTAATAGTGGTGTCTTCCTCAAAGGGGTTCCCTCTCATGCATAGGGTAGGTGTGGGTGTCTTGGATATCTGAAAAGTACAGAATAACAGTATTTAGAATGGTAATTGGTGATATTCAAGCCCATTGGCAGTGGAAGTTTCTAACAGTGTCAAATGACTGGTACTCTTACCTTATCCACAACGTATGAGCCTGTCAGGATTGTCCCCAAACAGATATGGCCGCTCTGCTGCAAAGAGTCCTGAATTTGAACAATACACTGGATAAGTCTTATAGCAGTAATAACATACTTGTAATTCCATACAGTTTTATAACAGTAATGACAAGTGTAAATCAAACTTCTTAATACCTTTGTATTTGTAGGTTGTCTCCTCACAGGCCTGATTTAGTGCGGATTGGTACTTAGGTCAATGTTATGCAGGTGCTGAATTTCAGAGAAAACTTTTAAAAATATAAGAACAAATTGCATGTTTGCTTGGCAGAAGAACATCTGAAAAATAATTTGCAGTGAACTAAATGCCAAATGTTAACTCACAGTTCAAATGTGGTGTAAAGCTGGGTATTCAGTAAGGATTTCCTGTGTGGAGTGGCGTTGAATAAATGGCACTCTGTCACTGATTGTTCTCCTTATTCTGTTTTCAATCGTATTTAGATCAGGGTTTACTTTTCAACACTGCTCCTTCATTTTTGTCTCATTGTCCTGTAAATGTTACATTCAATTTAAAGTAAAGGTCAATTTGGTTAAAGAAATGTAATAAGTAGTAATATATGGTGTTTAATCATCATCTGAAAACTTACATTGGATTTGGATACGCTTTCATCACCGAGAACATGTAACCTGTCAGTGTAAAAAGATTATCAGTGAACATATGCACACGCACGCACACACACACACACACACACACACCATACCTGAACTACAGTGTTTGCATCCTGGGTAGCAGGTATCTGTGTGAATAGAAAAAAAAATAATAAGTGTGGTTTCCCTTGAGTTTTGTCCTGGAATTAAAGTAAACCTCAATAAGGATCACAGTGAAGTGTAATTCTGAAAGCTTCTGCTTGAGATACAGATGCATTTTGCTTTGTGAGGAAAAGGTGACTTGCCTGTGATGAATTTTGCCTTTTCCCATCCTTTGCTCGATGGTATCCAATTTCAGGAAGGCTCAGTGGGATTCTCTCCTTCTTGAATTTGTTTTTAGCATTCCCAACCAACTATAATATGAAAGGTTATATAAACCAATTAGCCTAAAGGAAAATTCAAATGCAATGGCCTGGTTTATACAGGTGTTAAGCAACATACCAACAGCAGTGAAGAGTGTCATAGTAGGCATACATGATTCAACTGCATCTGTAAGTGAGCAGACTACAACAACCTGAATACCCCTGACAGGACTATCCCATCCCATTATCCCTACTTGTTAGGTGCACTAAAAAAGGACCCTCACTACAGCCAGTAGGCCTAACTGTATGTTTATTACTTTAATAATCTACTTACATGCATATCCTGGTCCTGTGCGATCCCGGAGGAAAGGGTGCTTAGATACAGCAGCAGCACAAATGTTATGATACTGGATACCTTTGAAATTAAACATAGAGATGGAGTAGCCTATATTTTAAATGACTGGTTGTTGTTTTGCATGAATGCAAATGAAGAACAGTAAGTAAAGCTGTAGGCTACCTCATGCTATACACTTACCACATAGAAATTGAATCAAATAGGACCTGTATAATCTGCAAAATGAACGTCAGGACTTCCTCCATTAAATGTTAGCTTTCATTTCAGGAGAGTTGGAAACACGGGAAGTTGAAAAGTCTGTGCTGAAGGAGTAAAATAGACAGAATATTTGGCTAACATTCAGTTTAAGCATAGCATACAAGACAAGGCATAATGCTATCTTATAACTTAAAAAACTAACGGTAGGCTAAATAAGGCTAAGCTCTAACGTTATGTTAACGATGACACGTTGACCTTACCTTTAGTTGTATGCTATAGCCTATAATGAGGTCATGGTTAAAACGTCTCGTTCCATTTAATATGTAGAATATGTATCATTTAAGGTATAGTTTCTGACAAACGTCAACATTAAAAAAGCTTGAGATAGGGCTGTCAAAATGTTGCACTCACCTCCTGTAGTAACGTTGACTCAACTGTCAAATTCTGTTACCATGTTTAAAGAAGATTCCACACGCGCGTCATCGCCTCGAGCAACACCTGTGCGCCCATCGAGTTATCCGACCGTGTTCTGCAGCTATTTTGGCATAGGCAGTAGGCCTAGCCTATGCTCGTCTAGTTTTTCAAAATAGTTAATTACACACAATTAAGAAAACACCACACAAGTAGCTGAATTCTTCAGATCTTTTGCGCAATGAAACACAAGTCAAACTATAGGCGATTAGGGTCATCAAAACTCTTATTTTGTTGTCATAGCCTATCACAGGCCTAGTATCATATTATCTGATTAGGTTAGCTTATGTTTTGAATCAGTTAGGCCTAGGCTACACAGCAATATAGGCCTGTAAAAGATAAATTCAAGAAAATTATTCTTTCTCAGCTGGAGATCCTCCAGGAACCTTGATTAAATTGGGTTCTTTGAGGAACCTCCTTTCATACTGAAAAATCGTTAAGGTTCTTGCAGAGACCTCTAAGAGCATCAAGGCACGTTTGAGTTCTCAGAAGAGCCCCTGGGTTCTTGGAGTAACATTGAGGTTCTTCAAGGAACTATCCAATTTTTACAGTGTACTTGCTTGGAAATGCCCATATTTAATATTAAAAAACCTTATTGGACATTATTTGATTAAAACAACTATTCACCAACTGGAACACTTGGCATTCAAAGCCATTTTATTTGGAGAGACCATATATGTGTTGTTTGCATAGACTGTATATATAGAACTATGGTTGTTTGAAGCAGGCGGCATGCACATGCGCAGACCAGCGTAGCGCGATGCCTCGTGTGGTGCAGACTGAAGAGACGTTGAGAAAAGCAAAGCATCTTGGCCATCTCGACTCGGATAAGAAGACCAGATCTAAGGTAATATACATATATTTTTTGTCCTTATAATTCTATCTCACTGCGCTGCCTGTAGTGATTATATATTTGCCTTGTCTTTTGTGTCTATTTATCGGGCTAATTCTAGGCAGATTATTATGTTTTCGCCCTATCGAATCCTTAGCTAGCTAGGTAGCACTAACCCCACTTGCTGGTGTGCTACGTACTGACGGTAGGCTCAATAGGCTGTGTAAAATATTAGGCTACATTGCAATGCACTATGCTTAACGTGTTCTTGAGTCTGTCGTGCAGTTTAGACATTGTAAATCTAATTGTTTATTCGAGTTGTTTCCCATACTTCTGGGAATATGTCTTGTATCCAGGGATGTGAACCTTTTAAGCTAGCAGTGTTTTTCACAGGTAACGCGTGACAATATTAATTAGCTTGGCTAACGTTAGACGTTTGCAGTTAGCTAGGTTAATGTTAGTTGAAGTTTGCTATCTTATGGTGCATCTCAACAGTGTGTTGCCCTCAAACTTAAATGTAGCTTGAAATGTTGAATTGTTATTTTTGTGGAATGTCGGTGTAGTCATTGAGAAGCTTATTCTTCATTGCAAACTTCGATACTAATTTTCCCTCGCTTCTGTGAATACTGGGTGTGGCATAGTCTTGTACCACCTATTTGAACCTATCACATGACAGCGTTGTTTTTCGAAAGTAGGTAACCGTTGACTCTTTTAACTAGACGAATTGCGCCTTTTTTCAGTGGCAGGGCTCACTTTGTTTAGCTATGCTGCTCTGTACGGATGGTTGTATCGATTTGTCCTGCTTTGGCGAGAAAAACTATTTTTTATTCGAGAGCTAACGTTAACGTTGCTAATTTTTTGCTACTCTGTTTTTTACTCTTTGACTCTGAGAGGGCCGTTGGAGGACAGCTCAGGTGACATCAAGGATATGGTGCTTCTTCTTCTCTCCTACTTCAATGAAAAAGAGGAGAACCTCTTCCACTACGTAGAGGAGACATGCCTGGCAAATGAAGTACACGTGGAAGGCTTGCCTGTGACCCCTTGCATCATTGTATGTGGTAAGTTTATTCCAGTTTACTGAAGGGGTCTGTATGGACATGTTACGTAAAATGCACGGTGACATGTAAAGCTTAACTCTCGCCAGAATGTATCCAAGGGTGTTTTTCTGAATGTACTCAAGTCAAATTTTCGTTTAAAAACATAACTAGTCCGAAGCGCCACTTTTAAGCTTGTCCTGTTGTCGTTTTCGAGTCAAATGGCCTTTTGAATGGGAATCGTAAGGGCACTGCTACTTTCATACCTACACAACATGAAACTTTGATTGAAGTATCATCAGTGTCTGTCTCTACGCATGAACTTGAACATTGAGAACATTGTTAGTGTACACATAGACAAGTTTAAAAGTGGCGCTTTGGACGTATTTATGCTTTTAAAAGAATGTTTGACTCGTGTACATTCACAAAAACACCCTAGGATGCATTTTGGCAAGAGTTACGCTTTAAAAGGGATATTCCACCATTTGAGGAATTACTCATTTTCCACCTCCCCTTGAGTTAAACAATTGATTTTTACCTTTCTCCAGTTCATCCAGCCGCTCTGAGTCTGGCGATACCACTTTTAGCTCCAGCCTAGTATAGACCATTGAATTGGATTAGACCATTAGCATCTCGCCTACTAGCATCACGTTTAAAAGTGACTAAGATTTCTGGTAATTTTCCTATTCAAAACTTGTCTCAAGTTAGAAAGTGTAATAAGACCAACAGAAAATGAAACATAGTGATTTTCTGGGCTGATTTCACATGGAACTATACTCTCATTCAGGCAAAAGGTAAAAATCAATTGTTTAACTCACGGGGAGGTGGAAAATGAGTGTAATTACCCAAATGGTGGAATATCCCTTTAAAAATGCTAGTTATATTTTGTATTGAGAAAGTAATCATATTATGTGATTCACTACAAAACAGTCTGTTCTGTTATTGTGCATCATTCAAAACATTTTGTGTTTGCACTTGAATGGTAATAGCAGATGTGCTCTTCTTTGCAGGAACCTGCTGCTTTGCTGCAAGGCAGTTCATGCTCAGCATAGACGGCAAGATTGTGAACAACCATATCTCCAACTTCATCACTGCCATCTGCTTGATGTTTGGAAGCTACTACTGCCTGAACATCCACTATCCAGTAGATCTGGGTTCCACGCTAGAGCTCCTTCAGAGGTACAAGTGTGTGTGTGTGTGTGCACATTGTTTCTTTTTATTTACACATTTAGTTGGGTCATAAACCTCAATTCTGTGATCATTCTCTGTCTAATATATTGATGACTGATTTGACTTTTATACACACTTCATAAAAAAAATTAGACCCCATGACCCTCGCAAAAATGTCAACATTTTGCTAGAGAGCTGAATCCAAAATGGCTGCTGGCATCATCTTGATAAAGTATTACAAAAGTATTATTTAAAGGAAAATTCTGGTATTTAGCACTTTGAGTCCCTTTTCTGGTTTGTTTTGGATGAACTAGAGTGGTGGACACCGAAATTTTGAAGATTGGTCCTGTCTCGACCTTTCTGACTTGTTTTGAATCGCCTTTGACTACTCAGAGTGGCTGCAAACAGGCATACTGTAGGCTACTCAAACATGTCCTAAAAAAACCCTTAACGTTCGTTTTCAAAACTGCAACTCACCGAGTGGTTAGTGGTGTTCGTTGATGTTCCAAAACAAGTAGCGTATCGAAATACAGTTTCTGTTTCGTATTTTATTTGGCATTTTGTAAAACCCCCATTGATTTCTGTTGGAAGACTCATTGCACGTTGATATTACTGCGCCACCGTCTATGCTTCAGGTTCAAATATTGAGCGGTTGTGAGGTGTCTGAATAAATAGTTCTACAATACCAAATAAGACGGCTGGAAATCATACATTGCGCCGATATATTTTCTTTTAATAATCAACGAACACCACTAACCATTCGGTGAGTTGCACAGTTTTGAAAACGAACGTTAAGTGTTGTTTTAGGACATGTTTGAGTAGCCTACAGTATGCCTGTTGGCAGCCACTCTGAGTAGTCAAAGGCACCACCCCAATGATCTTCTATTACTCCTTGTAAACTTTACAATTTTGCCCTCCTGGATGGTGGCCATCTTGGGTTTTGGTCAGAACAATGTCTTAAAGGAATTATCCGGAGTAAAATGCACTTTAGATCGATTTACGGATGATTGGGGGTACATACGTTGAGTTGACATCAAAATCATGTCATTCGGATGTGTTTTGAGAAAGTTTGATGGTACCGTTTTCAGTCACAACTCGTAGCCTGGAAGTCAGCGGGGCATTTCAATTGTGCAGCTACAAAACGCTATTTTTATACCTCTTCTACAGTTCCAAACAACATAACACTTACGTGGTAGTGAGTAGAGGGTCCGTAAAGCTAAACCGAAGTATCCCGAGGTCTTTATGTGGTCGAATAGATAGTCCAGAATGAATTTCATCAAGCCAGTACCTTTCCGGATATTTTGCTATATTTGCCGCCACCTTCAGGGGAAAGTCCGTAGGAGTCTTATTGATGAGTGTGGAAACACGCTGTGGAAATTCAAAATTTCGTCGCCGTTTTAAAAAAAAAAAAAAAAAAAAAATAGTCCAGTATTTCTTTCGAAATTGAAATGAAGTTGTATGGACTGGACTATTTTTTTTTTTTTTTTTTTTTTTTTTTTTTTTTTTATATAAACGGCGACGAAATTGTGAATTTCCAGAACGTGTTACAACACACTCAGCAATAAGACTCCTACAGCAAAGATGGCAACATTTCCGGAAAGATACTGGCTTGATGAAATTCATTCTGGACTCTCTATTCGACCACATAAAGACCTCAGGATACTTCGGTTTAGCTTTACGGACCCTCTACTCACTACCACGTAAGTGTTATGTTGTTTGGAACTGTAGAAGAGGTATAAAAATAGCGTTTTGTAGCTGCACAATTGAAATGCCCCGCTGACTTCCAGGCTACAAGTTGTGACTGAAAACGGTACCATCAAACTTTCTCAAAACACATGAATTTTGAATGACATGATTTTGATGTCAACTCAATGTATGTACCCCCAATCATCCGTAAATCGATCTAAAGTGCATTTTACTCCGGATAATTCCTTTAATGTCAAGATTACATCAATCACAATCCTTTATGATCAATTTGCCACAAAAAGTGTCTTCATGCATCATTCTAGGTGCTCTGGTTTGAAAGTAAATTTGTAGATTAGAAATTATGTTTTTGCCCTACAAGATGGCAGCCATCTTGGAGTTCAGGGCCAAGATGATGTCTAAATCTCAAAATGATGTCAGAATCACAATCCTCATGGTCAATTTGCCACAAAAAGTGTCTTCATACATAACTGTCCTCTGTTAAATAATACTTCTGTAATACTTTATCAAGGTGATGCCAGCGGCCATTTTGGATTAGGCCCTCTAGCAAAAAATGTTGACATTTTTGTGAGGGACATGGGGTCTTGTGGGCAGTCGTGGTCTACTGGTTAGGGCTTCGGGCTTGTAACCGAAGGGTTGCTGGTTCGATCCCCGATCAGTAGGAAAAATGTTGGCAGGGAAGTGGTTGAGCACTGCTCTCCCATTCCCACATCCACGGCTGAAGTGCCCTTGAGCAAGGCACCTAACCCCTCACTGCCCCCCGAGCACTGTAGCAGGCAGCTCACTGCGTCTGGATTATTGTGTGCTTCACCTCACTGTGTGCTGAGTGTTTCACTAATTCACGGATTGGGATAAATGCAGAGACCAAATTTCCCTCACGGGATCAAAAGAGTATATTTTATGGTGTCTATTTTTTTTTTTTTTAGAAAGGGTTATATAAGTCAAATCAGTCGTCAGGGAATTGAGGTTTATGACCCAACTTATTTAGAACAAATCACTATATTAATTTAAATTGTTGTGTTCACAAAGGTGTTTCTTCAACATCAACCATGAGAGGGGCACAAAATTTGAAACAAAGAAGAACAAGAAGCAGCTGTCAGTAAACCCGAGAGTCCTCACCCTCATCACTGATCTCGCTGATCATGAGTGGACAGAGACAAATTAAACTGTGAGATTTTGAACATTTTGATGGCCTAACTTTATTATTTTGAAAATGGAAAATTCTAGTGCCATGTTTGTGTTAGTTCATGTTAGTATACTGTGCTGGAATTTTGATTTTCTGAACATTCTCCAGACTGTAACCAACAGCTTTAATAAAATTAGCATAACATCCCCTATATCCCTAGATTTTCCACACTGGTCTGAAGCAGTAGTGTTTAGTCACTTGCACCTAGCTAGCTGCTATCCCTAGATCTTTCATACTGGTTTGAAGTAGTTAACTGGCTACTAGCCCTAGACCTTCCACACTGGTTTAAAACAGTATTTTGTAGCTGCTTGCATTTAACTAGCTGCCATCCCTAGATCTCCCACACTGGTTTGAAGTAGTTAACTAGCTACTTTCTCTAGATCTTCCACACTGGTTTGAAGCATCAGTACCTAGTTGCTTATACATATATATATATTGTGTGTGTTTTATGCCTTTTTTATATTGTAATAAAACTGAGTTTTATATATATCCAGTGTGTCTGTTGTACCTCAAGGTCAGTAGCATAATTTATTTCCCATTTAATAGATGTGTGTGACAAATAATGCTGGCAAACTGTATTTTCTTAGGTGTTCTACTGTAACCAACAGCTTTAAAATTAGAGGTGTTAAAAATAGCATTATTCAAAACAAATGCAAGTGTGACTTGATTAATAGGAACTTTGTGTGTTTTTGTATTCCCATTTAGTAGCTTTGTGTGACAAATAATGCTGGTAAACTGTGTTTTCTCATGTGTTCTACTGTATTTTATGCAGTGATATTCTGGCAACCACAGCTGCCGGTAATTTACTGTAGGCTATCAAACTACAATAAAATACCGTGATGTATGATACAGTTGTGATGTGTTTTTCATAGTGAAAGGATGTAATGGGGTTCACAGAATATTTGGTATTTCACATTAGTTTACCATAAACAGCTTCACATTATTGCTGTTGTTTTGCAGTAAAATACTGTGACATATGATACAGTTGTGACGTGTTATCATGGTGATAGAATGTAATGGGGTTTACAGAGTAAACTTTGTTTTTCACAGTAGTTTACCGTTCACAGCTTCACAGTATTTATTTTTTTTTAGCAGGAAATTACCTTAAACAGGTTTACAGTATATTTGTTTTTAATAGTAATTTACCTTAAAAGCAACTGTCTTAAACTGTAAAAATTACAGTTGGGAATATAGCTTACCGTAATGTCCTTTACATTGTCACCGTATTTTTTACAGTAAAGTAATGGCAACCACAGCTGCCAGTATTCTACCGTAAATTTTACGGATATTTTTTTACAGTGTAGGGTTGCGACTTTTTGGACTCGCCCACTCTGTCAAAGAGACGTGAATCATGTTTTGGCCTACAAACCTTTTAAAATATCGAAAACGGATCATTGATCAGGGGGAAAAAATATCATGTATCAGGAAAAAATAATTTTCCTCGGCCCTCCCCCCAGGCCAAAAAATTTCTCCTGGGCCTTCCCCTAAGGCTTAAAAAATTCTCTTAGGCTCTCCCCCCCGGTAAATATCGTACAGTCCCTTAAATATGTATAATATTACCATGTGAAAAATGTTGTTTCTGGTATGGTTGCACACCATATTTATGGTGTAAAAAGAGTGTAATTCTCCATCACATTCAATCAGATCAGTTACAAACAATAAAATATAGACCTAAATGAAGATTTTAACAACAGTTCTATTTGCGTATGCACAACTTTTTTTTTCCATGGTAAGGATGACCTTTGCATGGAATTGCCCTTTAAGCTTTTAAACAATTCTCTCAACAATTCTAGGACAATTTAAAAAAAAAAGGTAGAGTAGCCTACTATACAACTGTTGCACCATCAAGCTACTGGTAGTTGCTAGCCTATTATTAAATTGCAAACAAAGCAGAATTCAGTTTTTTATTGTTTTCAGTTTAGGAATAGTTGATAGTTAATCATATTTTTTTAAATATAAAACGTAAAAAGCTTAGAAAACTTTGCAGCCAAAGGGTTTGTTGTTGCTGTTGCTAATCATATGAGTAAGGACGGATCATTCTGATACTAATTATCTTGATAACCAACTGCTATATGGTCTATTTCCTAAAGTCCCTTTCCACAGGAGTATTAATCAAGCACCAATGCATTCATAATCTAGGTGCTTGATTGTATACACCTGTGAAAAGGGACCTGATGAAACCCATCAATAGACGAACTATGATAGCATACTATGATAGTGTTAGGCTATGTAAAAGCGTAGAATGAAAACGTAGCCTGGCCTATTTGATACACAAACAAGCGGTGTACAATGTTAAACATTTGGTCATAAAGACAGGAGAATATTTGTCAGCTTTAACTAAAATGTGAACAGTAGAAGCCATAACGTTATATGACCATCAACAAGTAACGTTATTCATGCCATGAATGAAACCCATGATGGGTTTCATCAGGTCCCTTCACACAGTAGGCTAAAATCAAGCACCATGTAGTCTGCATTCATAATCTATTCTAGGTGCTTGATTCTATACACCTGTGGAAAGTGACCTGGTGTTGAATAGAACCAGAGCCATAGTAGGCTATAGCCTACCTACTTCTCTGGGGGTCGTTTCTAGAAAGCATCGTTTGCTAACTTGCGTCGCAACCTTGGTAGTTCGCTCCATCGTTCTTGGATTTGGTGTTTCTAGAAAGGGTAGTTCGAACTCTCAATCGCAAACAAGGATGCAAAGTTTGGTCGTTTGAACTACTGCTTCTAGGCAGTCGCACTTGTGTCGTTCCTTGGTAGTTCCTGTTGGTGTCCGGAGCGCCTAACCAAAAATCACAACCGCCTAACCAAAATTTGCTAAGTGGATGTTTATCTCGTGACTCAATGATTGATCCTGTAGCTTAATTTTGATTAAGACACTGACTCCCCTACTTGGCTCATTCTTGCTATTTATGTTAATTCAAGTATTGCCTTGCTTTTAGTATTATAATCTTCACAGACCCTTACATCAGCAGTGATAAATGGTGTAGTGGCTAAAGCAGATGACTTATTGTATTATCCCAACGTTGTAGGTTTGATTTTCTTATGATGATGATAACTTAATTTTGAAAATTTTACCAAAGCGACCGGTTTCGCCTTGCAGGGTCACATATTTCATCAGCACCTTGCATTTTGAGCATTGCACATAACCTGTAGAATTTCCATCAGAATCCAGCACCACTCCAAACACTTTCCAGACCTCTGATTTTCCCACTCCTGTAGTAGCGACGGTGAATTCACCTGTGGCAAGTTTAGCCTACTTTTCACCAACTCCATCTTCTTCTCCAGGCTAAAGGCGTGCACACAGCGGCAGGTCTTGATGCACGTTGCACGCAGCAGCAGACTTTCTTTACGGTGAACAGCAGGTTTTTTTTTTTCACTGAGCAGAAAAGATTAAGCCCGAGGTCCGACCCGACCCGAGTCATTTGCTTATATTTTCGACCCGAACCCGGCCCGAACCTGCGGGTCACGTCGGGTTTGTCGGGCCGACCCGACCCGTTGAGAACTCTACCTACTCTTACTCAGAGATGAAAAGAAGAGATAGGATGCGAACTCCAGCCGAGCGCGTAGTGCACTGACGCGCTGCCGTTAAGCCACGAGACAATAGATAACATTTGCGATACCCAGACATTCGTCCAGGCTATATATTTTTTCCAACATAGATATTTAACACAAATAATGGCACATATTGGTCGGCTTCAGTAAAATGTTTTATATACTTGCAATTAATAGGTTTAGGTTTTTGCAGATGACAATGACAATGCCAGCATTAATCACTCGGTTAAAGAGAAAAATGTCAACATAGGCTGTGGCAGAGAATTTCTAAGGGGTGGGGTATTACACGTTGCCACTGTTTCCACCAATGATATCTATTGCTGCATCATCAACAACGTTGTTGGAACTACAGTGTTCGAACGTAGGAGGTAGCGAATTGCGACACAGGTACGATGCTTTCTGGAAACATGTGCAACAATGTCGTTGTTTGGTCGCAAGTTGCGTCGTACCATGGTGGTTGAGCAACGTCGTTGCTAACTTTTCTAGAAACGACCCCCTGCTTAGCTGCTAATGTTCTAGTTAAAACGCTGCTGGTTAGTAGCCTACAGTAGGTCTAATGAACAAATGTAACGTTAGTGCGTTACGTTTGATTGTCGTTAGCTATCAAAACCTACAGCTAACCGGTCACTGTAAAGTTGACGACATATTAACTTTGATTAACAGTGGGTTTCCTTACATAATAAATATCATCACTATTTCACTAACGTTAAGTTACCTAACGTTATAACATTAGTTTAGCTATTTGTGACCCATCATTTCATATAACGCTAACGTTACATAATATTTGACGACATAAATGACTCAAATACCAAAAACCGGAACACTTACCTTGTCTGAAATGTGCCTCTGAAGGAGAGTTTTACGAGCAAATAAAGTGACCAAGGCAAGCAAAGACGTTCAGAAGATTCACAGCTCCAGTGGTAGTTCGTGTTCAGCTGTTGATTGCTTTCAGCTGCAGGTCACGTCATAATACAATTAAGTTGCCGCCACAGCGGTCAATGTTATTAACTCTATGAGAATTTCTTGCTCTTTTATCGTAAATATCTCAAAAAGTATAAAGTTCACAAATGTGAAAAGACATAGGACAAATCTCCGTTACAATACCTTTGTAGGAGTGTTTGAATGACGTCAAACGGTTCAGGGGTTTTAGAGCCTTTAAACGTCAAATTCAGTCAGAAGAAGAATAATATTAAGAACAGTGATAGTCCATTGCATTTACATGCAATGCAATAACATTTACATAAAACAGGTACAATTTGACATAGGAAGGTTTGTAATTACAGATCTTAATTGATTATAGGAAAGTAGAGAGTTATTTTTTATGTTACATTAGTGATTATTCCAGGAAGTAGGGGCACCAAAACAAAAGGCCGACTTTCCCAACTCATCGTTGGTACGAGGAACCTTGAGCATCAAACAGTCATTTGATCTGGTCTGATAGGGACCCCAGAATTCCAAACAAGCATGTTTGAAATATAACCTGGTAATTTCCCAACAATACCTTTGTTAATAAAGAGATACCAATGATTATGTCTCCTCTCAGTCAAAGATGACCAACCCACTTTACCATAGAGGACACAATGATGAGTGCTATAGCCATCACCAGTAATGAACCTCAGGACAGAGTGGTAGACTGTCGGTAACTACCGTATTTTCCGGACTATAAGTCGCACCGGAGTATAAGTCGCACCAGTCAAAAAATGTGTCATGAAGAGGAAAAAACCATGTTGCACCTGAGTCGCAGGACCAGCCAAACTATGAAAAAAAGTGTGACTTATAGTCTGGAAAATACGGTATGTTAGATTTTATTATTGCAGTGTGGAAGCCTCAAACCGTGTGTAAAATTATGGTAGTGAAGCGTTGCGTTGCCGCCACTACTTGCACCAAAGGTTAAAATTGTTTCAACTTTTCAAGCGGCAACGCAAGCGCCAGTCAATCAATTTGCAGTTATGCAAATGAGCATAGACAGCTCTCAACATCAACCAATGGCGAACTGAGTTCAGTAGATGGTCCGATTCGGCATATTTGCATATAAACATAGTTTGTTTGGCCTTTTTATGCTTGGAATTTGTAAAAGTTAGCGAAAAATAGACACTTTAAACACTTTACTTTACAAGTTAACTACCCTCCACTGCCAGCTAACAGCAGTGACTGGTTGCTCCCTTCAGTGCATACGCCCCCCAAACTTTGGGAAAACCGACATTAACTCGAAATACAGTTTAAACATATAGTTTAAGCTATGTACACTTCCCACAACTTCAATATTTGACAAAAAAGTTTTTCTAAAACTGCTTTTCCATGTCTCACCTGCATAAAATATAGTATAAACACAGATATCTGTGCATTTACTTAGAATACATGGGGTTGCCTGGTCGGGACGACAGCTTCATTCGTCTGTCCATAGACATTCAGCAATAGCCTTGGCTGTTTTGCATCCAGTACAAACAAACATGCAGTAGTCTAGGCTACTGAAGCATGAAGTCGAACCTTTCGATAAAAAACACTCTTTAATAATAAAATAAATAAATAAATCGCTAATGAAGTTTACTTTTGACCATCAAATTTATCGCCTATAACTCTGTGATAAAAAGGACGTAACAGTAAAGTATTTGGCAGAGCAACGGAGGTTAATATGATCTGTTTTTGTCCAAATGATGTCTGTCTATAGTTGTTGCACTCGAAGAAAACTCAAATGTTTCATTCGTCCTCCTTTTCAATCTTCTCAGTTGTAGCCTACCTTTAAAGTTGACATGTCGAGTTTAATCTAGTCATGGCAAAAATATTTTTTTTCTTCATGTGTGGCCTTAATTCTCCGTCGTACAACTGCTACTTCCTTTTTAAAATGCAATAGCATTTAACAACCATATTGCTCCAAAAAGCATAATTTTGCAAGTTGAAAACATTTCAAATAAAAAAGAGACATAACATCAACCACTTTTACCAGCTGGCCAATCAGTGAAGAGATACAATTTGAGGAGGCTTGAGTCTGCCATAGCCGCATGAATGTCAGATGGAGAAAAGACCTAGAGCATTTCATTTATCCAGTCTCCCCCTTTCAATTCATGTATAGTTTCTGGTATGGATGCATCATCTGGATAGCACTGCTAGAGGGAGCTCTAATCTGGAGTTTGTTAAAAAAAAACATACTTCCACAGCCATAACGATTTTGTACTATCATGCTATGTGTGTCTTTCTCATGTAAATGAACACATCAGTTTCCCTTATTGAAACAGTCTGTGTCAATACCTGCTGTGCATGTCAGAAGTTCTGTATTTATTATTGACATAATTATTATATTATTGAGACTGGATTTCACCTCATCACCACACATCACACTCTTTCCAGCCCATCCAATACGTACTCATCTTACACACAGTTTACACCTACATTTACCATACACTTCTATCACCATCATGACTGTAAATTACACCATTTCACTTATTTTTTTAATCACTTATTGTATCTATCTGTGTGACTAATTGGTGTCTATAGTCAGCATGTTTGGTCGTTAATTAAGTAGTGAAAGTGTTACTGTTGGGCCCTGTATCTGGCAATGCTGTGTCTGCCTATTCAGAAAGCATCACTGAAGACTGAATAATCCATTCTTTCTGGAGAAGTTATTGACTGCCTCTATTGAATTTGACAAATACTAGTACTACTACTACTACCACTATTCTACTACTACTACTACTAATAATAATAATATTTTTAATAATAATATCTATATATTTAAACGGTGGGGCTGCAAGCTTTGAGTACAACACAGTAAATGGTTGTGTTGTGGTGAAAAAACTATTACCAGCATAGCCTCACATGGCACAATTTCTAAACAATATGGTGATAATACAATGTGATAGAAAATAATGACTATATTTATTGGAAAGTTTGTAAAAGCACATTTTATTCCAATACATAAGAGCAATTTTTCAACATTTTCCACAAAAGCAACCTACAACTAAATGTTGCACAGGCTACACAGTATACAGTAAAACAAGGGTTGTACAGTCAGAGGGCTTTTGTTGACACTTTTCCCATCACATGCTTCTTTGTATTTTTCTCTGGTTTGAGTAAAATTATGTAACATTTTGGGATAAATATACAGAAAAGCATTCCATAACTAGATGCCAAAATAGCAAATATCTCAACTGCTACAGTAAATTTTCCAGGAGAGCTGACATATGCTGGAATAAAAGTGATCCAGACTGCACAGAATATCAGCATACTGAATGTGATGAATTTGGCTTCATTAAAGTTATCAGGTAGTTTACGAGCCAGAAAAGCCAGTATGAAACACAAGACAGCAAGGAGTCCAATATAGCCTAATATGGCCCAGAATCCTACAGCTGAACCCACATCACATTCAAGAATGATCTTGTCTTTGTAGTGATGCATATTCTTGTATGGGAATGGAGGGGATATAGTTAACCACAGGACACATATCAGGACTTGTATGAGAGTGAAGCCAAGAACACTGAGTCTCTGTTGCAGAGGCCCAAACCACTT
Organism: Alosa pseudoharengus; assembly: GCF_046254945.1. Classification (NCBI taxonomy): domain Eukaryota; kingdom Metazoa; phylum Chordata; class Actinopteri; order Clupeiformes; family Clupeidae; genus Alosa; species Alosa pseudoharengus. Next base: position 7,218,588 of record NW_027468598.1, on the reverse strand, counting down.
CATGACATTACTGCCTGGAAGAGTGGCTCTGAAGGCCATTAACACCACTATTGTTTTCCCCAGAACACAGGAGATGCAGAGAACAAAGGTGATCCCAAACGCTGTGTGACGCAACATACAGGACCACTCAGAGGGCCGACCAATGAAAGTAAGAGAGCAAAGGAAACATAGCATCAGTGAGAAGAGCAGCAGGAAACTCAGCTCTGAGTTGTTGGCTCTAACAATAGGTGTTTGCCTGTAGTGGAAGAATACTAGGCCTATTGTGATTGTGAAACATCCACCAAACACAGAGAATGTCACTAGCAGTATCCCCATTAGTTCCTTAAAATGTAAGTATTCTGTATTTTTCAAATCACACTGAGTTCTCTCTTCATTTGACTTGAATTCAGGTGGACAGGACAAGCATGTGTCTGCATCTGAAAGGACAAACACATTGAATATAGGAAAGATGGCCACTTTTAGATATCTGACAAATGTGGTAAGTGTGATCTTTCCGCAGAGTAACATGAACAGCATTAGAGTAAAGGTGAGGAGCTGTGCCATCTCACTTGTGGTGTTACTGAATTCACCGTCTGCACAGCGGATGCAGTCAAAGCAGCAGATGGGCTTTCCTTTTACGAAAGCCCTCCGAGTGCCTGGCAGGCAGCTCTCACTGCAGATAGACCTTGGTACCTTAAACAAGCAAGCATACAGTATGTTTGACACATAAACTAGCATACATGTTATCTCTGAAGTGTATCTCAGAGAATTTACCTCCTGTTGGCCTCCAGCCCAAACTGCAGTGACACCATTTTCCATGAATTGCTGTCCTTCCTGTAGAGATGCATCATAAATGCCTATAGATTCAAAGGTGATGGTGACAGCAGAGTTCATCTGCCAGTTTACTAGGGAATATCGAGCAGCTGGGTCCCCATGGTGATCAAAAAATACCCTTTCCTTTTGCTTTGTGGTAAAATTTACCATGGTCAGATAATGCAAGACCTGCAATGCAAAACACTCTCTCATTATATTATGGTCTTGTAATTGCTGCAAAATAAGATATTAGAAGTGAGTGGAAGTCACCAAACCTGCCATGGTTCAATTTGGTTTTTGTTTGCACAGGACTGATTTGCAAATGGGTCTCGATAATTTTCACATGCAAGGAGTTCATCTAGTGAATGTGCCACAGCATACACGGCCTTGTAAATGTTGTTTAGCAGACTGGCATCTGACACGTCTGTGAAACGAGTGTGTGTGTCTCCCAGGGACTCCTCCCCTGTGCAGGCTTTGGCTGTGCTGTGTGAGTGAGGGTCAAAGCTGCACTCAAACACACTTTCCCACATCTCCACCAGCCCCCGGTTCCCAGGCTGCATTGAGGGACGGGCATCCAACATGAACTCCTTCAATCCAGGGATGACTGCATTGGGCACAGCAAAGCCCACTGCCCCACCAACTACTGCATAGTTTGTCTGCGTGGCGACATACCTGTATGTGATCCAACCCTCACTGCCAACCCACTGAAAGCCAGTTACATTCTGGAGAAAGAGTTCTTTAAGGAGAATGTCTAGATCATTACCATCTGCAAAAGCCACAATCACTCTGGATGTAGACTGCTTGATGACATCGACCACCTCAAGAAACTTTTCATGTGGGTCAGTCCTATAGATAGCCAGAGAATATTCAACGCAGATACCCTCTTTTTCAGCTGCATTAAGGAAAGTGGCCATTCCATCGTTTCCGTAATCACTCCTGCTTCTGATGGCCCCTACCCAAGTCCAGCCAAAATGCTTGACCAGCTTTGCCAGAGCCCTACTCTGGTAGTAGTCACTGGGAATAGTTCTGAAGAAGGAGGGGAACTCTTTCCTGTTACTCAGACACGCGCATGTGGCTGAATGGCTGAGCTGCAGCAAAAGAAGCCAACAGGATGATAATTAATGCTTATTCTAATTAATAATAATAATAATAATAATACTCAAAAACAGACAAGATAGTACAATGAAATTGAAAGAAAAAAACATCAGTCATCAAAGGTCATAAAAAATATGTATTTCCAGGGTTTATTTGCCAATAAATTATTAATTTCAGGGGATGTAGGCAAATACTTTTGTCTATGCCCCTTACACAACAGCTTGTAATTCAGTATACACTCAAGTATTCATGCAAATTTGTTTGGAGGAAACAGAAAAGAGTGGCGCAGAAAATATATTATAAAACGGTAACACTTTATTTTAAGGTTCACATGTTAGCCACCAATACATACCTAATTAATACCTGTATTAGTGACTTGTAAGGCATGTGTTAGGCAACATTAACCATTTGTTAGGTGTGTATTCACAAATTTCTTGTTCATGATGAATTAGGCCTTTATTATTAATATAATCTTAATAATGACCGTGTAAGCCTTGATCTCCACATACTGATTAGTAGTAAGTACCAAAATAGAATATGCATAACCTACTTGTATACTGTCTGAATAAATCCAAAATAGTAGGAGAACAGTTGTAGAATAAGCAAGTGTATGGCTCAACCTCATTGCTGCATTTCACTGCCCAGGTTGCTGTGTGAAATAGCACTTAATAACTGGGAGATTGGCTCCCATTCTAAAGTGGAAACTGGTTCCTTGGTAGCAAGCACATTATCATCAGTAATACCTCTGCAGAATGTACTTATTAGTCATGAATTGGTTCCATATTCTAAAGTCAGGCATTATTATTATTAAGAATGATATGATGGGAACAGTCTAGACTATAACTCCTGGTCAATACAGACATTCTTTACCCTTAATACATTGCTAGTGCATACATTGTTCATTCAAAATATGGTCCCTGTTCTAAAGTAGAGGCTGGGACAATGTTTATTTAACAAGTTCTGTAAACATGTTACATTGTACTCTCAATGAGCTCACAAAGCACAAAAAGACTAGCAATACCTTCTCCCAATACTGATAAAATACTAGTCCACTCTGGCAAGTAAATAGCAAATGTTCTTTTGTGTGATTTCTTTACTGCTACTGTAGTTTTCAGGCAAATAGGCCTGCTGTGTACAAGTTTTTGATATGTGGTAGGTGGGTCCCATTTCAAAGAAGACCACCACAGATGTGTTGAATGACAATTCTTTTGCCCTTTTTATTTGTTTAAAAGACGTGTTTTTATCCTGTCAGTTCTAGTTAAAACTAGCTTTTGCTAGTCTTTTTGTGCTTTGTAAACTCATTGAGTACAATGTAACATGTTTACAGAACTTGTTAAATAAACATTGTCAGTGCTGTCACTTTTCTCATCTTCTTTTCTATTGTTAACACCCTCCCAGCCTCTACTTTAGAACAGGGACCATATTTTGACATATCATAATAAGTACATACTGCAGAGGTATTACTGATGATAATGTGCTTGCTGCCAAGGAACCAGTTTCCACTTTAGAATGGGAGCCAATCTCCCAGTTATTAAGTGCTATTTCACACAGCAACCTGGGCAGTGAAATGCAGCAATGAGGTTGAGCCATACACTTGCTTATTCTACAACTGTTCTCCTACTATTTAGGATTTATTCAGACAGTATACAAGTAGGTTATGCATATTCTATTTTGGTACTTACTACTAATTAGTATGTAGAGATCAAGGCTTACAAGGTCATTATTAAGATTATATCAATAATAAAGGCCTAATTCATCATGAACAAGAAATTTGTGAATACACACCTAACAAATGGTTAATGTTGCCTAACACATGCCTTACAAGTCACTAATACAGGTATTAATTAGGTATGTATTGGTGGCCAACATGTGAACCTTAAAATAAAGTGTTACCTATAAAACATATTCACATAAATCAGTAACACTTTGGGTGTCAGACAGTTTCATCATGGATATATATGGCTGTTCCCTGCGGTCACTGTGCTCACCACAGGAATGTGAAATGGACCCATGGTCCTCGCAATGCCTATGGTAGCAGTGGATGTGGTTTCCCCTATGACTGCATGCACAGTGTTAGGTGTGACACAGCTCTCTGACACAGGACCATTCATCATGGCAAGAGAAGCCCCCACAGACAGGGGAACGCTGGGACAGGAGCCAAATATCTTATATCCCAGCGTGAAGCCCGGCAGGAGCTCAGTGCTGTTGTTAATCTCCTCTATGGCAAAGATCATAGTCATGGCATATTGCAGCTCTCCAAGATCAAGTCTGAAAGAACAACACAGAAATATTAGTAATATTAGTACTATAATGCTATTTACCAATGTGTTTCTAGACTTCGAGATATTTCCATATAATTTATTACAAATATTAGATGTCATTATCTTACCCTTCACATCTTACATGTCCTGGGTTTACCTGAAGTGATGGATTCACACCTGTCGGATTTTGGTGAAATGAAAAAATGCCTCCTATGTTAATGTTGCCGTCTTTTGAAAAATAAAGGAGTTCTTGTGATCCATAAGGTCTGCATGTATGTGTTGCATCTAGCAATGTAAGTAGAATTGAATAAGCTAACAACAACATTGCTTTCCCCCACAGACTATATCTGTCAGACAGCATCCAGTCACACTGATGATCTGGTTCTTATAGTAGATAATCTAGGACAAGGCGTGGAGAGCAGCATAGAGTCGAGTATTGTTTCAACCAATTGTGAGCAAATGAATATTGATTGACAGAAAAATAGAGCAATCAGCTCCTATCTGTCCTCAAGGGTTTCTCCACTGCATTTTGTCTTGAAAGTTCAACATAAGTCTCATATTTCTCAATAATTTAGATGTATTCATTTAGAAGACACTATCCAAAGTAACTCATAATGTAGGTCTGGGGCCCATCTCTAGATCAAGTTGAAACTCTTCTCTTCAAGTGGACATTCTTTGTGTACTTCTGTGATTTACAGTGATTCATGAAGGGAAAATTAAAGAGACAGTTGGCAATACAGTTGTGGATCTAATGTGTACACTAATAGTCTTTAATAGTAGTTTAATGATAAGGATAGATCCTTAAAGTAGCTTGATGGAGTATTTTCCTTTAAACATTGGATGTCTGTGTGGAACAAGTTACAGTGACTTCATGTGTGCTTTACCCATCACATGTTTCTTTGTGTTTTTATCTGGTTTAAATAATATTATGTAACATTTAGGAAGAAATATGCAGAAAAGGAGGCCAAAACTAGATGCTAACATAGCAAATATCTCCACAGCCGCAGTAAACTTTCCAGGAGAGCTGACATAAGCAGGAATAAAAGTGATCCAGACTGCACAGAATATTAGCATACTGAATGTAATGAATTTGGCTTCATTAAAGTTATCTGGCAACTCTCGAGCCAAAAAAGCCAGTATGAAACATAAGGCAGCAAGAAGTCCAATGTATCCTAGCACAGCCCAGAAACCCACTGCTGATCCAAGATCACATTCTAGAATGATTTTATCAGTGAAGTTAGTCATATTTTTGTATGGTACTGGAGGAGCAAGTGCTATCCATAGGGCGCATATGATCACTTGTAGAAGTGTACAGCATAATACACTCAGTCTCTGCAAGGGCAATGAACACTGAGGAACCCCAGCACCTGGTACTGAGGCTTTAAAAGCCATGACCACTGTCATAGTCTTGGAAAGGATGCAGGACAGACAGAGAGCAAAGGTGATCCCAAACGCTGTGTGCCTCAGTCTGCAGGACCAGTCGGAGGGCTGGCCAATGAATGTGAGAGAACAAAGGAAGCAGAGGGTGAGAGAAAACAAGAGCAGAAAACTGAGCTCTGTGTTGCTAGCTTTAACCAGGGGTGTGTCAATGAAACAGGAGAACACAACTGCCACTATAATTGTAAAGCAGGCTCCTGCCAGAGAGAAAGTAGTCAAGATGATTCCCATGTTTTCAGTGAAAGAGAGGAACTCCATGCGCTTTTGAATGCAGCCGCTGTGGTCTTTATTTGACCAGTACTCCAGAGGACACTTTGTGCATTCTGTAGAATCTAAAACAACACATATACTTTGTTATTATACAGTACAGTCAATATGCTCTTATTGAAAATTGCCACGCATGTTATCATAGATTAGTCTCTCACCCATCTTACTGCTGACCTCCCCTTCAGCACACTTCACACAGGAGAAACAGCACACAGGCCTCCCTCTGATCACAGCCTGGCGATAGCCTGGGAGGCAGCTTTCACTGCACACAGAGCTTGGTTTCTGTTGTACAGTTAAAAGTCAAGTTTAAGTTTAAAGTATTTGGTGAAGACCTTTTTTTTTTTTTGTAGAATGACTTTAAACACATTTAATAGAGCAATAATAAGCAGGGTAAATTGAGCATTTTGCATAATACAAAAGAAAGCAACAACAAAATATCAGATTATGAATTGGATAGCTGGGACAAAGTAACTTTGTATGGATATAACAAATAAACTAGTTGTTGATTGAGTTTTAAATGCTTTTTGAAGAGACCATTGTTGGAATATATCATTTTCACAGCAAAGTACCATGGATTAAAAGACAATCAAACAGGACAATAGTACTTGAACTAATAGTACTTTTATCACCAAAGCATTGTGACACACAAGATACAAAAATACAATATTGAATCTACATAGTACAGAGGGCATTGTAGAATGTTCAAATTATATTGCAAATTATAGCAGAAGTTATTTTTAATCATACAGTCTGCATTGCACCTACTGAATTGTTGTTGCCAGTCCAAACAATATTGACATTGTTCATGGCAAATTGCTTGCCTTCTGGTAGTGTGGCATCGTATTCCCCGACAGTTACAAACACAGTGTCTTCTGCTGCATTTTTCTGCCAGTTTACCAACTCATATCTTGCTGCCGGATCTCCATCTTGATCGAAGTAAACATTCTCTCCAGAGGGCATTGTAAAATTTACCCCTTGTAAATAATGTAATACCTGAATTTGGAGAATGTATTATTCATCATTTTGTTTCTACTTTGGACTTTATTGGTCTTAAAATCACAAGCAGCCTTACCTGACCTGGCCCTCTGTCTTTGAGAATACACTCTCTGCCCTCTGTAGGATATTGACCATCTGTGCATTCCAAAAGGTTCTGCATTGCATGAGCCACTGTGTATACTGCTTTATACACATTATTGGAGATCCTAAGCTCTGACACATCAGTGTAGGGGTTTTTAAGCTCTGTCAGGTCTTCAGAACCTGAACATAGCCTCATACTTTTTGCATTGCCTTTTTCAGGCAACTGGCACTGGAATGCTGTCTCCCAGAACTCCCTCAGAATGGAGCTGGAAATGTTTTTGGGTGGATTCACTTTCAAGAGGTAATCCTTCAGCCCAGGGATTTTTGACTTTCTTATTGTAAAGCCAATGGCTCCACTAATGATCCTAGCTGTCCTTCGAGTGGCCAGGTGCCTAGCTGTGATCCAGGACTCACTTCCTATCCACTGCAGTCCAGTGACATTTTGAAGAATGGCCTCTTCCAGCAGCACCTCCATCTCACTCTGTGCCAGAAAGGCCACCAATACACGAGCTGTGCCCATTCTTATGATCTCCACCACACTGGCGATCCTCTCATGTGAGTTGGTCCTCTGAATGGCCTCTGAGTACTCAATACATATTCCCTCTCTCTTTGCAGCCTCCACAAATGTGGTCATACCATTGTTTCCATAGTCATTATCACTTCTCACAGTTCCTACCCAGGTCCAGCCAAAGTGTTTAACAAGTTTTGCCAGAGCCCTGCTTTGATAGTAGTCACTGGGAATGGTTCTAAAGAAGGAGGGGAACTCCTTCCTATTACTTAGACAAGCACAAGTAGCAAAATGACTAATCTGTTGAAATAGACACATTGTAGTAATTGGATCACAGACAGCATTTCAGTGAAATGTCAAAACATATAATATAGTATGTAGTAGTAGTAGTAGTAGTAGTAGTAGTAGAATGAATTTCGGATACATTACCACAGGGATTTTGAAGGGTCCAGTTGTTCTGGAGAGTACTATGCTTGAGGAGGACTCTGACTCTCCTACAATTGCATGCACTGCTGACTGCCCAGTGCATGATTCTCCGACTATGAGGTCTTGTCCATTCATTAAAGCCATAGCTAATCTAATCGACAATAAAGTTGAGCCACAGCTATCATATATTTTATAACCAATGGACACATTTGGAAGTAAGCTGCTGCTATTATTTATCTCCTCAATGGCAAAAATCATTGTCTGTGCAAAGCGGAATTCTCTGAAGTTTATGCTGGAAAATAAAGCAATATAAAAATCATGTTAGATGTTACATAATGTTAAAGCTGTTGTAAATATGGCAGTGCATTTGACATATAAATTTAAATGCTAGATGCAAAAAAGAACATTGTAAAATTATAGTCAAACCTAGAACATGTTATAGGTTCTGGCTTTTCCATAAAAGTCATTGGTGGTTGGTTAATTTTGCTGTGAATTGAAAATGCTCCTCCGATGATCACATCTCCTTGTTTTGATAACAAAGGTCCATAAGGCATCCCCATTAAGTGACAGACAGGCTTCTCTGCCTTTGCCATCAAGGTGTAGATCAGGAGTAATGCACAGATGGGCATCTCAGAGTAGAATGAGCTGTTTACAAATGGTAAGGGGGAGTCTGCAAGACCTTATAAAGTGCCCTCTTTGTTGATGTAACTCAGCTGCTGATGACTTAGGTTCCATTTATTACACTGCCTGGCCAAAAAAAGGTCACCGCCTGGATTTAACTAAGCAAATAGGTAAGAGCCTCCCTGTGGAATTAATGCTATGATCTAGGGCTGCTGCAGTTGGTCAGGTCTAGGTTCAACATTATGTGCCCAAAGAATGAGGTCAGCTGACTACCTGAATAAATTGAATGACCAGGTTATTCCATCAATGGATTTTTTCTTCCCTGATGGCACAGGCATATTCCAACATGACAATGCCAGGATTCATCGGGCTCAAATTGTGAAAGAGTGGTTCAGGGAGCATGAGACAGTCAAAGTACAAGAGACAACGAAATGCAGTTTGTGTCTAATGTAGTAAGAAATTTTGGCCTTAAAGGTATTCACCATTTATGTGTGTGTGCTATATTCAACCATTTTCTCTTTTGGTATGGTCTTTGCACATGTTGAAGAAAGAGACGCTGCTGTAAGCAGAAAGTGGAGGAGATATTTATGAGGTAACATCTGTGGAATGCCGTGTTCAAGGTGTTTGCGCAGCCATGCTGTGTGTGTGAGTGCGAAATGCTGTATGTGTGTGTATGTGTCTTCGAAGGAGTCTGGGTAGGCCCTGCTCCGGACGGGCTGGCGCCCAAGACCTTATTTACTGTCTTGGGGTCAATCTTGACTTGATTCCATAGATGTCGGTCGTTATGGGATACAACCTTATAGATATGGTCAACCCTTGGGTAACTAAGTCGTAAACAGGTTTGCGTACCATTAATGGAGATGTCATGTCTTGTCTGACCTGTGAGGGGGGTATAAATTTTGTTTCCTTGTTTGTAACATCAGACTGCGTCTGTTAGCAAGACAACGTAGGTCTCCGGATTCGTGAATAAAGCTCTCTGAGATTTCTGACTCTACTCCTGGCTGACTGAGACTTCATTTCTCAAACAATCTCTAGACAAATTCATGTTCCTACACTAACCAGGAGTGAGGAACTGGTGATGAGTTGGGCAGTTTTCACCACCCTCTGAAGCGCTTTACAGTCGGAGGTAGAGTAGTTCCCATACTATACTGTGACACAGTTGGTGAGGATGCTCTCAATGGTACAGCGGTAGAAGTTCACCGTTTGCGTGAGGCAAACGGTGAACTTCTACCGCTGTACCATTGAGAGCATCCTTTGTGTCGTTTTACCTTGTTGATAAAAGGGGGCTTACAGTTCCAACTCTGATAATCAGAGTCTGATTACATACTAGTCATCCATCACCTGGGTATGACGAAGAGGATGAGAATCATTGATGTATTACACTATGCGTTCTTATACAGATCACACCCTACACAAAGTCAGTTTAGGCTCCTATTAACATTAGCAAAATAACAAGGCTATTGTCAGGCATATATCAATGCACAGGCTAAATATGGCTGCAGCTTAGGGTCCCCAAGTGTGCCAGACTGTCATAAAAAAAAAAATAATTACTTTAAATTTACATAAGAGAATAAAACTTAAACTTAATTGGCCCAAAATAAATATTTAAAGTTTTAAGACGCTGATTGGGTAAATATGCGGAGTTCATGGTCAAATTTGGTTTTCAAAACATATGTCATTCATAGGCCTACAGTTTAGTTGGACACAATGTTCCCTCTAATTTTTTTCAGCACTGAGCAAATATTTTGTTTTCTGAGCACACATTTTAGCACTGAGGAATTCGCAACCACGCGACCTGCCGAAAATGACCGCGAACCTGCGTTAGCCATAGGGAATTCAAAGAGATAACGGCAAATGCATTAATAGCTATGTCTAAAAAGGTTGATATTTATTCAATATCCTTTATAATGGTTGGACTTGTGGAACATTTTAATGATGGTGTTTTACCAGTCAGTTTAGTTGAACTTAAAGGATCTTTGGTTGAACTTCAGTAAGGTTTAGAGAGGTTATGACTGGTTCACTGGTTATAACTGATAATGATTATATAGATATATACAAATAAAAGTATCCAAGGTGTTTAGATAGATAGATAGATAGATAGATAGATAGATTGATCCTCAAGGGGAAATTCAAGTCATTTTAGTCATTTCTCAGCAGGTACAACATTTAAGTGGAACTTCATTGAAAGAAAAATGCTGATGCAGTGATTAACAATAACTATAGGCCTATTTAATTGACATGGTGTCATTTTTCCTAAAGGTAGCCTATATAAAAAATGTTATAACTGGAGTGGTTTGCAACAAACTAGGCTACAAAACATGTAATTTGAATTCCATTGAGGGAGATAGGCCTATCTGGCTATGTGGTTCATCTTATCAAGTGCGGTACCTGACGCTTCAGTAAAGCAGCCACTCCTTTAAATCTGCCTAACATTAAAGGTTGTATCAGCGATTTCAGGCACAAAAAAGGCCCGAACACAAATTATCAAATTCATCTAATCTTTCCTAACGATCCGCTAGCTGCATGCCATAAGCAGGCCGTCTCTGAAGGCAGCCTATCTGTACACAAAAACAATTGCTACCAACAAGTGTTGGCAACCACTCAAAGGCAAAATAAAGGGTTCCAACCAATAACCGACGAGATGCGCGTTTAGGAGAGTTTCAATTGCACGGGAGGGAGGGGAAGGGAGTAGGGAGCTAGCTCTCTGCTTTGTTTGAACAGCAACAGAAGTGACGTTCAGCCTTAATCGCTGATACAACCTTTAAGCACCATCTGAAGCAAACATTACCATTTTGTTAATGTTTAGCGCATGGTCTGCGTAGAACTTGGTAATGGCATCAAGGGTGTTTTCTGCAGGGCATCCTGAAAGCTGAATGATTCCAGAAAAAACTGTCTTGTAACTGAAATCAGTTTGCTTCCGAAACGTAATATAAAGCACAAGCATCGTGCCATATATGGTCATGGTATATGTATAGTGGTATGGTATACAGTATAGTATATATGATCATATATAAAATATATGATCGTATATCTTGAACTGATAACATGGACATGTTGGTGTTAATTGCTAGCATCACATTGTCGATTAATAATTGTATTTGTTCAGGGTCGGATCGTGCTCTCTGAATGCGTCTCTCTCGGGATTAATTAGTTTCGGGGAGAATTTGATCGATAGAGTTCCCATGTCTATGTCTTAATATTTTCAATAGGCCTACGTCTACATGGACTTTCTGTGTCAGATAACGCTTTAGGTAATCAAGATTCCACTCAGACCAAGTTTTCCCACAAGCGAACTCTCCTTTCGCTTTGGCCTCCGAGCAGAATTTGCAGATCACACCACTCCTTTCGTAAATATGTCTGAAAGTTTTTTCCTACCTGGACCATCTTTTGTGTCAGATTGGAGTATTTAATCTAGCCACTCATGTTTAAACGTTAGGCAGACATTTTTTTCTGGAGCATCTGCTCAATATGGTAGCCTACTACATAACTGAAGCAGGGCCTGCCTAGAGTAGCCTAAGGATACTTTGTATGTAAACATTCTAACTTGCATCCGGCTTGGTTGTCAGACATGTCAGTATTTTAAATGTTTATTCCCTAGCCTACATCGCCTTTGATGCTCAGATTTTTAACCCCTGAAAAAAATCGTTTGTGCGGTCTGAAAAATGTGCTCGGTCTGAAAAATCTATTGTGCGGCCACTTCGACTGGTCTGCGTGCCCGCGCGCGTGCAGCTTAGAGGGAGCATTGGTTGGACACCTTGAGAAAATGTCGGAAAGAAGGTATGAGAGCGGGGCTCAAAAGCGAAAGGCTGTAGTCTAAGAGCTGAAGAACCAGAGATCAACACGCAAGGGATGCAACAATAGTCGGAATATTAATGTCCATGTACACATAGCGTCACGGTTGATGGAGATAATGTTACAACTCTGAGAACACTAGCCATATGCCAACGACAGCGACGTTTAAGCATCACATTCAGCTCAGTAGAGCACCGCAACGTATGACTTTGCCTGTAACAATGCTAGCAGAGAGCGCTCTTTTTCAAAACTGGAACTCGTTAAAAATAGAGATCCAATGAGCCAATACAGATTGAAACAACTGTCTCTGATGTCCATTGATATTCTGTGTAAATTGGATTTTTACCAAACAATGAATAAAACCTTCTAAAGGTAGGAATATGTAGGTTAGTTCATAACTGCTGTAGCATTATTGCATTTGTTGTCGATTATTGTAAGCTATCTGTTGGTGTAGCAAACTGTAGGCTATGGCTTTTGTTTTATGTTGGTTGTTGCTGTAAGGAAGTTGTCTGCAAGGACGTCTTGTCTGTAAGTATTTGGTGGTTCAATTGGTGCATTTTAAGGATGCTACCTGATGTGAGTAGGCCAGTTCTTGCTGTAAGAACGTTGTCTTATGTGTGAGTAGTCGGTTCAAATGCTGCTCTGTAAGGATGCTGCCTGGTGTGAGTAGGCCTGCTTGGTGTTCAGCTTTTGCTGTTTCGACGTTGCAGTGATGTTCTATGACTATTTGGTGGTTCAATGGTATGTTGCCTTATGTGGTAAGCCATTTTGTGGGGGGGGGGGGGGCTACAGAAAATGTTGCCTAGGGGCCCACAAACCAAATTAAAACATTTAGTTAACATTTAATTAACACAAACTTTAGGGGAAAGCCCGTAGGAGTCGATTGCCGAGTGTGGAGTAACACGCTCTGGAAATTCACAATTTCGTCGCCGTTTAAAAAAAAAAAAAAAAAAAAACATAGTCCAGTCCATACAACTTCATTTCAATTTCGAAAGAAACACTGGACTATGTTTTTTTTTAAAAAAAAAAAACGGCAACGAAATTGTGATTTTCCAGAGCGTGTTACTCCACACTCGGCAATCGACTCCTACGGACTTTCCCCTAAAGACGCCAGCTGCAGCAGCAACATTTCCAGAAAGGTACTGGCTTGATGAAATTCATTCTGGACTCTCTATCCGACCACATAAAGACTTCGGGATACTTCGGTTTGGCTTTAGGGACCCTCTACTCACTACCACGTAAGTGTAATGTTGTTTGGAACTGTAGAAGAGGTATAAAAATAGCGTTTTGTAGCGGCGAAATGACTTGCCCTGGTCACTTCCAGGCTAACGAGTTTTGACTAAAAACGGTAAAATCGAACTTTCTCAAAACACATCCGAATGACATGATTTTGATGTCAACTCAACGTATGTACTCCCAATCATTTGTAAATTGATCTAAAGTGCATTTTACTCCGGATAATTCCTTTAATTTTGCGCTGGATTTCGAAAAACAAAAGCCGACCGAGCGCAAGTTGTCACATGGTTAAGTTGCAATAGATGTATGGGTAATGAGGTCATTTGACAACTTTGGGCAATGAATGTAACCAAAAACGAACTGCATTACCGACAATTCCGTGCCACGAATAGTTTCAAAACCGGAAGTGGAATGAACGCGCTGCTTGGAACGTAAATGAGTCTGAGCGAGCAGAAAAGGTTGTGCACCTATTCATAACAAGTAAATCGATATAACGACCGGTTCATTTCAGTTTTTTTCTGATACGGGGCTTCACGGGCCGTATCTTACACGTTAAAAACGGATACCGATACGTATCGGTTAATCTTTACACCCCTAACTGATATTATTCTAATCTAATCCTTGCAGATAATACTTTTTTGTTCTAATAAGCAGTCTCCCTCTTGTATAGCAGGCTATATACTCTTGCCCTTCCTCTTAACTATTGTTCACACACATGTTTTTTATATTAAATGCAATATAAGGTTTTAGGTGTTATAATGGTAAAGTGCTTCTCAGTGTATGACCTATTTTTATCATAACTTGATTTTTTGCCATAGAATCAATTGCTTCTTAATGTTTTACTTGTGTATGGGTGGAAGTGCTGAAACTTTGGAGTCATATTGAAGCTCATATTTATTGCATATGTTACACAAAATCATTGTCACAATCACAATCAACCTCCTGTATAAAATAAAATATATGAAATGCATTTTAACATATGTATTCACCATTCATTATGTGTACTACAGAGACTTAGAAAGCATTTTACCCATCATATGCTTCTTAGTGTTTAATTCAGGCCGTATTAGAATAATATAACACTTTGGAGCAAATATACAAAACAATAAACCAAAGCTGGATGCCAAAATAGCAAATATCTCCACAGCTACAGTACATTTTCCAGGAGAGCTGACATAAGCAGGAATAAAAGTGATCCAGACTGCACAGAATATCAACATACTAAATGTGATGAATTTGGCCTCATTAAAGTTATCAGGCAGTTTACGAGCTAGGAAAGCCAGTATGAAACACAAGAGTGCAAGGAGTCCAATATAGCCTAATATGGCTCGCGTTGAGGAGTTCAGCTGTTGCTGCACCGACAGACGGCACCGGCCAATCAAGCCAATCTACGGACGGCACCAACCAATCACATTACGGTTTTACTTCAAGTCATTTGCATAGCTACCGTCGGGAACACCCACTGGCATGCGTTGACGGAACGCAGCTATGTGTGGGAGCCGTAAGTCTCTGTTGCAGAGGCTCAAACCACTTCATGACATTACTGCCTGGAAGAGTGGCTCTGAAAGCCATTTACACCACTATTGTTTTCCCCAGAACACAGGAGATGCAGAGAACAAAGGTGATCCCAAACGCTGTGTGACGCAACATACAGGACCACTCAGAGGGCCGACCAATGAAAGTAAGAGAGCATAGCAAGGAGGCATAGCATCAGTGAGAAGAGCAGCAGGAAACTCAGCTCTGAGTTGTTGGCTCTAACAATAGGTGTATCCAGCTTTAACATAAAAATAATGGCTGTGATTACAGTTAAAAAAGACCAAACAATGAAAAAAACAGTAAGACTATTCCCATATCCTCTGTGAATAAGAGAAACTCGAGAGCTTTTAATACACATTTATCTCTGCCAGGATTTGGCCAGTATTGTCCTGGGCACAGTTTGCAGTTATTAGAATCTGTAAGAGAATTATGATCACTATGGTTAGAGATGCTGACCCGCAGTATTGGTACGGGTTATGTAAACCAGAGCTCAGACAGTGCATCCTGAACAGTGTTAAGAGAATGCATAATGACTCACAGGCCAGGTTTCTAGGCATTCTATACCTTGTCTCTGAATTACCTGTTTCATTGCTGATCTCTCCCTCTCCACATGGTATACAGTCATAGCAGCAGACAGGCCTGCCTTTCTGTACAGCCTTCCTGGTGCCTGGAGCACAGCTCTCACTGCACACAGACACAGGCCTCTGTGTGACAAATCACATTTCAGATACCAACGTATTATGATAGAATAGCCACACAATCACTCTAAGATCATTTTCACTTATTGAAATCATTTTAACACAGTCAATGTAGCTGTAACCTCCAAGTCATTTAAGCCCTGCCCTTGCCAGCATGCAAGATTGAAGACAGACAGCTGTATATGAGGACGCCATTCTCTTCACATTATCATTACATGTAATATTCGGTTTGGATTACCGTACTAGGTTTTTATCGTGTTTTATTATTTGATTGATGAGCATACCTGCTTTGAACCCCCAGGCCACACTACAGTGTCCTCACTGAGGACAAAGTGACGTCCTGCTGGCAGTGAGGCATCATAGTAGCCCACAGGCTTAAATTGCACTGTTCCATCTGGCCCTTGATGCCAGTTCACCACTTCATACCTGGCTACGGCCGCACCTGTACTGTCAAACCACACCTGCTCGTTGGTCTTTATAGTGTAATTTACTCTTTTCAGAGAATCAACCACCTGTGGTAAAAGAGACATGATATGCTACTTTTGTATGCAGTTGAAGTGTAGTCAGAGCATTATTTCTTTGCTTTTTTTGTACTATAGTAGATGTACCTTCCAAGGCTCGGTTTGCAATTCTTTGTCACATCCAACATGGGCCTTGCATTGTAGAAGGCTGTGCAGAGAATGTGCTATAGCATAAATGGCTTTATAGATGTTGCTTGAATATCTAAGTTCTGGTACATCCTCATTATAGTGCCTCCACTCAATAAGGTCTTGATGTTTACTGCACAGATTCTCATCTCCTGATGTGTTATTCTTGTGACACTGGAAAGACGTTTCCCAAAACTGTTTTATCACAAAATCATTAAAGCCACTTATGTTGGCTTTCCCTACCGCGAAGCCAAGTGACCAACTCAAAACGCTAAAGCTTGTTGGGGAAATCAGACTGTCAGCCGTAATCCAGGCCTCAACACCAATCATTTGTAACCCGGTTATGTTTTGGAGAGTGAGCTGTTCCAGCAGATTATTCATCTCAACATGGGCTAGAAATGCTACTATCACTTTGGCAGTTCCCGCTCTGATAACATCCACAACCTTTAGCAATGTATTAGGCTCTGCTCTGTGAAATTTTTCTGAGTATTCCACGCATATGCCCTCCTCCTCTGCAGCGTCCAGAAATATTGCCATCCCATTGTTGCCGTAGTCACTGTCACTGTTCACTGCGCCCACCCAGGTCCAGCCAAAGTGTTTGACCAGCTGAGCCAGGGCCCTGCTTTGGTAGTAGTCGCTGGCTATGGTTCTGAAGAAGGAGGGAAACTCTTTTCTACTGCTTAGACACTCACACGTAGCAGAGTGGCTGATCTGACAGATACAAATGAATTTAAATATTTATAAATAAATAAATACCTGTAAGGAAAATTAAAAACTCACATGTATACTGTATTTTTCACATTGAACTGTTACAACTATAACAAAAATATTACCACAGGTATTTTGAAGGGTCCGGTTGTTCTGGAAAGCACAATAGTTGAGGAGGACTCTGATTCTCCTATAATAGCATGGACAGCTGATTGTCCTGTACACGATTCCTCTGTTATGAGTCCACTTCTGTTGATTTCCTCATTGGTGAAAATCATAGTCTGAGCAAAACGGAATTCTCTGAGGTTCACGCTAGGAAAAGATATATGGGGGGAAAAATAGCTATCAAATTTTATCAAACAAGTCATGGTGCATCCTCACGTGCACACTCACAGACACACAGATATTTTTAAACCATTCCAGTATTTAACAAACCTAGACTACAATAATTCCCTATGAAATATTTGAATCAATCCAACTGTCAGTTGTCATCAGCTATGACTCCCGCCAATTGTGTCCTCTGCCCACAACTGTTTGGCAGCCTGGGCTTTTCAGTCAACTAGTGTGATCAACTCCCAATCTACATTCAACTTTTAAACTGTCTACTTTTAAACTATCAACTTTTATTAAGCTGTGCAACCACCATGTCTGTCCTAGCGTCATTTTCATGCACTCGTAATTCCCTGGAATTACATTCTCTAGTTATTATTATTATTATTATTATTATTATTATTATTATTATTATTATAGTAGTAGTAGTAGTAGTAGTAGTATTAGTAGAAGTATTAATAATAATAATAATAAATATTCACTTTGGACAAAAATGTCTGATAAATACCATAACCATAAACATAGTATTAATAGTAGTAGTAGAACAATTATAAATATGTGACTACCTGAAGATATTGAAAAGTTGAGAAGCAATTATATAAATATGCACATAAATCATGTTATCAAGATGTGACAGTTTTATCATTTAGGTACACTCCTGCTATGGATATGGTGTGCATTATTACACTCTATAGATAACTCCTTTACAACTCATATCTATCATATTTCCTGATTCTGCAAAGATTAGATTTAAATTTTTTATTTCATATAGCTCTGTTTTTATTTCATATAGCCCTGTGGATTACTTGTAACCTCATTTTTAAAAAGCCAAGAGGTGAAGACCATTTACCATTCCCAATGAAGTTGATGACCTGCCTCTAACCTTTCAACAGTACAAATTATCATTTGAAAAAGGAGGAAATCCAAGGCACTCTTTGTATCCAAAAATATATAAAAAGCCTTTATTTTACATGGCTATGTCACATTTAAAAACATGAACTGGGCGGCAACCCAACCGTATAGCCTTCACAGGGTATCCGGCACAGATACCCAGACAGACATTGACCTGACCATTGACATTAGACTGGTTATGTAAAGGCCAAGCCAAATGTGTCATACAGTGGCGTAACAAACCAATGGTGGGCCCAGGTGCGAGAGCGCTACGCGGTCCCCATACCGACATACTTTAGCCCAGGATGAATTAGCTCTGATACATGCAATACACATTAAGGGTGACTTCAGTTGTTTATGCAAAGGGCCTGAGGCACCGAAGTAGTTTAGTAGTTACAGATTACAATTTCAAATAAAAAACACACGACTACATAGGATCCATTACATGTGAAAACATTAAAAATAATTTTATTAACAGCCTGCAGGCCAGGGTAATCTAATATTACTGCATTAACATCAACTCGCATGGAATTATGGGAACACTCAATGCGCTCAATGCGCCTCTTCAACCCTCTGCTGAAACTGCAAGCGTAGATTGCTTGCTTATAAACTTGCACTGCGCAGAAACAAAACGTAATGTAGCCTAACTTATTTAACCGTGCAGAAACCAAATAAAATCATTCATATGCATACAATCCCCAATATGCGTGAATTAGGCCATTAGAAGAAGGCCATCTTACGAGCCTTTCGTTGTGCAAAACCGTCAACGATGTTCCCAATATTTAATGCTCTGGCTCTGGTATTTTCAATGGACACCTGCTGCTGCTAGGTGTCCTGTCCTCACGGTCACTCTTGGTTAAAAATCCAAATTGGTCTAATTTCGGGAGTTTTGCCACCCTTTCCCCTTGCTCTTTACGCTCCTGCCGCTTCTTGCAGCCGCTCTTGTGTTTGAAGGGCATTTTGGTCGGAACGATGACTGAAATGTGCAGCCACCATCCATTTAAAAATCACAACAAATCACTTAGCCTACCCAGAAATCCTTACTGCATCTCAGTAGAAAGAAAGATACTCTGGCGAAACAGTATGACAACAAAGAAAGATGGTAATTTGATTTAGCCGTTTTTATTTGACAGTTTGATTCTTAATGGTGAAGTTCTTAAAAAAAAAAAAAAGGAGGCAGGGCGGGGGTAGCGACGGGCCCCAGGAGGTCACGGGCCTGGTGCGACGGCACTTGCTGCACCTACTATAGTTACGCCACTGGTGTCATATGATTCTATCTTTACATTCACTTTTACTGTTATGTTGAGAAATATCCCCTATATCTATAATTAGTATTCATGATCCTGTGGATGTTTAAATCTGAGCTGCCCTGACAGGCCTAACCCATGCAGGCCGAACAAAAAGGGAAATACTGAAATCAGTCTCTCCTGAGGAGAAGGTCAATTGTTTAATCTTGACCTTAAAACATTAATAAGTGTGTGTGTGTGTGTGTGTGTGTGTGTGTGTGCGCGCACGCGCAAGTGCGCATTTGTTCGTGTGTGCGTGTGTGTGAATTTGTGTGGTTATGTCTATGTGTGCGTTCATGTGTTTTTTTGTTAGTATATTACGGTATGCATGTTTTGTTTGGGTGCATGTACTGTTGGTGTGGGTCATCAGGCATGTCCATACAGGGCATTTTTGTAATGTATGCTTTGTTTGAAAGCATGTCCGACAAATCTGACCACAATGTTCTGTCATCGTAGATTGTCATCAGAATGATGACATGCTGTGTGTTTTTCCAGAGTAATTGGTCTCACCAGTGTGTATTTTCAGATCACTTAATTGGTGAGCCTATTGTAATTGTTTTGTCTTAGTTTGTCACTTTGCTCTGGGACAAACATTAGGTTAGACTACTTGTGACAGTTACTCAAAATAAACAATTAATTTCTCACGCTTGGTTTGATTGGGACCTGCGTTGCCATTGTATGCCCCATAGATGTCATTTAAATTTATTTTCTTGCCAGGTGAGGTTTAATTAAAGAGCCAGGTGTTTACATGTTTTGAAGGCTAAATTTCATCCAGGTGACTGCCTCTTAGTCTGAGCCCATCTGGCAGCTTGTGGCAGAGTCAAAGCCTCCTAGGGAAACTCTCAAAGCACTCTGCCTATCAAGGAGCAGCCCTTAGCTTGGTCCCCAGAGAGTCCCTCACCTGTTTGTCCTACTTCACTGTAAACAGCAACTCAGGCCTACTTGTCCAGCATGACCCCTGTTCAAATTAGGTAAGTGAGACATGGACATGAAAATAGAACTTTGAACTTTAAAACATTCTATACCGTATTATTCCTTTAGAGTACTTTACTTCATATTCATATTCAACCTTCTCCCAACTCAACACTGGATGTTTGTAATGCTAAACCAGTGTGCACTTTACATAGAAATGAGGTGAAAAAGTTTTTGTCATGGTCAGACACAAAAGGCCTCAGGCCAATAGTCTCTCTGACTTCAGAGGCATTCTTACTCAGAGTCAAGGTCATAACCGCCACGCACTGTAGGCCAACATATGTTCCCACCAATGTTTGGGAATTATCCAATATTGTCCTTCAGAATGTGCCCTAGGTTTTATTCTCTTCTTTCTATTCTATTCTATTCTATTCTATTCTATTCTATGCCTAGTGTGAGTAGGCCTGCTTGGTATTCAGCTTTTGCTGTATCTACGTTGCAGTGATGTTGTATGACTATTTGGTGGTTCAATGGTTTGTTGGCTTATGTGGTAGGCCATTTTGTGGGTGGGGGGGGCTACAGACAATGTTACCTAGGGGCCCACAAACCAAATTAAAACATTTAATTGTAGCTGTACAACATTTAGTTAACTCTTCACACATGATGTCAGTGGCATATCACATTTAGAATAAGCATCAGTTGAATAAGAAACTTTATAAGAAGGGTTGGGAGAGGTTTTGTGTAGGGATAAATTATGTGAAGTTGGGTAACATTAGCTGTTAACCATAACATGCCGAACACAAAATTAATTGGAATTGGAAGAAATCCTAACGGGTCCATCACATAGGCTACTATAGTCTGTATTACTGTTAACTTTTTGAAGCTATAAAGTTAGTAACATACGTGGCATGTGGCAAAACAAAACCGCATGCATTTTTCAAGCTTGTACGACCAAACTTGTCCAACCTAGCAACAGTGGCAATGGGGCTTGGGATCGACCCAGCTGGGTCTTCCTCAGGCAAATGTCATTCAGCAGTGGCTCAAGCGTATAACCCAGCTCAGCTGATCATTCATCAGCTGAGCCCATTCACACTAATTACCAAGGCCTTGAAAGTCTAAGTATCACCTTATCCATCACACATGTGTCACCACATAAGACAATTAGTGATGAAAATACATATACAGTTTCCCCACAAAAAAACAAAGAAATAGAAAAAGACCAACACCATGGCTCACAAAGTAACAAAATTACATTGTATGTTACCTTATCCCACAATGACCTAATTTGTCACATCAGAGCAATCCCACGAACAATATTACATGAAGATACAAAAAAGTACATTAGAGAAAAGGCTTTATGTCAAATTCCTCATTTAAACCCCCTGGCGATATTGTATTGAGGTAATAAATCCAAAAAGTTTATCTTTGGAGAAGCCTTTTACCACCATTGCCTCCTCTTGGAGAGCTATTTACATATTCCACCCCAACATTTCTTAGTGTGCTAACATTGTGGCCAGCTCGCTTGAAGTGGGCAGCTACTGGACTTCGCTCATCCCCCGTTCTAATACTGCTCCTGTGCTGATTCTAGTGTGCAACGCTCGCATAGTTTTGCCCACATATGCTAGGCCGCAAGGACACAATATCATGTACACGACATGTGTGGTGCTGCAAGTAATGGCACCACTAATGCGTATAGCTTTGCCAGTGTGCGGGTGGTTAAATGTCCTACATTTATGTGTGTATGAACATTGTACACAGCTGTCACACCTGTAATTTCCGTCTGGCACAGGCGGCAGGAGTGGTGCGCGATCGAGGCGCATGTCGCTCCAAACCAAATGGTCTCTAAGATTAGGTACACGCTTAAAAACCATACGGGACTTGTCTGGGAGAGCCTTGTTAAGCTTGGGGTCAGATTCAATGATGTACCAGTGTTTCTGAATGGACTTCTTAAACTCAAACACGAGTGGGGAATATTTTACACAGCACATGGGGGTGTTTACACAGCACATGGGGGTGTTTGATTCTTCATGTAATATTGTGTGTGGGATTGCTCTGATGTGACAAATTATGTCATTGTGGGATAAGGTAACATACAATGTATTTTTTTTTACTTTGCGAGCCATGGAGTCTTTTTCTATTTCTTTGTTTTTTTGTGGGGAAACTGTATATGTATTTTCATCACTAATTGTCTTATGTGGTGACACATGTGTGATGGATAAGGTGATACTTAGGCTTTCAAGGCCTTGGTAATTAGTGTGAATTAGAGCCCGACCGATAAAGGATTTTGAAGGCCGATACCGATACAAATATTTGTTGATTTAAAAATCTGATATTCCGATATATCAGCCGATATATATATATATATATATTTTCAGAAACGCGCAACAAAACATTAACAGATTTCCCTAACATTAGTTATTTGTAGTTATTTATGAGTATTGACTAAAATAATATGATAATGCATTTTAAAAACAAACTTGTTTATTTTTAAATAATATTGTCACAGTGGAATAGAGGAACATCGAAATATATTAAAGTTCTGATAAATAAAATGTATAAAAATAGAAACTTAAGATATGAAACTTTTGAAGTCTTTTGAACAAAAACACAATAACAACAACAACCAAATCAAAGTTACCAGTATTAAAAGACTTGGTAAGCTTCATAAATATAACTTTGAACTAAGACTTAATAATTACAAAAAATAATGATGACATTATTACTATCATCATCATTTGTATTATCATTAAACAAGATAAAGGTCACTCCTAAATGTTTGAGTGTGCCTGTGTAATAATTAGTCCCTATTGCCTTAAGCTACCTTATAATTACAATGTCAGCTTGCTTATCCCTTTACCAGCACTTTTAAAATTATTTCCATCAAGCTACATCGAACCATTTTCAATCATCAGTTGCTGCCTGCCTTGTAAAACCTACTACTTAGTGATCTAAATCCATTATGTAACTCGTTAATGCTGCGGCTGAACGACAGTCTGAAACGCACACTTGGCGTCATTGGATTTCACACACGTGTAAAAGAAAAGCTAACTTTTATGCATGAGCTACGTTTTGCACAAGCTACGTTTGATACTTTTTCTCTATGTCTAAATGTTCACTCCTCGCATGTCTAACTTACATTTACAATGCAGGGACTGTAACTACAGATATACTAGTTATAAATACAGTAATCATTACTTTATTTAGGCAGAATAAGTTCGTTGTGGTTTCCAAGCTCATTTATGTTAACGTTAGCGGTCTTCCACTGATATTCATGGCATTAGCTAGCTTTGTGGTTAGCTAGTCTATGATGAGCCATAATTTAGCAATGGATAGCGTCATACTGCAAATTGTAAAACATACGCTTTAAAAATAACAGGCCGGGGAGAGATGATACGTCTCACTGCTATAACTGTCATGCTATTAAAGAAATACATCTTCAGTCACATTGTCAAAAGTTAAAAGGACAGACAGTCAACTACACGTAACGTACTAGCTAATTCCGCTTCACTCTCGGCTTATTTAACAGCAGCAAAACTGGACATTGTTTTCACAAATTTTGTCATGCTTATTTGAGTTAAGAGAACTGATGGGGATGTTCTTTTAATTGTTATTCAAGCAATGTATGTCTCGTGACCAAATCACCATGAACACACTTAACTGATGATCTCACTCGCGGATAACTGGTTCTCTCTGCCCGACTCTGGCTGGATCGATCAGCACGTTGCAGGATGTGTGGCGCCTTATACTGTACACGAGTGTTGCCAGCAGGGACGGTGTAGAGTGCCCTCTGGTGGACAAACTATACAACGCCAACCCGCATGACATGGTTGAAGCATTCTATGGTTGAAGGGTGTTTCGTCCGTTTTTATTTTATTTTTAAAATATTCATTTATCTGCCATTATAAATGCCGATACCGGTAGTTTGGAAAATGCCTAATATCGGCCGATAATATCGGCCCGCCGATAAATCGGTCGGGCTCTAGTGTGAATGGGCTCAGCTGATGAATGATCAGCTGAGCAGGTTTATACGCTTGAGCCACTGCTGAATGACATTTGCCTGAGGAAGACCCAGCCGGGTCAAAACGTTGCAGCACATAATAAATGTATGGGAGTTTTTAGCAAAGTGCGGGCATCTCATCCTTTTTGAGTTCTAGTTCCATTTGCCCTGCACCTGACCGGTGGGGACGTGCACACTACTACAACTACTCTAGAAGGTCCAATCATGACCAAACATTCCTTATATGCAAATTGAATTTCATGATATTCCATCCATAGGGGAATCTCCAACTGACACACATCTAGAAACGCTGGACATGAAAATGTGATACTTGGCCTTATTTGATGACATACCCTAAATTGGTGTGAACTGTTGTGAAGCTGCTTGGACCCCGCAATCGCCGCTTGATTAAATATTTAGTATACTGTACCTGCTGTAAATGCTCTGATTGCAACTTGAACTAAGCTTAATATATTTGGGGTGTGGATAAAACAAGACATCTCAAAATGTCATCTTGGGCTTTAGGAAACACTGATAAACACTGATTTGCCATAGAATCAATTGCTTCTTAATGTTTTACTTGTGTATGGGTGGAAGTGCTGAAACTTTGGAGTCATATTGAAGCTCATATTTATTACATATGTTACACAAAATCATTCATCACAATCAACCTCCTGTATGAAATAAAATATATCAAATGCATTTTAACATGTGTATTCACCATTCATTATGTGTACTACAGAGACTTAGAAGGCATTTTACCCATCATATGCTTCTTTGTGTTTAATTCAGGCCGTACTAGAATAATATAACACTTTGGAGCAAATATACAAAACAATAAACCAAAACTAGATGCCAAAATAGCAAATATCTCCACAGCTACAGTAAATTTCCCAGGAGAGCTGACGTAAGCAGGAATGAAAGTGATCCAGACTGCACAGAATATCAGCATACTGAATGTAATGAATTTGGCTTCATTAAAGTTATCAGGTAGTTTGCGAGCCAGAAAAGCCAGTATGAAACACAAGAGTGCAAGGAGTCCAATATAGCCTAATATGGCCCAGAATCCTATAGCTGAACCCACATCACATTCAAGAATGATTTTGTCTTTGAAAAGGTTCATATTCTTGTAAGGAAAGGGAGGAGATATAGTTAACCAAAGAACACAAATAAGGACTTGTATGAGAGTGAAGCCAAGAACACTGAGTCTCTGTTGCAGAGGCCCAAACCACTTCATGACATTACTGCCTGGAAGAGTGGCTCTGAAGGCCATTAACACCACTATTGTTTTCCCCAGAACACAGGAGATGCAGAGAACAAAGGTGATCCCAAACGCTGTGTGACGCAACATACAGGACCACTCAGAGGGCCGACCAATGAAAGTAAGAGAGCAAAGGAAACACAGAGTCAGTGAGAAGAGCAGTAAAAAGCTCAGCTCTGAGTTGTTGGCTCTAACAATAGGTGTATCCATCTTTAACATAAAAATAATGGCTGTGATTACAGTTAAAAAGACACCAAACAATGAAAAAAATACTAAGACTATTCCCATAACCTCTGTGAATAAGAGAAACTCGAGAGCTTTTAATACACATTTATCTCTGCCAGGATTTGGCCAGTATTGTCCTGGGCACAGTTTGCAGTTATTAGAATCTGTAAGAGAATTATGATCACTATGGTTAGAGATGCTGACCCGCAGTATTGGTACGGGTTATGTAAACCAGAGCTCAGACAGTGCATCCTGAACAGTGTTAAGAGAATGCATAATGACTCACAGGCCAGGTTTCTAGGCATTCTATACCTTGTCTCTGAATTACCTGTTTCATTGCTGATCTCTCCCTCTCCACATGGTATACAGTCATAGCAGCAGACAGGCCTGCCTTTCTGTACAGCCTTCCTGGTGCCTGGAGGACAGCTCTCACTGCACACAGACACAGGCCTCTGTGTGACAAATCACATTTCAGATACCAACGTATTATGATAGAATAGCCACACAATCACTCTAAGATTATTTTCACACATATTGAAATCATTTTAACACAGTCAATGTAGCTGTAACCTCCAAGTCATTTAAGCCCTGCCCTTGCCAGCATGCAAGATTGAAGACAGACAGCTGTATATGAGGACGCCATTCTCTTCACATTATCATTACATTTAATATTCGGTTTGGATTACCGTACTAGGTTTTTATCGTGTTTTATTATTTGATTGATGAGCATACCTGCTTTGAACCCCCAGGCCACACTACAGTGTCCTCACTGAGGACAAAGCGACGTCCTGCTGGCAGTGAGGCATCATAGTAGCCCACAGGCTTAAATTGCACTGTTCCATCTGGCCCTTGATGCCAGTTCACCACTTCATACCTGGCTACGGCCGCACCTGTACTGTCAAACCACACCTGCTCGTTGGTCTTTATAGTGAAATTTACTCTTTTCAGAGACTCAACCACCTGTGGTAAAAGAGACATGATATGCTACTTTTGTATGCAGTTGAAGTGTAGTCAGAGCATTATTTCTTTGCTTTTTTTGTACTATAGTAGATGTACCTTCCAAGGCTCGGTTTGCAATTCTTTGTCACATCCAACATGGGCCTTGCATTGTAGAAGGCTGTGCAGAGAATGTGCTATAGCATAAATGGCTTTATAGATGTTGCTTGAATATCTAAGTTCTGGTACATCCTCATTATAGTGCCTCCACTCAATAAGGTCTTGATGTTTACTGCACAGATTCTCATCTCCTGATGTGTTATTCTTGTGACACTGGAAAGACGTTTCCCAAAACTGTTTTATCACAAAATCATTAAAGCCACTTATGTTGGCTTTCCCCACCGCGAAGCCAAGTGACCCACCCAAAACGCTAAAGCTTGTTGGGGTAATCAGACTGTCAGCCGTAATCCAGGCCTCAACACCAATCATTTGTAACCCGGTTATGTTTTGGAGAGTGAGCTGTTCCAGCAGATTATTCATCTCAACATGGGCTAGAAATGCTACTATCACTTTGGCAGTTCCCGCTCTGATAACATCCACAACCTTTAGCAATTTATTAGGCTCTGTTCTGTGAAATTTTTCTGAGTATTCCACGCATATGCCCTCCTCCTCTGCAGCGTCCAGAAATATTGCCATCCCATTGTTGCCGTAGTCACTGTCACTGTTCACTGCGCCCACCCAGGTCCAGCCAAAGTGTTTGACCAGCTGAGCCAGGGCCCTGCTTTGGTAGTAGTCGCTGGCTATGGTTCTGAAGAAGGAGGGAAACTCTTTTCTACTGCTTAGACACTCACACGTAGCAGAGTGGCTGATCTGACAGATACAAATGAATTTCAATATTTATATATAAATAAAATAAGGAAAGTTAAAAACACATATGTATACTGTATTTTTCACATTGAACTGTTACACTATAACAAAAATATTACCACAGGTATTTTGAAGGGTCCGGTTGTTCTGGAAAGCACAATAGTTGAGGAGGACTCTGATTCTCCTATAATAGCATGGACAGCTGATTGTCCCGTACACGATTCCTCTGCTATGAGTCCATGGCCATTCATTAGAGCCATGGCAGCCCTCATAGATGACAGAGTTGAACCACAGTTGTCATATATCCTATAACCGATGGTGACATTTGGAAGCAGAGTTCCACTTCTGTTGATT
Organism: Alosa pseudoharengus; assembly: GCF_046254945.1. NCBI lineage: Eukaryota > Metazoa > Chordata > Actinopteri > Clupeiformes > Clupeidae > Alosa > Alosa pseudoharengus. Next base: position 7,190,428 of record NW_027468598.1, on the reverse strand, counting down.
TCCTCAATGGTGAAAATCATAGTCTGAGCAAAACGGAATTCTCTGAGGTTCACGCTAGGGAAAAATAAATGGGGAAAAAATAGCTATCAAATTTTATCATAGAAGTCATGTTGCATCCTCACGTGCACACTCAGAGACACACAGATATTTCCAGTCCATTATTTAACAAACCTAGAGCACTTAAGTTGTTCTGGTCTTTTAGTAAAGGTTAACTGTGGCTGTGTGATTTTGCTGTGAATGGAAAATGCTCCGCCAATGGTCACGTCCCCGTCCTTTGACAGCAGAGGAAACTCTGGAATCCCTCTCAGCCGACAAACAGGCTTCTCTGCCTTTGCTAACAGGGTGCAGAACAGCAGCACTGCGCAGAGAGACATTCCTGAGAAATGTGTGGCCTGTTCAGTCATCGTAACAATCCATTAGTTTGTTGATTACATCCATTATATAGTTACACATGGACATCATCAGAGTATGAGAATATGAGTGTGGGCGAATCAGAGAAAGAGTGGACTCTGCACGTGACATGTAGTATGTCACCAAAAAAAATATTTCTGTTGACATAACTTTCCAGAGATGTAATAGATGATAAGATAAATGTAATGTAGTCTGAAATACTATTGAGTTATACATTCAATTATGATGTTATATGGAATTGATAATCCATATATTTGATGGTAATCATTATTCCCAAACTATAAATCAGATTAATTGGGGGCCAAGCAGCGAAGCTGCGAGGCAACCCATAGTGATTCTATGTGTTCTTATTATTATTATAACGAAACACTCATTTGCCATTGAACCATACAGTAAAAAGTTGAGAAATTTGGCACATTGATTCGTTACGGTCATATGTTTAATTTATCAAAGTTTCAAGTCTGCACCTGGAGTGCTCTAGCGCCACCAACGTTTCAAATGTTGAATTGCATCTATGCATTTACTGTACATCACATTTTGAACATTAAGGTATATTTGGAATCCTTGGATGAGACCGAACTCGACGCACCCCATGACGTCAATTTCCGCCATGTTGGATCTTCCGCCATATTGTATTTCATCAAAAACACTTAAAAGTCATCAAAGGTTATAAAGTTTGTCAGATTTTTACGAAACTTGACGCAGATGATCTTCAGACCATGACTCACAAATGCATTGCTTTTTGGAGCCATATTCAAAACCCATCGCCCGTCGTGACCAATCAAGTTTGGCGGCAAAGCCGCCAAACAGGAAGTGAAGTGATCTCAGCAAGGCTTTCGCGTATCAACACCAAACTCAGTACAGGGTCTCAGGACCCAATTAGGAGGAGGCTTAATAAATTTGATGACTTTTGACCTATAGGTGGCGCTATAATTAACAAAATTACGTTTTAGCCTGTAACGGGTCATGTGTTTGGAATTAAAGCATATTAGTGATATCTGTTAATACCTTGAGAGGTCCTTAGGCCGACACATGCCAACATGTGACGTCAACATAATTGATTCGACTGCCATATTGGATGTCATCAAAAACACTTAAAAGGCATCAAAGGTCACAAAGTTTCTCTGATTTTCACGAAACTTGACGCAGATGATCGCCAGACCATGACTCATAAACGCATTGCTTTTTGGAGACATATTCAAAACCGGTTGCCTGTGACGACCAATCAAGTTTGCAAACAGGAAGTGAAGTGATCTCAGCAAGGCTTTTGCGTATCAACACCAAACTCAGTAGAGGGTCTCAGGACCCAATTAGGAGGAAGCTCAATACATTTGATGACTTTTGACCTATAGGTGGCGCTATAATGACATGAAGTGGGCTCATATTTCAGCAATGCTTTCACATATTGAAACCAAACTTAGTATATGGACTTGGGACCTCATCCTGAGGACAGACATTAATTTTAGCAACCTTTGACCACTAGGGGTGCTATAATTTGCAACACTTTCTCATATCAACACCAAACTTGGTATGTGGACTCGTGACTACAACCTGAGGACGCACAATACATTTGGTGACTTTTGACCACTAGGGGTGCTATAATTATCAACACTTTCTCGTATCGACACCAAACTTGATATGTGGTCAAATGACTACAACCTGAATACGCACAATACATTTGGTGATGTTTGAGGTATGCGTATGTGTTGGGGGTTATTGGGGTGTGTGGGAGAGGAGGTTTATCTGTGTATATGTGTGTGTATGGGACAGGGGGTTAATTGGGTGTGTGTATAATGTAAGAACATTGTGTTGCCATGACAACTCCTGCTCAACTGCTTGGCCCCCACATTGCTGCTTGCATATTTATTTATTGTTATTGTTATTATTATTATTATTATTATTATTATTATTATTATTATTGTTGTATAATAATTATAATAATAATAATAATACAATTATAATAATAATAATAAATATTCACTTTGGACATAAACATAGTATTAATATTAATAGTAATTGTAGTAGTAGAACAACTGTATCTATATAAATATGTGACTACCTGAAGTTATTGAAAACTTGAGAAGCAATTATATAAATATGCACATAAATCATGTTATCAAGATGTGACAGTTTAATCATTTAGGCATACTCCTGCTATGAAAATGGTGTGCATTATTACACTCTATAGATAACTCCTTTACAACTCATATCTATCATATTTTCTGATTTTACAAAGATTAGATTTAAATTTTTTATTTCATATAGCCCTGTGGATTACTTGTAACCTCATTTTTAAAAAACCAAGAGGTAAAGACCATTTACCATTCCCAATGAACATGGTGACCTGCCTCTTTCAACAGTACAAATTATCATTTGAAAAAGGAGGAAATCCAAGGCACTCTTCGTATCCAAAAATGTATAAAAAGCCTTTATTTTACATTTTGGCTATGTCACATTTAAAAACATAAACTGGGCAGCAACCCACACATATTGGCACAGATAGCCTTCTTCAGGGTATCCGTCACAGATATCGGCACATATAGCCTGAAGAAGGCCTGATGACGTTTGTATTCCCTACAAGAGCACCTTCAATTTTTTTCTGCAATTCCTGAGCACTTTGGATTTTTCCTCATCTCATAGTACAAATTATCAATTGCAGATCATTCTTAATTGAAGAGCAATTATGTACAATGTGGATTTGGTCTTGATTAACCCAGCAATTGCTTTGACAGTAATTGCCATCATGATTTGTTAATTGCAATTAAAATACTGTTACTGTAAAAAAATACTGTTACTGTGGATAAAGCTAGTGTCCACCCAAAAGGTAATTTCCATCAGTCTCTGAGATGTTATCTTTGGATACATTAAGTGTGCAGAGTGACAGTGCCCTCTATAGTCACGCAGCCCTTGACAAGCAAGGTCACAGACATTGACCTGACCATTGACATTAGACTGGTTATGTAAAGGCCAAGCCAAATGTGTCATATGATTCTATCTTTACATTCACTTTTACTGTTATGTTGAGTGTGTGTGTGTGTGTGTGAGAGAGAGAGAGTTTGTGTGGTTATGTCTATGTGTGCATTCATGTGTTTTTTGTTAGTATGTTAGTATATTACGGTATGCATGTTCTGTTTGGATGCATGTGCTGTTGGTGTGGGTCATCAGGCATGTCCATACAGGGCATTTTTGTAATGTATGCTTTGTTTGAAAGCATGTCCGACAAATCTGACCACAATGTTCTGTCATCGTAGATTGTCATCAGAATGATGACATGCTGTGTGTTTTTCCAAAGTAATTGGTCTCACCAGTGTGTATTTTCAGATCACTTAATTGGTGAGCCTATTGTAATTGTTTTGTCTTAGTTTGTCACTTTGCTCTGGGAAAAACATTAGGTTAGACTACTTGTGACAGTTACTCAAAATAAACAATTAATTTCTCACGCTTGGTTTGATTGGGACCTGCGTTGCTATTGTATGCCCCATAGATGTCATTTAAATTTATTTTCTTGCCAGGTGAGGTTTAATTAAAGAGCCAGGTGTTTACATGTTTTGAAGGCTAAATTTCATCCAGGTGACTGCCTCTTAGTCTGAGCCCATCTGGCAGCTTGTGGCAGAGTCAAAGCCTCCTAGGGAAACTCTCAAAGCACTCTGCCTATCAAGGAGCAGCCCTTAGCTTGGTCCCCACAGAGTCCCTCACCTGTTTGTCTCACTTCACTGTAAACAGCAACTCAGGCCTACTTGTCCAGCATGACCCCTGTTCAAATTATGTAAATGAGACATGGACATGAAAATAGAACTTTGAACTTTAAAACATTCTATACCGTATTATTCCTTTAGAGTACTTTATTTTAATTCATATTCAACCTTCTCCCAACTCAACACTGGATGTTTGTAATGCTAAACCAGTGTGCACTTTACATAGAAATGAGGTGAAAATGTTTTTGTCATGGTCAGACACAAAAGGCCTCAGGCCAGTAGTCTCTCTGACTTCAGAAGCATTCTTACTCAGAGTCAAGGTCATAACCGCCACGCACTGTAGGCTAACATATGTTCCCACCAGTGTTTGGGAATTTTCCAATTGTCCTTCAGAATGTGTCCTAGGCTTTTTTAGGTTTTGTTCTAAGTCTTTGGCTTTATTATTATTGGACAGGCATTATGGTCAAATATGGGAAAACCTGAGATATCAAAATAAGTGTGGACTGTGGCATTGAGCTCATGATTACAGGGACGTTATTATCTGGATGCTAAAACCAGTGCTTCAGTCTGTTAAGACATAATAGCAGTATTAAACAGGCTTATTATTCATTGGGCAAAAAACTTTAATGTGCTGTCATCTCTGAATATGTTTAATATATCTTTCTTAGCTGACCCCACATTAGTGCAATATGACATAATATACTGTAGCAATTTGGCAACCTGGGCTTTTGGCCCAATGGAATATTTGCCATTATGTTCTGTATCCTCAAAGATTTCTATTAATCTGAGCAAGTTTCTGATGTTTTATATTCACATCAATAAATTATGAATGGCAAATATAAACTAACATTTGTTAAACCATGGATGCTGGTTTTGAATTTCCCCTTGGAGATCAATAAAGTATCTATCTATCTATCTATCTGCTTGTACTTTTAATGATAGCGGTTCAGCCAATTGCATGGATTAGCATTTAAATCCCTTAAATTAATTTAAATTAAGTACCAATTAAGTTTCCTTGAATTAAGTACCAAGCAATCAATACAGTTTGCGGGCATAGTGGAGAAGCGGTGACGTAGCCGACTGATAATCGGTCGACCTGGGTTTGATTCCCGTCATCCATGTTGCTTTGGATAAAAGTGTCTGCTAAATATCAGTCAACTTTAACTTTAACTTTAGCTTTAAGTTAATAAAACAATGATGAAGAATGCTAAACACACAATTGCAACACAATGCACAGCACTTGGGTATCATCAGTAAAAAGCCCACTAAGATCATTTAAGAGACTAGAGGCCTTGATTTGAATGATGGGCAAGTATAGCTAGGCTAATTTGATCCACTAGACAAAATCGATATCCTAATTTAACACCATGAGCATGACCTTAACGGCAAACCTAAACTTCCTAACTTTAATACATTGTGTTAATTAATTCTCAATTCTTCCATTAACTTATGCAGTCACTCAAAATCTCTTTGTGCTGTTGTGTCTTATTGTATAGTAATAGTATGTGTTCATTTGCATCATTGCTGACACTTCTTAATAATCAAATGTTTTACTGAATAATGCAATATTGTGGAATTTGAAATTGTTTTACAAGATAAAACAATATATGTTTAATCATGGCACCAGAATCATTCCCTATGGTTGACAAGCTGACTGTAAGATACTTTGAAACTGAATTAAGTTGACTGCAGGGCCTGTAGATGCAGGAGGGGATTTGTCTTTGAGAGCTGTCAGAATGCTGGTCTCCAGCACCATCTGCTGATGAAATATATAACTGCAATGTAGCCATGTAGGCCCATTATCGTCACACCACCACAATGGAAAAGTTTAATTCTGAGTAATATAATGATTCATTTCCAAACAAATTGCTTTTGTGAATGCCACATACAAATTTTGCATGAGAACAATAATAGTGCACTATTGTTTGAATAATAGAGAGCTGCTTAACAATAAATAAACAAGTATAATGTTTTAAAAAGTATAATCCTGTTTTTTAGAATTGATTTAGATTAAGTTTTATTTAGTATAGTTTGTATTTTAGTATATTAGTATATTCTTTATCTTCTACAGTCCTTATTGCTTAGTTGTGTTTTTTATATTATATACTTTTAATTACTTTTTCTGCTGTTAGTGAATGTGTGTGTGTATGTTGTCTGTATGCTACTGTGACCTTGAATTTCCCCTAGGGATCAATAAAGTATATGTCTATCTATCTATCTATCTATCTAATAATAGTTAATTACACTTGGTGTGAAACATGTTTCTATTATATGAAGAGATACATCAACAACATAGATTTGATGTATCATAAAACTATAGCTTTACCTGTAGCCTCCACAAATGAAGATACTTCTGAGGCCCATATGCTATTGCCAATTAATGATTATACTTGGAAATGATTGCAAAATGACCCGATCATAATCTTGTTATATTCATTCTCCTCTGTATGGAGAGTACCATGTGCCTCATTCAACTGTTATGTGATAAAACACAAATATTATAATGAAAAAATGTCTTTATTGGAGAGAGAAGGACAGTAAAATCATGATTGCAATATAATTTACGATGTTTGCTGAGTTTGTATTGGATCATGAAAAAGTTACACAGGCCCAACAGAAAATATGTGTATATTAACTTTATTAAAAATGTATTAAGTTAAGTACATCTAAGGTACTTTCTACATTTCTGTTTACTCCCTCCCCAGACATTTTCATTACAAGGTGGGCACATTATGTTCCTACTTTGTAAATACAAAATTAAGACAATGATGCAAGTAATTACAACCAGGAGACACCTGAGTCCTCCCCTCCACTACACCTTAGGCTCCCCTTTCATCATGTGATTGGGAAACTGTTTCCTGTCAGTACATGTTTAGCTGTTTCCAACACACCTGCCACATCTCTAAGGACATGAGGAAACAAGAAAGAATTGAGCGGCCTGGGCCAGCATCCCCCACTGGTGCCTCTACCCCCGCCGCAGTCAAGGCTGTGTGCTTGTGTTTCCTCTCTTTCCATCATTAAAACTACACCTCGGGGCAGGTTTTAATTGCTGAATGAAAACTTTCGTAAGATGTTGATTTCCTTGAGTTCACAAACAGCTTAGCTCAACCCCTGAGACCTTTTTTAAATTGGTATTATCAGTTAGCAACAGTTGCTTTGACCTGTGAGACTAGAATGGATCAAAATAAAGCTGTTACCACATGTTTACTCTTGCTTTGTTATTTTATCCTGGTGGGCACAAACAACTGTTTTAATTAAATTGTGGATAGCAAAATCTTTGTAGGCTTTTGTCAATCCTCTACTGTATAGCTGTAAACATGATTAAAAATGTCTGCGCCCTGATCTCAAGGGTCAATTAATTATTTCGATGTCTGTTAAACTAATAACGTCATATTCAGCAATCACTCAAAATGTTGCATCATAAAACTATGTTCACAAATTGAATAACTGTAATACACTCTGCTATAAACTTCATTATAAATGTAATCAAATATTAATTTCAAATTAAATCATTACAGTATAAATAACAATACAGTACATATGCTACTCATATTCACAATGTTATATATTCAGAAAGCAAGTGCTTTGCAAACTATATTCTCAGCCTTTTGATATACTGTTTGATTGAGTAACTTGGCCTTTTTGTTGACCCCACGATGAGTTTGTACATCTATTCATGAAAAAAGGGTCATGGATAATCAATAGCACTGAAATTATTACATGGACCATTATCATTTTACATATCTGACTTTCACATTGGCCATGAATGACATTGTTCAATACAGATAATGTTCTCAATGGAGGTTCACATAGCTTGTCTGATCAGACACAGGACCACAACATGCAAGTTTCAAACTGGACATGTGCAGCTTTGGGCTACTTTCATTTCAGTTAAGCAGATTTCTAAAGGGACACCAGGCAACGTTTTCGTGTTAATTTATCATCTTCGTAAGTCGGTATATGGTTAGATGACTCATTACGGGGCGAATGAAGGCTCTCTCGCCCGCCCCTACTGCCTGTACGAAGAATATCCCACTTGCAAGTTCGGTGTATCCTACCCGCCGACCGAAGCAGGATCAGTTTACAGCACAGAGGCAGGTTAACAAAACGCTGGAGATTGTTGCAAACGTGTCAGAGCCGGCGAAGAAGCAGCGAAAACCCTTGACAGAAGACGCAAAGAAAAGGAAAAGAGCTTCAGACCGAGTGAGGGGGAGTTTCGTAGAGAAAAAGCATCAGGCTTGCCTGGTGTCCCTTTAAATGACGGGCAAAACACCAAGCCTAAACTAAAACTAAAGCTACCGGTAATTAGCACAATCTGTGAGCTTATTTTAATACTAATATTTTAAACACAACCATCAGTTGGTCAACTCAACGCTCCTTTATACCACATTATATGCTTTCATTTATGCACGAGACACTCATTGTCTGACTGGCTCATGCATGCGCATTCCCTGGGCCCAGGATCTTTTGCTAGAGCAGAGTGGTCCATTCACACACAAACCAGACCTCTCTAAGTAACGGGCATACATCTTTATCCATAGAGTCATAGAAAGACTATTTTTCTATGAAGAAACAACAATGCTCACTATGGCTTTGTATTTCCAATCAGAAATCACATGATAAAATTCCACATGATAAACTATGAAAGGCCACCTTATGTGTGACATCGGCACAAAAGAGATGTGCATAAATGTAATGGATTAGGCCAGGATGTATACAGTATGTTTACTGTGTAAAATGGATTATGCTAAATGGCACTGTTGTTTTTTCTCTGCACATTTTCTTAATGGGGAAATTATATATATATATATATACAACGTCTACAATTACCTATTCATTTGGGCAACTTTATACATCCCTATACAGGCTAAAGCTACCTTTAGTTGTGTTATAGCTACTGTAACGTCTGGCTTTAAACAGCTGTAATGCAGTCGTTATGACAAGCACACCAATTGCTTAGCCAACCTTGTTCTTGCCCATCTTGAATAGCTCCTCTAGCTTTGCTGCCTCCATCCTTTCTGTTTTCGTTGTTTAAACTTGTGATATCACATGATGAGTATTGAGTTAGTGAATTAGCTCAACATTGTGTGCTGATAACCATATAGAAAGCCGAGTAAAAGAAAACAAGTAGCCTATGCGTGCCTGCGTGCGTATTCTCTCCTGCTCAAACATGTGTGCGCGTTCATTTTGATAAGTGTTCACTAACTTTACTTAATAGAAAATTGTAAATAGCCTGATGGCATGCAACTAATGGAATACTGTGCATAGTTGGAAAGGTATGGTGGGCCAATATGGTGTGAATATACACACACACAAGGTACATTTTCTCTCGTTGTTGAGTGATGGTACGCACAGTGCGTACGGACGTACACCTGCAGGCGCGCCTGCTGTCATAAACAAAGGATCAGCGGCATGTCAGCCCAACGACCCCCGTGCGATGGAGGGGAGGGGGCAAACATCTGTCATTATGACCCCCGAGCCATGGAGGGGAGGGGGCAAACATCTGTCATTATGCTGTATATCAGTATGGGCAATGTGCATTGCCATATGTGACATACTCTAAGGTGCTTGTGCACACAACAAAGGTGTGGATGGATCCAGCTGCTCTACAGATCTCGCTCACAGAAAGGCCCCTGTGGAGGACCATGGTGGTGACACACCCCTAGTTAAGTGTGCTTGTAAATCCATTGGAGGTTATCTTGGTTCCGATAGGTGATTGCTATAGCCTCCACTATCCAGTGCACCAGCCTGTCTTTGCAAAGGGCTTTGCCTTTTGAAGCGGCCCCATAACACACAAACAGCTGGTCACAACCCCTCTAGCCGAAAAACACATACAGGACTGATGAACTGAGAGGGTGTGTATCTCACCCACATGCTCTGCAGATGCCAGAGCCATTTTTAAGACAGAATTTTAACGTCTATAAACTGAAGGGGCTCAAAGGGAGGCCCTGACAGCTCACGCAACACCACCGACATGTCCCAGGGCAGAAAAAGAGTGGAGTGGTCTGTCCTGTTCCATTTCACCCCTGCTATAAAGCATGAAACCAGCAATTGTGACCTGGACCTCCAATGCCGAAATGACATGGATGGTTTCAACCACAACATAACACAAGCCTGCCGCTAAAAGTCCCTTTCAGCTGCCAAGCTGACAGTTTCCACAGTGCCGGTTGGGGGTGCCACACTGCACCACGTATCTGTGTCAATAGGTCCCGCCACAGAGGGAGATCCCACAGCGTCCCCATTGACAGATTGCACAGAACCATGGCTGATTAGGGCACCTCGCGGCAACCAGGATCAGAGATCTTTGCTCCTCCCTCACTCGGGGGAATGCATACAGGCGAGCCTCCTGCCATGAGTGTGCCAATGTGTCCACTCCGAGGGGAGGCCCAAGCGTAGAGCTCCAGCACATTTATGTGTGACCTGGTCTGCTTTTGAGACCAGTGTCCATTCACTTTGTCCATTTTACCCCACCGGGTGGTTGATGCATCCATCGTCCAGCGGCGCCCCCTGCTGAGGAAGTTGTCACTCCTCCAGATAGCAAGGGTTTTCATGCATCGGGGGGAACCAGCACCTGGCGATATCTGTCTCTGGATGGGTGTAATTTGTGTCTGGCATACTAGATCTGAAAAGGCCTCATGCATAATAAGCCCATAGGCATGGCTACATGCAGCGGCCATCATGCCCAATCATTTCTGGCAGAGAAGTGAAGACACTCGTTGCCAGGGTTTGAACCTTCTGACGCACATTTTTAAAATTCATAATCCGTTACGGCGACAGACTGTTTAATTCCAGCCCCAGAAAGGAGGCAGATAACATCATTGTGGCATGAGGAGAGGCTTCTTCCTTTGAGTGACAACAGAGAATCTTCCCCATCCCCCTGATGACGCAATTGCAGCCTCCACGCATTTTGTGACAACAAATTGAGAGAACAGTATTTTTGCCCGTGGAAGTCAAAGTGCAAAAATGTCCTGTGTCTGAAGTGGATGGGAATATGGAAATAGGCTAATAGGCTTCCATCTTTTCGCTACCAGAAAATAATAAAAATCAGGAGAAATCTGTTATGTGTCATAAGATGGAAATAAACTACAAAATTTAATTTCGAGGAAATTACATGTACATGAAAAAGCAAAACATACATTAACATAAAATGCAAAACAAACTTTTATTTGGAAACAGTTGTGGGCAGAGGATCATAGTTGATGACAACTGACAGTTGAAATGGGCAGGGGCGCAGCTACCCATTTTTTGAGGGGTTTAGCCTTTGTTTGCGCCACATTGACAGCACAATATTAAGTTATTACAAGGAGTTTACATTGTTAAGAAATGGAAACATGTAATGAGTTGTTGCTAGTGTGACATTTCTGTTTGCAGTTTGCCATTCAAAGTGCAGTATGAGCATGGTAGCCACCTAGCTATCTGAATGGAATAGGCTATTCCAATCGGCATATGCTTAGCAAACGCTAGTTAGTCTGGTAACATGAATAACGTGAACATGAAACGTGTGTCTCCAAGCACAGACGTCACACTTTAAATCCTACCTGTTGCTTTTCAGCATCCACTTAATTAACTACTGTCGCATCCCTTGACATGCCATCTCATTTTCCCTTTCTTTTTCTATTTTTAGCCCCCGACAGCTTTTTTGCTTTATCCATCTTTTTCCATAGACGAAAACTCACTACTCGTACCTGCTCACTCAGCGTTCACGGCGCCCCCACTCCCTCTTCTATGTAGAATCTTATGAGATAGGGCACCTACTCTAGCCTGTTAGTCCTCTAAAATGTTATTTAACATTGAGGAAATGCAGAATTGATTTAGAAACGTACAACAGTAGCTACATATAGAATATACCAAATATATTATTATTATTATTTTATTTTTTTTACCATCGCTTTGGCGCCCGCATATAGCGCATACCCACTTTTTGCGCCACTGGAAATGGGAGTCATAGTTGATGACAACTGACAGTTGCAATGGCTGAATAGTTAAATAGTTGAGTAGTTTAAATGGTTAAATTATTTAATAGAGAATTATTGTAGTAAGGACTTTTATTTTGAAACAGTTGTGGGCAGAGGAAACAGTTGGCGGGAGTCATAGTTGATGACAGCTGACAGTTGCAATGGCTGAATAGTTAAATATTTGAGTAGTTTAAATGGTTAAATTATTTAATAGGGAATTATTGTAGTGAGGACTTTTATTTTGAAACAATTGTGGGCAGAGGAAACAGTTGGTGGGAGTCATAGTTGATGACAACTGACAGTTTGAATGGCTGACCAGTTAAACAGTTGGATAGTTTAAATTGTTAAATTATTTAATAGGGAATTATTGTAGTGAGGACTTTTATTTTTAAACAGTTTTAGGCAGAGAAAACATTTGGCGGGAGTCATAGTTGATGACAACTGACACTTGGAATGGCTGAACAGTTCAATAGTTGAGTAGTTTAAATAGCTGAATTATTTAATAGTGAATTAATATATGTGCATAGGTAGATAGTTTAATGGATGTTGATAGACAGATAGTTTAATGGATGAATTGAAGAAAAAGAAGTGAAAGAAAGTGGGGAAGAGAAAAGTGAGCTATCTAGTTCAATGGAGAGAGACACAGAGAAGAGGTTCCATTGAAGAGGTTCCATTGCTGCAGTCAGTGAGAGAGCACAGGTGCAGTTGATTGCATTCTTGGCTCTGTGAGGGGCCTAGTTGAGCAGCTGTCACTTGATACAGGTGCAAATCAGTGAAAAATACTTTCCTCAAGTGTCCTTTTCAAGACCTACGTTACAAAGTTTTAACAGAGTTTCTACGTTAAACCGTTGAAGCTGAATTAGATGCAGAAATTTGGTGGGAAGAAGAAGAAGAAGACTTCGGATAACAGAACAGTGCATTTTCATGCACTGTAGAGGTGACAGAACCATTTTGGTCATCATAGCATAGATCATACACCCTTAAATCCAAAACTAAAAATCCAAAAGTCTTTCCACTGAACATGGTGGACCAATAAATCTCTATTGGTGGTATGGGTTAACTGTTAACCCGTACCAACAATAGATATTCATATGTCTATGTGCCTGTTGAAGCCAAGCCAAGTTTATTCATTGACACTACTCATTATCACCTCTTTAAGTACAAAGTGGTATTATTGCAGTGTTGCAGAAAACTGGGAAGTCGGACATATCGCACTAGTTTTAGCTTGGATCATTCTACCACTCTGAACCGATCATATCAATTCTCTGTTCACACTGAGCATTTGCTAACCTGAGCTAAGCATAAACAATTATACCACTTACATGGAGAAGAACTGTCAGTGGTTTCACAAAACAATATTTTTTCTTAGAAGGTGCCATGATATTTGGCTAAGCTGTGGGAAAGATATCAAAGATAATAGGGTTGCTTGTCTAATTGAAAAGGACTTGACTGGTTTTCAAAATAGAGTTGGTTCATGGTACTTTAGCTACTTCCCCCATAGGATTCCATTTAAAAAAAATGTCCTATGATGTTTAAGTCCCAGAACCAACTACCACTTTTTCAGCATAAGATTGGAATCGCCCTTTTCAGATGATCTTTGATGCCAGATGTAAACAAAGCACGTGGCTGACTGAGGTAAGCTGATTTTTGTTTTATTTGTAAAAATACAATTGGACAGTCAGCAGTCCAGACTTCTGGCATGCATGAATAAAATAGAAGAGGGAAAACATCACATGGGGTAACAGACCACATAATAGGTATACATTGATGTGTAATGTCAGAATACTGTGAATGCTGACAGAATACATCGCAGTGAAGTTAGAGTAAATCGATATGCCCTAACTTTGTAAGTAGGAACTCCGACTGGTGTTCCTTTGCACTTTTCCTAGTCAGAGGTCTGAAATGTAGACCTTCACAGTTGTTTGCATTGCAGGAATGGAATGCAATGAGAAAGCCTGGGCTGACTTTAGGTGTTTAGCTCATCAGTCTATTTTACAGTCTATGGGTTTTTAATCTGATGTCAAATGTTCAATAATATTTACTTTTTCCTTTTTGTCTCATAAATAAGGCAGACATAAGGCAGTCTCTTGAGCCAAGATGTAAAGACAGTTGTGCTATGATACTGTGATTTCCAGTGTTGAGAATGCTCTCTGTAGTGTGGAATCCTACGGGAACCCATCATCAGGCTCACTTACAAGTCTTTAGGGGGAGTCTCTTGATAGAATTAGATAGGAAATGTGGGATGCATTGCCTACGGCAACAAAACAGTTTAATTCCTCTCCTTCTTATATTTCCTCCATCTGCCTGTCTCACAAAGCCTGCAGCATTTAAAATAATAAAGTACCCGAAACAGCATCATTGCTAATCATCAGAGCCCTAATGAGTCATAAATTCATTCTTTTAATCAAAATCGCAGTTTCAACTAATGTAATTAGCAAATTGCGAAGGCAGCAATTAATTGCACAGCTTGTGACTATGATTATTTGTCTTTAGGGTTTACCATAAATTATATAAGAACAGACACTCAAAGCTTCTATGCAAAACCTATTGTCAAGCAGTTCCCTCCTCCTGAGGAAGCACAACACACATGTAGCAATTTGAAAAAGTACCACAGGCAGCAATATAATGAATGTACCACAAAAAAGGCAGAAGCAATGCTGGTCTTTCCCAATAACACAAGAGTAAATAAACAACTATTTCAGAGTCAAGGAATGATGTTATTATATATCTTATGTAATGAATATTGAACTGAAGCTTTACTTTCAAAAAATGATATCGCAAATCAAATTGCAGTTGCAATATCTGTCAGAGAAATTGCTGTTAGATATTTCCTCTAAAGGGTTCAGCCCTATATCACAGTGTCATTTAAATGTTCAAACTCTGAACTTGTTGAGTGTTCAGCGAGGATACAGGAGACAGCTGGTGTTTACAACAGTTGGCTGTTGCTTTTCAGAATATGTATTCAGGCAGAAGAGAGAGATGTACAGGTAGAGCAGCTACTGTCGGAACTGATTATCTTCAGAATCCAGGGGGCGACGATTCATAATATTATTGCAAACATTCGACAGGTCTTTCCATTGGGTCAGGTCCCTTGAGACAGGATTGGGTCTCTATAAGGATGTCAAGCAGAGCGGTAACAGTCCTATAAAGGTGGCGATCAATAGCATCAGATAGATTTTAGTAAGCCTGGACATGTGTGTTGTAGTGTGTATGTGTCTGTGTCTTTGTTAGCAGGGCCAATCGAATGCATTGTAAGATGCTGCATAATTTGTGATTTTTCTTTGTGCATCAAAGAGAATGCTGTACGATGTGTTCGCGTGTGCTAGGCTGGTAATCATCGGTGGGCTCCTATGGTCACATGTGTCTCTGCAGCCCCAGCAAACGCAGGAGTGCCGTCCCATCGGAAACCCCTCAGAGCTAGCGGTGCTGGTGAAGGAGGGAGCCGTGGTCCTGGGGGGTCTCTTCTCTCTGCACGACACGGTGCTGGAGTCAGTGCCGTCATTCACCTCACCACCAGCTCCAGCTCAGTGCTCTGGGTTGGTGGAATCCAACAAAAAAATCTTCTTCATATTTGTAACTGTTCTGTTCAGTGTAAAGTTCACCTGTGTAAAACACTTATATGAAGCTGTGTTCTAAAATGTTAAAAGAATGTTTTGTTATGTAAAACATGGGGTGTGTCAAAGGTGTTTCAGAACAGATATGTCATTGTCTAGGCTCGTAATGCTTGTGCTTGTAATGCTCGTAATGCTTCATAATTTCTGCTGTCTGCATGGTTCATTTCAGGTTTAACTTCAGGACATTTAGATGGATGCAGACTATGATATTTGCAATAGAGGAGATCAACAAAAATCCAAATCTTTTGCCAAACACCACGCTAGGATACCAGATATATGACTCCTGCAGCACCCCTTTCCAAGCCCTGCGCACAGCCATGGCTGTGACGAGGGGCCATCCGGGGGAGGGGAGCGTGGGCACACAGTGCAGGGGAACAGTGCCTGTGGTGATTGGGGATGGTGGGTCCACGCTCTCTCTGGTAGTGGCCAGATTCCTTGGGGTTTTTCATGTTCCACAGGTATGAAATCTTTGTTGAATTCAACAACACATCTTCAGTGGTGATCTATGCCTATTTTGCATGTTTTTTTCTCTCTCTCTCTCTTTTCTCTTACTGTCTCGTCTTGTCTCATCTCCCTCTCATTTCTGTTCTCTCCACAGGTAAGCTATTTCTCCAGCTGTGCCTGTCTGAGTAACAAAGTTGAGTTCCCTGCTTTCTTGAGAACCATGCCGAGCGATGTTTTCCAAGTAGATGCCCTGGCTCAGTTGGTGAAGCACTTTGGCTGGACGTGGGTTGGAGTAGTTGCTGGCGACGATGCCTATGGGCGAGGGGGTGCCCAGATATTTTCTGACGAGGTGAAGAAACTTGGAGCTTGTGTGGCCCTCCATGAGATAATTCCTAAGAACCACGCCAAGACCCAGATGGCCCACATCGTGGAGCGGATCCGAACATCTGGTACTCAAGTGGTGCTGCTGTTCGCCGTTGAGCAAGATGCTGGAGCGCTCCTCAGGGAGGCTCTGAGGCAGAACCTGACGGGCATCCAGTGGTTGGCCAGTGAGGCCTGGATCACCGCTGCCGTGCTCTCTACCCCACAGTTCCACTCCATCTTGCAGGGCTCCATGGGCTTTGCCATTCGGAAGGCTGATATCCCTGGACTCAAGTCCTTTCTGTTACGTTTGAACCCCTCATTTGACCCCCAGGACCCATTTTTTCCAATATTCTGGGAAAACCTATTTGGGTGTTCACTACATCATGGAGATGACATAGACACACCTGATAAACCACCATGCACAGGCTTGGAAGAGCTTGCAAGGACAGAAAACATTTATGTTGATGTTACTCAACTCAGAATCTCTTATAATGTCTATAAAGCAGTGTATACTATCGCTCATGCCCTGGAAACCATGGCCAAATGCGTGCCAGGCAAAGGGCTTCTTCATGAAGGGGCATGTCCTAACATGTCCACAATACAGCCATGGCAGGTTAGATCACCATTCTCTGTAAATTGCTTCTTTTTTGAGTGCCCCCCCCTCCCACTTGTGACCCCTCTTCCTCTCATCCATTTGCTCTGCCACCTTCCCTTATTTTCTCTGTTAGCTCCTGGAGTACCTGAAACAGGTGGAGTTCATTAATGACTTTGGTGAGGAAATGAAATTTGATGAGAATGGTGACCCAGTGGCGATGTATGATTTGATCAACTGGCAGCTGAATGCAGATGGAGAGGTGGAATATGTCACAGTGGGGAAATTTGATGAAACCACACAGAACAAACTAGAGATTGATGAAGAAGCCATACTCTGGACAGGGAAGACCAAAGACGTGAGTCTCGCATGTGTTTCAGTGTTCTCCCATATAATTCACTGTTTTTGATTCTGTTTCATTCAAAGTTTTTTTTGTTATTGTGTACAGCATTCCGTTTTCATTCTGTATAGCCATGTGCATTAGTGATGGAGGGTCTGACCGACTCTTTCACTGGTGTAGCGTGTCCCCTTTCTGCTCCCCAGGTCCCTCTCTCGGTGTGCAGTAAAGGCTGTCCCCCAGGCACTAGGAAAGCCATCAAACCCAATTTCCCTGTGTGCTGTTTTGACTGTATTTTGTGTGCAGCTGGGGAGATTAGCAATCAGACAGGTGAGTGACACACTGCTGCAGACACTTTATTCAGGTGACAGACTGTGTATCCTGTTTTGGAACTGTAAATGATAGACAAACATGTACAGAACTAGCACCTCAAAAAACCCTGGATTCTTTCTGAGCACATGTTAAATAGCTGAAACAGTGCTGTAAATGTACAGTATTCTGTTGTACATGGTGAATGTGTTGAAATTACTTTACATAGTCCATACCTTTTAAGATGCATGAATTATATATAATATATAATATATAATATATTGATTGTCAATTACATTTTGTCCTGTCACTTGTTTTGTCTTAGATGCCATAGAGTGCGAACAGTGTTTGCCTGGGTTCTGGTCCAATGCCAGGAGAGACACCTGTGTCCCCAAGCAGGTGGAGTTCCTATCATACACTGACACTATGGGCATCACTCTGATGGTAGTAGCACTCGTAGGCTTCTGCTGCACTCTCACAGTCATCCTGATTTTTGCCTGCAACCGCGGCACTCCCATTGTCAAAGCCAACAACTCCGAGCTCAGCTTCCTCATCCTGGTCTCTCTGGGCCTCTGTTTCCTCTGCGCCCTGCCCTTCATCGGAGAGCCCACCGCCTGGACCTGCATGCTGCGCCACACGGCCTTTGGAATCGCCTTCTCCCTCTGCATCTCCTCCATCCTCAGCAAGACGGTGGTGGTCCTCATGGCCTTCAGAGCCACGCTGCCCGGCAGCATGGTGATGAGGTGGTTCGGCCCCGTCCAGCAGAGGGTCATGATCTTTGCCGGGGCCACGGTGCAGGTGGTCATCTGTGGGGTCTGGCTGGCGGTAGCGCCTCCGACGCCAAGGACGCTCTCGAACCGGGAAAGCCTGCGGCTCATCCTGCTGTGTGACGAGGGCTCGGCGCTGGCCTTCTCGCTGGTGCTGAGTTACATTGGACTGCTGGCCAGCTTCTGCCTCCTGCTGGCCTTCCTGGCCCGGAAGCTGCCGGGCACTTTCAACGAGGCCAAGCTCATCACCTTCAGCATGGTGATATTCTTCGCCGTGTGGGTGGCCTTTGTCCCGGCCTATGTCAGCTCTCCAGGGAAGTACACCACCGCCACAGAAGTCTTCGCTATCCTCGCCTCCAGCTACAGCCTCCTGGCTTGCCTGTTTTTCCCCAAGTGCTACATCATTTTGCTGAAACCAGAGAAGAACACTAGAAAGCACATGATGGCTAAGACTACATAGGACAATAGAGGACAAAAGATACTAAGATGTCACAGTTTAAGCATACAATGTAAATATATAAAAAAATATATGTAATAAATGTTTGTATGTTGTATTAAACTGAACAATGATTAATGATTGGTTATTAAATGATTACCAGTAGAATGTTAAATGAATGTTCACTTGAGTACACCAGTACATCATGAGTACAGCAGTTTCTCACAAGTGGTGCTCATGCATTTTTGCCTTTTGTCCACAAAGCTCTGCTATTGCACAGCCGATTTTTACTAATTCAACAAAGCTCAACATGTTTCCAGTCTACTCCTAATGTATCAGCATGGCAGCATAGCCCACTCACATCCACCATATGCAGGACATCCATTTCAAATTAACTAGCATATCTATCCACATATGTGTTTTCATAAGTTTGGTATGGTTTGAAGGGATTTTCACCTGCAGATGTGTGCCTTCTTGGAGGTGTACAGTCTTATGATCTGTGAAAAATGCCCAGCTGGCTCTGATTAATGAATTCCCTATTCTGTGTAGCCTGTCAGCATGCAAACATCAACCCCCCCCCAATTGTTCCATTGGCCTCCCCTCTTGTTCCAAGTCATACACATGACCAGCTGTGACTGATTAGCCAGGGCTCATTATTTGTCGTTGTCTTCACCAGTCAGGGCAGGGAGAGACACAAGCTGCCCATGGTCCCCTCATGCGCAAGGGAACGTGATGGAAAACAGACCGGCCACAGGGACACGTGCCAAACTTGAAGCTAATGTCACTTAATGAAACCCTGCACTCAGTCATGATTGGACCTCTCAATGGCTCACTCCTAAACACACACGTGAAACTGCATACTTCAGCACACCCTCCTCATCACCTAGAGGTATTGTATTTACCCTGAGAACAGAGGCACAATGTGGGATAATGAACATGAATTGAAGACAGCTGCAGCCAATATTCTGAAAACATAGCTGTTGTTTTGAATTTAATGAGCAGAAAATGCACAAATATGAATGCCAGTCTTGATAGCTCAGCAACTGGCGATAGATGAACCAACTTCTTGCCAAAATGATCACAATGGTCACAACACAACAATGTTGCTTGTACAAGTTGACATTTATTCTGGATCAACATCGTTATCTCAACAAAACCTCTTTCAATATGTAAATCATCTCCATTTTCTTTTCTTTTTTATAAAGAGAAAAATGTTTATCCAGAAAGGCCCTGCTGTATACGGAAATACTAAATATTGTGAGTTTGTGACACGTGTTTATGTTCGTGTGTGTGTGTGTATGCTATGTGAGTACCACATGTTTGCGAGTAAATGTGTATGTTGACAGCCTACGTATGTGTCAGTGTAAACTATGCACTTGTGTGCGTGAGGGGATCTGCGCATGTCTGTATGCATGATGCCTCTTCCTTCTCCCCCATTTCATTTCCCTGAAGATGAGAACCTCATTAATTCCCACCAATAAAGGCTCACTGAAGAGGGGCCAGTGTTCAGAGCAGGGGGCAGTCTGGAGGTCCAGAGGCCCTGTATGGAGATGGCTTTGCTCCCCCCTGCTGTCCTGCTCCTCAGCCTCCTCTGCCCCAACCTGAGAGCAGCCAGTGGGGGATGCCAGCGTTGGAAGGACCTCGACTCCACCGTGGTGCACAAGGATGGGCACGTTGTCCTGGCCGGGATGTTCCCCATTCACTCCAAAGGAGTTGAACAAGAACTGACCTTCTCCAAAAAACCTAGCAAGAGGCGATGCCGGGGGTAAACAGTGCTCATACGCTCCGAGAGCACATTTTTTAGTTAATCCATCATCTCGTAATACTGTTGTAATGATTTGTTGTCTTGTTCCCTCTCTCAACCTTTCTCTTCTCGTTTATTCCATTTCTGTCACTCTGCATTTGTTGTTGTTGTGCATGAAATTATGAAATGACGAATGTCTTTCTGGCAGGTTTAATCTGCGGGTGTTCCGCTGGTCCCAGGCCATGGTGTACTTCATTGATGAGATCAATAGGAATCCCGCCTTGCTGCCCAACATTACACTGGGCTACAGGCTGTATGACACATGTGGAGTGGAGATGTTCTCTCTGAGGACAGCTCTGTCGGTAATCTCACAGCCCCTCAAGAGGAACGGAACAGGGGTGTGTGTGTCTCCCAGTGTCCCTCTCATAGTGGGAGATTCTGGATCCTCTCTGTCTATGGCCATCTCCAGGCTGCTCAATCTCTTCAAGGTTCCATTGGTGAGAGACAAACACAAATATGTGTGATATTTTTGTGTCCATGCAAAATGATACTATTACTTATGCAGAAATTGCCTCAAATAGGGTGTGATTTTTTAACCGTAACTTGCTCTCTCTCTCTCTCTCTCTCTCTCTCTCTGTCTCACACTCTCTCTCTCTCTGTCTCACACTCTCTCTCTTGCTATTTGTTTGTTTGTCTCTTTCTCTGTCCTTGTTTCAATCTCTCTCAATCTTTATTCATCCTCTTTTCTTTAGGTGAGTTACTTTGCATCCTGTGCTTGCCTGAGTGACAAAAGCCAGTTTCCATACTTTTTCCGGACCATCCCAAGTGATGTGAACCAGGCGAGGGCCCTTGCCTATTTGGTCAAGCACTTCGGCTGGACCTGGGTGGGAACCATGGGGGCAGACGATGACTACGGGCGCATGGGCATCGATATGTTCACGGCCGAAGTAACTCGTCTGGGCGTGTGTGTGGCGTACCGCATCACCATCCCTAAGCTCCCCTCCCGACAGCAGCTGCAGGAGATTGTGGGAATCATCCGGGACTCCACAGCTCAAGTGGTGGTGGCCTTTGCCATCGAGGAGGACATTGAGCCTGTAGTGAAGGAGATGGTGTCCCAGAATGTGACGGGAAAGCAGTGGGTGGCCAGCGAGGCCTGGGTCACGTCCACTCTCATCTCCACCCGGGAGAACTACCCCTCTCTCAGCGGCACCATCGGCTTTGCCATCCGCCGGGCAGAGATCCCGGGCCTGAAGCATTTCCTGCAGAACCTCAGACCTCTGGGCAGTCCCTACAACCCGTTTGTCCGGGAATTCTGGGAAACACAGTTCCAGTGCTCCTTCAACACCACACTTCCCGCTGCCTCTATGGCTGACCCCGTGCCTTACACTAAGACCTGCACGGGCAGGGAGAGTGTACAAGACACAGACAGCATTTACAATGACGTGTCTCAGCTCAGAGTCACGTATAATATGCACAAGGCCGTGTATGCTGTGGCACATGCTCTGCACAACTTACTGACTGACCACAACTCATCCATCTCAATCCATAGTCTCCATCCATGGCAGGTGGGAGATGTACAACTGGACTTTTATGTGCTATGCAAATATGTGTTATTCATGATGATTATGTTTGTGATTTTACTATAAGTGTGTGTTAATTGCCTTATTAAGCATAATGGATTCTGCTCTAAGACTGTAAAGCTACTCTTAATGCAGGAATGTGTTTTACCTGTTTGTTTCCTGCATGTATCAAGTTGCATATTTACTGTATGTGTTCTGTTCTGTATTCCTTATGGCATTATTTGCCATTATTTCCCCCCAGGTGGTTCAGTACTTGCGTACGGTGAACTACACAAACCTCTTTGGTGACACGGTGCATTTTGATGAGAACGGAGACCCTGCGGGTGCGTATGACATTGTGAACTGGCAGACAGGCTCCCCTGGTGGGCCTGTGGAGTATGTGACCGTCGGCAGATTTGACTCTAGTCTGCCTCCCACACAGCAGCTGCTGCTGAACTCCGACGGCATCATCTGGTATGGGGGAACCAGAGAGGTGAGCAGCAGCAGGACGACGTGTCATTCACACATCGTGCTGTATGAACAGTTTGCTTCATGAACAGTGTTCTGTGTTTTGAAATGTAATGTTATTAATGTGCTATATTACCTCTCCTTTGTTCTTCTTTCATGCAACACTTAAAATGTCTGGTGTTATTATGCATAGGTCCCCAAGTCCGTTTGCTCTGCCAGTTGTCAACATGGCTTCAGAAAGGCCACGAGGGAAGGCCTCCCTGTGTGCTGTTATGACTGTGTTCCGTGTGCAGAGGGCACCATAACAAATGAAACAGGTAAGGACAGAAATCACTCAAGCAACAGGACAATTCCTCCTTGCCTGAGCAAAGACATACACACATGTGCATGCACACACACACACACACACACACAGTCTCTGTCATGAATCGTTTCTTTTTTATAAATGAGACGTGAATAATTTTTGAAAATAATAATTTAGTGACTTGTAAGCCTATATTAGTCTCATTTCAGTGTTTTTCATTCAGTTTTTCATTTCATTCAGTGTTTATCATTGTTCACGTAAAGTAAGACCCTTTGACTCTATAGACCAGCCTGAATGCACTCCCTGTCCTGCTGACTTCTGGTCCAACGCCCTGAGAGACGCCTGCGTGCACAAGCAGATTGAGTTCCTGTCCTACACCGAGGCCTTCGGCATGGCTCTGGCAGCCACGGCCATCCTGGGCGCCGCGTTCACGCTGGCGGTGGCGGCCGTCTTCCTGCGCCACCACAATACGCCCATCGTCCGCGCCAACAACTCGGAGCTGAGCTTCCTGCTGCTGCTCTCGTTGGGCCTGTGCTTCCTGTGCGCGCTCACCTTCCTCGGCCGACCCTCGCCCTGGGCCTGCCCGCTGCGCCGGACCTCCTTCGGCCTGAGCTTCGCGCTCTGCCTCTCCTGCCTGCTCTGCAAGACCCTCGTGGTGCTCATGGCCTTCCGGGCCACGCTGCCCGGTGACAATTCGGCCCGCTGGTTCCGGCGTCCGCAGCAGCGTCTGAGCGTGCTCCTCTGCTCCTCGCTGCAGGTGGTCCTCTGTGCCGTGTGGCTGGCCAGAGCACCGCCGTACCCCATCAGGAACACGTGGCTGTACCGAGACAGGATCATCCTGGAGTGTCACATGGGCTCGGTGGCGCTGTTCTGCTGTGTGCTGGGCTACATTGGCTGCCTCGCTGCTTTTTGTTTCATTCTGGCTTTTCTGGCTCGTAAACTACCTGATAACTTTAATGAAGCCAAATTTATCACATTCAGTATGCTGATATTCTGTGCTGTCTGGATCACTTTTATTCCTGCTTATGTCAGCTCTCCAGGGAAGTTTACTGTAGCTGTGGAGATATTTGCTATTTTGGCATCTAGTTTTGGTGTTCTTTTATGTATATTTGTCCCTAAATGTTACATAATCATATTTCTGCCAGAACATAACACAAAGAAGTTCATCATGTCACAAAAAGGAGGTCGATGAGATATTCATTTCCATAAAATATGCATAAATGGTTGAAAAGCTGGAAATAGCTAAACGTTATTTTATGTTTCAGTCCTGCCCATGTGTAATGTATCTGTCTTCTTTGAAAGACAGTAAGGAGTAGTAGAGTGGTGCAAGAGTGTAATGTGTATTTATCTGTTCTGAAGTGTGTGTGCACTCTGACCACCAGAGGGCGCAGAAGTTCCAGGGAATTCTATTACAGTTTTTTACAACTGTTTACACACGTTTTCAAAACTCTGTGTCTATTTTTCAAAACTCCACACACAAAACCAACAATTGCTCACACAAAATGCAAAATGCCTCAAATCTCCAGCAAAATGACACACAACATTCAAAATGTCATAAACACATCTTTAAATCAAACATTCGCCTCACATTACATACACTTTTGTCATAATATGACATTTTGGATACATCATGTACACACTGTTGCTCAAAACCGCTCTTCTGTCTTTCATAGGCTTTATGTATTTCCATACAATAATGAAAGTTATGGTATCTACAGAGAGAAGTTGAAATACACAGTAAAAATGCAAGCAATATTGAAACCAAAAAATAGTGTTTTTTTCCAAATAATTTGCTGTTGTGAATACAGTATTTTACAGCCAACAAGAACAAAGCAAAGCAAAATAGACCACCAGATGAGGCAATGACCACCAGATGTACATGGAGTTCTGAAAAAGCTGATTTTGCCTATGGAAATGACTGACTACTATCAAATTACTTTGAATGATTACATTTTTCCAAAGAAAAGTGTGTGTGTGTGTGTGTGTGTGTGTGTGTGTGTGTGTGTGTGTGTGTGTGTGTGTGTGTGTGTGTGTGTTTGTCTGTATGTGTGTGTGTGGGGGGGGGGGGTGTATGTATTCATAGGTCTATAGAAAAATGACACAAAAACACAAAAAAGACACATAAATATAGTAAAAAAGACAAGTTTTACTGTACATAAAGTCGACTTTTTGTAGAACATTCCTTTCAAAGTATCTGCATTGGTTCTGAAATCCTCTAGGGCCAGATTGAAAGGGTCCATACCTACATATAGAATATCTATTTATAGGCCTATACTAAGGCAATGACTGGATGGTGTTCCGTAAAGTAATGAGTGTTTACACATGTGAAGAGAGAGAGTGAAGCACTGGTGATTTAGTGTGGCATTTTGATGGGTTGTGTTTGAAAAATGAAATCAAGTTACTTCCTGTTCGATTTTTGTGTGTTAAGTAGAAAATTGTGTGTGGTGTTTTGCAAAATGTGTTTTAGTCAATTGAAAACTGAGTCAAACACTGAGAATTAGATTGGTTTTGCAGATTTGGTGTGGGGTTATGATGTTTGGAAGACATGATTAGAAAATTGTGTGACAAGCAAAGATTTAGTGTGTAAGCATTTGAAAAAAAAACTGTAAACAACATTCTCACAAGACACTTGGAGGATGTGCACTGAGTGACCCATGGACAAGTCCTGTAAAGAGTCAACAAATGGCTCGTTTGTTTGATAAAGAAAAGTCTATTATACTTGTGGATCTGCATTTGGTCAAAAGCTGAACTAAGTTGCTAGTGCAAGCACTTAAAGATGATTTAGTTGAAAAAGGAAAGATTCTAATAAGAAGAATTTAAAATATTAATGTATGAAAGTGTAAGGAGATTTGTGTTTCTGAGAAATGACTTGTAAGAATGATTTATTATGATTTTATAGGCCATTTTCCCTGCTCTCTAATGTAATTGTAGAATATTCCCTCTTAGTACAAAGAAAATATGATAATTGTGAGCCAAATTGGCTCCACAAGGAACAGTAATTTGGCTATTACCTCAGCCAACTTGTGAACCGCTGCATGAAAATATGTACAAACAACACCAATGTAATACCACCAAATCTCCTTTGCCTTGTGTATGCTGGTTCATCAGGGACGCGTGTATGACATCTAAGACCTTCACCCACTCCCCCGCCCCTCTCTCTATAAATCAGAGTGTTGTAATGCCAATGATGATGGCACACAATAATCAGCTGTCTGTCTCACTGTTCAAGCACAGAAGCACAGCCACATAATGTGTGTAAGCGCTGATCTGTCACAGTCTCGTATCCCCAGTGACGGTGGCAGTGATGGATGGCCTGTGAGTGCGGGCCTGCTTTGGGGGGACCGGCCCGGTGGAGGCGGAGCGGAGGCCGTTCCTACAGGCACGTCGGAGGCGAGGAGGGGGCCAGGCCGCTTGACAGCTCACACCTCCTGATGTGTTGGGAAAATGACTGCGGCTCAGAAAACAGCCCCAGGCTGTCTGCACAGCCCATGCCAGCTCTGCTAATGAGTTTTAATAACTCGTTCAGCATGTTCATCACACTCTAGACACCCTCTAAACTCCAACCCCTCCCACTAGACCTCACGTAGCAAAGGTGTGTGTGTGTGTGTGTGTGTGTGTGTGTGTGTAGGTGTGTAGAGAGAGAGCAAAAATATACTATGATATGTCTATTGTCTATATTTATTGATGCTTGGTCTGTCAGTTAAGTATACTATTATTATTATCTAAAAAGTACAGGGACAAAAAATACCTGGTTGTTTACTTTCATAATTTCTGTTTTACTGTATTTCATTATGTTAGGATAAATGTGTGTTATGTCACAACTCCAGTTATATTAAATCGAGCAAAGTCAAGAAACGCAGTTTGAGTATAGAATGGATTCATTCCTCTGCTGTTCTTGGAGGGGGCTGCTTTGCTGATCGCCACAGAACACTTGGTTTGTCTGTGTTGCGCCCTTCTGGCTCCCACCAGATACAGTGTCGCTCCAGGCGGCACAATGGGCTCATTGGGGGTCATCTCACTGGGCCTTTTGTCTGCTGGGGTTTATCTAGTGATGGCACTGAGGTCACACAAGATCGTGGACACTCATAATAACAAGCAGCTCCCTGAGGAAGGCCAGTCGACAGTGGACTGGCCAGATGATGACTGAGTGGAGGTGGAGTGTTGAACGAGAGGTCTGTTTAGTGTGTGTGTGAGTGGTGTGTGATTAGAAGCCAGAACATTGCAGAGGAAGATAACTGGTGTAGTGTGTGGACATGGTTCTCACGGTTGAAACATTGGTTTGCACATGAACACTTTTGTTCATTTGTTTGAGGGAAGAGTTACAGTTCTGGCAAAGAGAAATATTGTTTTTGTAACATGTGGCACCATTTACAATTGTGTGGTTGCAGAGAGAAAAATGGGGCAGTTGACATTCTCACAAATCATTATATTTTACTAAAGCATCACAAGTACAAGAAAGTCTGACAAACATAACCCAAAACAAATATATGTCACTATGACAGATGAATGAGATTTATGGTATGGAATTTAGCAGACACTTTTGTTTATAGTGACTTACAGAATATGAACATTACAGAGAATTAACAGTAAACAGTTGTCAATTAAGCCTGCATTAGTCAGCAAATTAGTAGACCATTTTGAAGAATGACAAGAAGTAGAAAAAGTGCATTTTAACAGAGCGTATCGTCATTTGGCCATCATGCTTTTCTTGGTATTTTTATGTGGTTGGAACAGAATGATGTAACATTTTGGTGCAAAAATGCATAAAAGCAGCCCATAGCTGGAGGCCAGGATGGCAAAAATTTCCACAGCAACGGTGTACTTTCCTGGTGAGCTCACATAGGCTGGGACAAATGCTATCCACACAGCGCAAAATATCAACATGCTGAAGGTGATGAACTTGGCCTCATTAAAATTGTCAGGGAGCCTCCTGGCAAAGAAAGCCAGTAGAAAACAGACAGTTGCCAGCAGACCAATGTAGCCCAGCAAAGCAGCAAACCCAGCCAGCGAGTGGGCTGCACACTCCAGGACCACCGTGGCACTGCGGATGGTGGCTTTGTTTTGCGAGGGCAGTGGAGGGTCCAGCGTAAGCCAGAGCACACACACCAGCACCTGGATCAAGGTGCACACACAGATCCCTATCCTCTGCTGTGCCGGCCCAAAGTAGCGCACCAGGTTACTGCCCGGTAGTGTGGCCCGGAAGGCTACAAGGACCACCACTGTCTTACTGAGGATGCATGAAATGCACACCACGAAAGTCACCCCGAAGAGGGTGTGTCTCAGCATGCAGGACCAGGCCAACGGCCGGCCGATGAAGGACATGGCACACAGGAAGCAGAGGATGAGGGACAGCAGCAGGAGGAAGCTCAGCTCGGAGTTGTTGGCACGGACCAGGGGTGTGTCCCTGTGGCGGATGAAGGTCACAAGGACGGCAGATGTTAGTAGCGCTCCGGATATTGAAAGAGCCGTCAGAACAATCCCCATTGGCTCCTGGAAGGAGAGAAACTCCTCTTGCTTTAGGACACATTCTGTCCTCAGGTTGTTGGACCAGAAGTGCTCTGGGCATCTTATGCATTCAGTTGCACCTTGATGGAATAGTAGATAAAAGACAACAAATACAACAATACATTGAATATTATGTGAGCAGTGTAATTCACAAACTTATGAGAAAGTAAGAATGAATGTTTATGTGACAAAAGAATTGTACCCGTTTCATTACTGATTTCCCCATCTGGACATTGTACACAGTCGAAACAGCAGACTGGTCTTCCCTTTTGCTGAGCCTTCCTGGCTCCAGGAGTGCAAGGGGTGCTGCATACTGACACGGGTATCTGCAGAGGAACAGTGAAAGGCCCTGCTACTGACTATATAAAATATGCTGCTCAAAAAAATTAAGGGAACACTTCAATCTTACACTGAATCGGTACTCTGACACTGTTTGACACTGTAAAACCTTTGAGGCGAGCGTTTTATTTTGCAAGAACTGTAAGACATTCTGTGAATGTAGTTTAAGAATGGAGAAAAGGGTGGAAGGTTTCAATAAATGTGTTTTTAACAATTGTGGTCCTTTTTTTTTTGAGCAGTGTATTTTCATGAAGAAAAAATGGGCCTTTCAGGTTTCTAAATTTTTCATCATGTTGCTTTAGGTGATTCATGGGACAACTTTTTGAGCAATGTTGAGGGTAACCACATAACCGGTTCCATGTGTTCCTATTGGATGATCATGTTGCCTACTGATGATTCAAGTTCTCAAGAATAAGTTGCCTAATAAAAGCATAAATAAGTTGCCCAATATTAACGTGAACATGCCAGAAAAACAACCCTTGCAGAAAATTCATGTTTCTGGCAAACAATTGCCACAAATTTGCAGCAAGGTCATATTTCCACAAGCAAATGAGGTTTCTGGCAAACAGTTGTGGTTAACTTTTGGCAATGTTGCAGCAAATTTGCAGCAATGTCATATGCAAATTAGATTTGTCGTCAGAAGTTCACTGGAAGTTTCCCATTATTGGCAAAGTGTGGTGGCAAATCACTGGCCAACACATTTGGCACTAGTGGCAAACTTCTCATTATTGCCAGAACTTTGCTGGACGTTTGCCTGTAGTGGCCAACATTGGCAAACTTCTGGCAATATTTTTCTAGTGAACTCATTTGTTTCCCACAAATCACCCACAAGTGAGCTGCAAATCTGCCGCAAAAATTTTGTTTTTGTAAGGGAATACTCAGGAACATTGCTCAGCAACATTGCTCAGAAAGGACACACCACAGTCTAAGTTGTCCAGTTCTACCAAAAACAGACTAACTTTTAAGTGTGGGTGATCAAGTAACCACGTGGTTCAGTAAGTGGGTTGGTGTGAGAGAGAGAGGGAGTGTGTGTGTGTGTGTATGTGTGCGTGTGTGTGTGTGCATGTGTGTGTGTGTGTGTGTGCGTGTGTGTGTGTGTGTGTGTGTGCGCGCGCATGGGTGTGTGTAACCTACACGTTACTCAGCACTGGATCTTCCTGAATCTCAATATTCTGATCACAACGAGTCTGGGCAAGTTACTAAGTCAGCACCAGTCAGAGGCTACATTCATTTTTTTTGCATTTTTATGGTGTATGGTTAAGCAAAAATATTTGGCAGTGTTTTTAAACTACAAAAATACACACCTATAAAGTATTTTGATACAAAATACGAAGCCATTTTCTTCAACCTGATAAAATACAAATTACAAAATACTATGTTGTATTTGAAATATGTATTTCAAATACATGTATTATAAATTCTGTCCATCCCTGTCTTATTTTTTGTGAAATAAATCCATATTTATTCCCTCAGGCATTCTTTGGACCGTTTTCTCTCCAGTGGGTTCTCGGGTGTTGGCTTAATATGTCTTTATAAATTGTATAAACATATTCATATCTTTCTAATGTAAACAGACTCTCCTGAGTACAACAGAGTCTCTCTTTGTTCTTTTCTAATTTCTCTGTGTTTAACAGACAACATACGCTTGGTTAAATGGCTGCTTTGGCTGTCAAAACCCATTTTTGTACTCGTTAGCTGACATTTTACCTTGCTGGTCCATCCACCACCCCACACCACTTTGGAGAGGTCCAGCTGGAGTTTCTGACCCGGCCCTCGGCTGGAGTCATACTGCCCCACCTTCACAAACTCAGCTTTGCCTCCATCACCTATGTGCCAGTTGATGATGTCATATGAGGCAGAGGGGTCTCCATTCATATCAAAGTTTACAGTATCTCCCAGATGTGTTGTAAAATTCACCTTCTTCAAGTAGTGAAGGAGCTCCAAATATGGATTAAAAACACATAGAGAGAGAGAAAGACAAACAACCATGCTCACAGGGGGGAGAGAGAGAGGGAGAAAGAGGTGCAAAGAGGAGGAAGAGAGAGAGAGAGAACATAATATTTTTAATTCACTGAGCAGCAGGCTACAATCCAAACTAAAGCAAAAATGGTCATATGACTGATGAGATGGCAGGAAAAAGTAATAAAGTTAGAGTGCCTGCCCTACCTGTTTTGGTGTAATCTTTTTGACATTGGGACATGTCCCATTTTGAAATGGCCCCTGGCCTGGTGGGCAAGCAAGCATGTCCTGAATTGCATGGGCAACAGCATACACAGCCTTGTACACATTGTAGCTCACTCTAAGCTGAGTCACATCTGAGTATAAGCTGGCCTTCTCCTCCACGCTCTCTGTGCCTGTGCAACGGGGCCTGTTGTCTCCAGAGGAGGAGTTTCCCTCCAGCGAGCACTCAAACAGCGTCTCCCAGAACTCTCTCACTAACGGCTCAGTCCTCGAGCCCGCCGGCTTGATGCTGGTGAGGAAAGAGCCCAAGCCTGGAATGTGGGCCTTCCTCAGAGCGAAGCCCAGTGTCCCCACCAACGAGGGCAGATTCTGAGGAGTTGAAATGTCAAACGACGTTACCCAGCCTTCAGTGCCGATCCACTGCCTGTCACTGATGTTCTGCCTCACCACCTCCTCCAGGAGCACTTGTGCATCAGTGCTGATGGCAAAGATGACCACCACCCTCGCTGTGGACAGGCGAATGGTCTCCATGATGTGCCTTATCCTCTGGGGGTTGTGGGCTTTGGGGATGACTTGGCTGAACTCGACACATACGTTGGAGCCCTGCAGCTCCTTCAGGAGCAGCTGCACACCGTAGCGGCTGTAATCGTCATCTCCGAACACGACCCCGATCCACGCCCAGCCCAGCAACTGCAGCAGATGGGCAAGCTCTTTGGCCTGGAAGGCATCGCTGGGGACGGTGCGAAAGAAGTTTGGGTACTTCTGTCGGTCACTCAAACATGCACAGGAGGCAAAGTAGCTGACCTAAAGAGGATAGATATAATCTACAAAAGAATAATGTACTGGAAATATTTCATTTTTAACTTGCATCTGCAATTACTTTCATTCTGTGCTTGTTGTAAATACACAACATATTTTTCCACTATGGATCAATAGCCTGTTAAAATAAAAGCAGCATAAAAACAACTTAAATATAATTGAGTCCATTCATAGTTCCAGAGTAAAATATAATCTATAATTACAGTGAGCAGAGAGAATAAACAGTTATCAGCATTGTACCCTAACTCACCATAGGGATGTTGAAAATATCCAGAGTCCGGGCAACTGCAAGGGAGCCAGACGACCTGGCATCACCGATGATGATGGGCACCTGAGGGCTGCCAGTGCAGCTGGAACCCCAGACCGCAGCCTCCTGCCCCGTCACCATGGCCAGCGCAGCCCCGACTGTCGTCTGCTCCTGCAGGCAGGTGTCGAATGCCAGGTACCCCAGAGTGAGGTTTGGCAGCAAAATAGGGCTACGGTTTATCTCCTTAATGGTAAACACCATAGTCTGAAGCCAGCGATAGTGCCGTAAGATGAACCTGCAAAGAAATCAAGACTTACAGTACTTTATATATAAAGATAGAGGTCAACCCTCTGCACAATTGCACATCAAAATATGCAAGGTTCAGAGTTTTATATAAATGTAGAATTTGATAGTAGAATACAGTTTGTTTTTTCCGCCTTACTTTTGACATGCAGCATTGCTCACTTGGCCTTTGAACGTCAGATCAAGCTTAGGTGCCAAGGCATTAACAGGAAACAGCCCCCCAATGATCACATCTCCGTCCTTGTAGAGACTATTAGACACAGTCTTCCACTGTAAATGACAGGCAGGCTCCTCACCACCCACCTGGCCCTGACCACAGAGGACCAACAGCAAGCAGAGACCAACACTTACACCCATCCCCTACACGTCACCTACAACAGAGAAAGACAAATGGCAAACGAAGGGCCTGACATCCCCTCACAGAGAGAGGCAAGAGAAAGGGAGAGCCTGCTTAAGAAGAGGCAAACTTGCCCAAAGCAAACAAGCCAAATCCCTTAGTGTGGGTGAATGAGTACACAGGAGCACAGGTACTGTAAGTGGGCTGGGTGGAGATAATTGATCAAAGCCCAGATGAAAAAAGAAACAAAACAAAAACACTCAGCTATTACTTTACCTCAATTCATGTGGGACACGGAGGTCTTGCTACAGTAGATATAGTATTTGATAGTATAATTCGGTTTTCTGTTGGTACTTCAAATATATAACTATGTAAGATGACATGAATTGCCTGTTTTTAGGCCTGCAGTGATGAGAGAGACCCTGTGAAATGCCCAATTTGACATGCATGGAGGGAAAAGTGTTTAATTTGCAATCCACAGGGAGTTGTGTTTAATTATAGCAAATGAGATAATTGTTGAGACTCTGGAGGCAATCATTCAATCACTTTGTTTTCCAGGAATTTTGAGGACCATTAGTCCACCCACACTAACGACTCCACACACTTCACTTGCACAAAGACAAACGCACACACACACACACACACACAAAGACAAACGCAACCACAACACACATACAAACAACTAGACTATCCCTTGCACCTTTTTGTCCTCATTATCACACCGTAAGCTCTGAGCACACAAACATGCAGGTGCAGTAGGAGAAGATGAAGGAGAAACGGAAGAGCGATGAAGTGAGGATGAGAGTCGGGCCGACTCAAGTTCCTCTAGCAGAGCCACTCCACACCACTCAGCCCTGATGAGAACCAGGGGTCAGTGCTCAGCTTGACCTCAGCCAATTACTGCCAGCTGTCCTCTCTACTGCACTCCACTCCTTTTCACAACAGTATAGTCCAGGTAGTTCATGGTCCTATGACAAAGCACGCAAAAGGTTTACAGTAAAATCCAAATGTCATTTTTTCAGTTGTTTATAAATACTGAAAAATTATATATATGTTTACCACTGTTGTAACACTTAAAAATAGTTTTAATAATTTAAACAGATATACTTTGAGGTATATTGTATCTATTGCTAAAAAGCCAGTAAATTATAAAAAAATAGATAAGCCTTGAATGCAATAAAATACATTTGTTTACATTCTCTGTATTTAGAGGGAGAGCAGATAGCTAACAAACATTCAGAAAAAGTCCTGTCGGCAAATTTGAGGAAAAGTCGGTAAACCACCCTTCTTACCTAATTTGAGGGTGCTGATTCTGAATATGTTGTTTACCAAACTCAATTTGGAGTTTTAAGATTGCTAATTAGCATAATTAGCATAATTCACATACTTTTTGGTTTTGCCATCAGATATCATAGGAATCGCAAAAAATGTGTTTCAGATAGGTTGTAGGACAGGATAGGAATTACCCCAGTGACCCCCAAGTAGCAAATTAACATGAAAATAAGCTCAAATTAAAATATAAATTGAAATAATAGCTAAAAATTGGTATGACGTTTAGAAACAAAATAGATTCCTTGATTATAATTTGATATAATAGTAGCTGACTGCTCATTTGTCACTAACTATTATCATCAGTGTTCAGTCTTTACAGAGGATTTACACTGTATTTTCTTTTTTTACTGTAAAGGTGACTGTGCTTGCCTAGTTATAAAACCTCTCTCTGGTACTCTTTCCTATCATTGAAATTCCAGCCATGCAGAAAAATGGAAGAGTGTGCATGTTTGAATAGCGATGAAGAGCGCTATGGAGATTGCATTATTTGCAAAGAATTTCGACAAGATGTCATTTATAAAGCAACAACAAAAGGTTTACAGTCATTAAAAGTGACTGCAGAGGAAAGACAAAATTTTAAAGATGTTGCTAATATGGACACGATTGAAAGAATTTTGTCTACTGCTGAGGACAACATCGAAGATGTTCGTTGGCATAAGAAATGTTTTGCTATTTTCACAGACAAGGGTAAGATCACTCGATTAAAAAAGCAATTATCTTCATTCAAGCAGAATCCACAGACGACCAGCTCTGGGCTACGGAGTAGGATTTCATCATCCAACTGGAATTTGTGCATATTTTGTCAAGAGAGTAAAGGTTCAAAAAAAGAAACCCTAAGTTCTGTTATGACTTTTAAAGTCAGTCAACAGATTATTGAGGGTGCAAAGTGTGATCACAGTCTTTCTGTGCGTGTGGCAGGGATCAGTGATTTGATAGCAGCTGAGGGCAAGTATCATCCCAACTGTTACAAGAAATTCCTACAAAGAGTATCACGCTCGAAAGGAGAGGCAACCGATGAGAAGGGGAGGATACTAATGTGGCTTATTAATGACCTACAGAAGTCGGCAACAATGGGACACATTTTGGAACTGAAAGAGGTTTTTTCTCATTACTGCTCACTTTCTGCCGAACTAGCCGTTGAAATCCCACTCTCATTTCTCAGTCGTCTATCAACGTTTAAAGAATACATTGAGCCTCATGTAACTGATTTTTATGATTTCATTCGACTTAAAAATGAGGAGATCACAGAGCGTCAAACCGTCCTTCTTCCTAAAGAATTTGCGCATATCCCGGTCTCAGAGTTATTGAATAAAGGTATGGGTGCTGCTGATGATGAGTTTTCTATACCGGTCTATCAGCCTGACATGCAAGATGATTTCCTGTCAATGGTGCATGTAGCGCTACAACTTCGGTCGGATATATTAGCACACCCAGTCATCAGAGGCCTTAATGTTTCTAAAGAAAATGCTATTGCCTGTGTTCCAGAGAGATTGTACATGTTCATAAGACTTCTGCTTGGTGGTCAGTCTCTTCTTGAGAATGAAATTGAAGACAGTGAAGAAGAGAAAACAGATGATGACATTGACCCTGCTGATGAACTTGAGGATGATGAGACAAGAGGCCCAAAGAGAGAGGAAAGACAAATAGCAAAGCTCCGTAGGAAACATGAAGAGAAGATGGAAACCAGAGTATTGAGTATTGCACAGGACTTGGTGTACATGGTGAGTGGGGGAAAGAAGTGGACACCTAAACACATTGGGCTCGGTGCAAGCTTACATCAGGCAACTCGGTCAAGAAAGCTAGTTGAGATGTTTCATAATGCAGGACATATCGTTAGTTATAGGGATATTCTTCGGATTGACACTGCACTTGCAGCACATACTCTATCATCAATGGACACAGACACTGGATCTGTCATCCCAACCAATTTGACTGAGAAGCGCTTCATCCATTTCTCTGCAGACAACATTGACATAAATGAGGAAACGCTTGATGGTCAAAACACATTTCATGCAACGCAGTACGCTGCTTGGCAAAGAGGTCAAGAGTCTAGTGACCTTCTGGAGAATATAGCTCCAACTCAGCAGCGAAGTCTTAAAATCCCAGAAGAGATAAATGCAGTTTTGCCTGTGTACATCCGTGAGGGAAGTGTTGAGCCAGATTTCAAACGAAGAGTCTGTGAGCAATGGTTTCAACAAAAGCTCAGTGAATGTCCAGGGGCACAAAAAGCAGTCGCCGCAGACATGGCGTTTTACTTTAAGCGTCAAACTCTGAATCTAAAGCCAGGCTGGACCCTTTTTAATGAAGATTACACTGAAGAGGACCCTGAAGTAAGCATGGTTGGCTATATGCCCATCATAACAGCTCCAGCACATGACATAAACACTATGAACACCGTCGTCAGAAGAATTTTTCAAGTTGCTGGGTCATTTAATCAATCACATGTAGTGCTCACAGTTGACCAAGCACTTTTCCCACTGCTTATGGAACTGAAATGGGCTGTTCCAGAATACAAAAACAGTCTCATTCCTCGCCTAGGGGGTCTTCATACATCAATGAACTTTCTAAAGGTTCTAGGTCAGCATATGCAAGGCTCTGGACTAGCAGAAATCTGGGTGGAGAGTGGATTGTTAGGTCCCCGAAAGGTTGACCATGTGTTTGAGGGGAAAGAGTATAATAGGGGTGTTCGAGCTCACAAAATTACTCTCCAAGCCTTGTGGCGGCTTCTCCTACCACAACTTCTGGCCTATATGGAAGAACATGATGGGAATTTGAAACAAAGTCTTGATGAGTGTGCAGAATCTGATAAAAGGGAGGAATTTGAAAGAATGCATAATCTGCTATCATCTGACAATTACACAACACTTCTGTCCTCTTTCATTGCCTCAAAGAAAGAAAACAACCCCAATTTTCATTTCTGGTGGCAATACACAGAGATGGTTCATATCCTCCTGCTTTTCATCCGAGCTCAGAGAGAAGGACAGTGGGACTTACACCTGTATGCTTTTCAGGAAATGCTACCTTTCTTCCATCGCTATGACCACACAAACTATGCAAGATGGGGCCCTGTGTACCTTGCACAGATGAAGCAGCTGCCAGCTGAAGTACATGAAGAATTTGAGAGAGGAAACTGGGTGGTAAAAGGCTCATCCCGAAGATTCAATCAAGTGGATCCTGATCAAGCTCAAGAGTGGCTGAATGGAATAGGGAAAAGAAGTGGAGGGATAGTTGGTATCACTCGAACACCATCAGCGCTATTCCGGTGGACTTTATCATACAGTCTTCGTGCACGCATTGCTGAACATACAAGGAAAATGTACCACGTTGACAATGAGGATCAAATGTGTCATAGTGAGTCAAACCTATTTAGGAAGCTACAGGATAATGCTGATGAAGATAAAGTGGTGGAGCTGTTGCAGCAGTCAATGGTCTTTGCTGATGGCAAAAAGGGAGCAATACCAGATAAGTTGCAGAACATTGTGACCAAAGACCTTGCAACACAAGAAATACAAGACTCTCTACTTAATGCATTTAATCTTGGCCAGGAGAAATTGATAAACTTTGTGAAAGAGAGGCTCATGCTACCAAGGAAAGATGGCAAGCATAAGAAGCTCAGAGACACTTTGCCCAAAAATAAAGCCCTCACATTTTCCTCTCTCCATACAGCAGGAAAGAAAGGAGGTGATAAGGCAGTAATCAAAGTTAAAGCTGAAAGAAACATCCTGCAACGCATCATTACTGCGTATGATGCTGGAAGGAAAGTGGACCTAGGACAAATTCTCAGCTATGAACTGATTAATGTCCCTGTAGCTATTGCAGATAATGATGGTTATTTGCGAAGTGGAAATAAGTCTATCCTAACTCAGGTGCTGTCTAGCGATGTGGAATGTCCAGTAGTGATCACTCCAAAAACTGCTCATTCAACACTGGTAATAGATGGTCAAGCTCTAGTCATGTCTTTAGGACACCCATCTGACTGCAGCACATTTAAGGAGTATGCAGGAAAGTTTGTGAGAGGGGTGCTTGCAATTGGCAAAAACTTTCACAGAATTGATGTAACATTTGACAGATACAGGGAAACCTCTATTAAAAACACAACAAGGAAGAAACGCACTAGAAGGTTTACACCCATTCGACGATCCATTGAAGATGGTTCTGTGCCACTGCCAAAGAACTGGTCTAACTTTTTTGCTCTTGATGAGAATAAGGCAGACCTTGCACGATTTCTGTCAGATGAGTTATTGGCTCTTTCTCCAGATGACAAGATCATCATTGCAGCGGGTGGTTTTAAAGAGGAGAACACAGTGAAATGCTCACGTTCAGATGTAGACATCACTGCTCTTCAGGGTTACCATGAGGAAGCAGACACTCGAATGGTCCTGCACTGTGTGCATTCTGATGCAGATTTCCTTGTTGTCTCAAGTCAAGACACAGATGTATTTCTGTTATTAATTGCGCATTTTGATAAAATGAAGTGCAAGCAGTTGTGGATGAGCATGGGAACGCGTAAGAAGCCAAAGAATCTTCCTATACACACCGTGCGTGAGTCTCTAAGGGCACAGATACTGAATATTGAGAATGTTCTCTCTTTTCATGCGATAACTGGCTGTGACACAGTCTCTTACTTTGCGGGTCACAGCAAGAAAACATCATGGCAGACTTTCTTCGAGCAGCCAGCTCTCCTGGATGGACTCGGCAGGGGTGAACTGAGTGAAACAACAATAAAGTCTGCTGAGAAGTTCATTTGCCATGTTTATGACACCACCGATGAGAGCTGTAATGATGCCAGAGCCACTCTATTTTCTAGATGTCGAGGACCGGAGGCACTACCACCAACAAGTGATGCTGCTCAATGGCATATAAGAAGAGCACATTATCAAGCTATGGTATGGAGACAAGCACACATAGCAAATCCAGTGCTACCACCTGTTGAGAAAATGGGATGGAATTTAGTCAGTGGCAACCTGGAACCCAAGCTCATGTCTGTTGCACCTATCCCAAAAAGCTGCAACCTGATGGTGAACTGCAGATGCAAGTCTGGTTGTAAGACAGGCAAATGCAGTTGCCACAGTGCTGGCCTACTCTGTACAGGGGCCTGTAGATGTAGAGCTACTGCTGATCACCCATGCCATAACACTGGAGATGAAGACCAGGAATAGAATATCCGAGGAAGGTAAGTTTTAATTCTATTTCTATTTTATTTTTATTTTTAGTTTCTTTTACTCTTACATACTGGCACATGTCCTTAATTAACAATTTAATGTATTTTGCAGTGACCCTCTGGAGATTGATAAACAACAGGCCAATGGAATAAATTACCACGAATGAGAAGATGAAGGCATCTTGTGTGGAACTCAAACTGTGAATAAAAATGCTTGTCGGTTGTTGCTGATGTTTTAATGTAGATGTTGTAGATATTGCAGTTGGGCTTATTCCCGCTATCTAAGTTCATATGTAGGTTTATTTCTGAATTGAAGGTTATCTGTGCAACTTTTTATTATGTTATTGTGTTATGTTATTGTGATGAAATGCATTAAATCACCACATGAGTGACTAACTATAGCAATAAAAAATATGGTTGTGTTTTGATTAGAATTTTCGAGTTCATTACATGTTAACTGTAATCTTAATATGAAACTTAATTATTAAAACTTAAATATGTTAATAAACTATAGTATGTCTTCTTTAATGCTCAAACATGTATTTAGAGATCACTTTTAATTGGTTTTAGTGATTACTTTTGAAATCAACCCAATTAAGGGAAAAACAAGCAAAATAATCGCTATTTTATTTTAAAATGCCGATTATGAGGCTTAGAACTCAGAATTGAGCTTGGTAAACAAAATATTCAGAATCAGCACCCTCAAATTAGGTAAGAAAGGTGGTTTACCGACTTTTCCTCAAATTTGCCGTCAGAAGTTCTCTTCTGTGAAGCTGCTCTCCCTCTACACTAATGTATTCCATGTGTGAATTATTATTGGATTGTAGTCTACATCTATTGCCTACATCTATTGCATAGCAATACAATTACCTTTATATTTACCCCCTTTCCTCTTCAAATCTTAGAAACAATTACGTAAATTAACTTCATAACATAAAGATTTATGATCTGATCTGGTCGAATGTATAGCATCCTCATCGTAGAACAGATTTTATTGTTGATTATTTTTTTAACATGTGATTCATATGTTAAGATGAATGTATTTGAGGTTATATGTTTGTAGATGTTTTATTGCAAATAATTTATAAAACACTACCAAAATGTTAACTTTACAAAAATG
The DNA here is from genome assembly GCF_046254945.1 of Alosa pseudoharengus. Classification (NCBI taxonomy): domain Eukaryota; kingdom Metazoa; phylum Chordata; class Actinopteri; order Clupeiformes; family Clupeidae; genus Alosa; species Alosa pseudoharengus. Next base: position 7,150,086 of record NW_027468598.1, on the reverse strand, counting down.
ATAACAGCACAGCTGCATGTATTATCCGTGTGTGTGTGTGTGTGTGTGTGTGTGTGTGTTCGTGTGTGTGTGTGTGTGTGTGTGTGTGTGTGTGTGTGTGAGTCTGTGTGTGTGTGCGTGTGTGTGTGTGTGAGTGTGTGTGTGTGTGTGTGTGTGTGTGTGTGTGTGTGTGTCACATTTATCCAGCTTGTGGGGAATTGTGCTTCTTTGTGATGCCCTAATCCTACTGGCTGTGCTTGTGGGGGCAGCATGTCATGTCACCTGGCAGGCAGAGTGGGCCCTCACTGAAGTCCTCATTCCCTTTTCTCCCTTGTGCACAAGTCCTTGAAGTCTGCTTTTGTTCACAGGGTGTCAGGCGCACAAGCAGACAGTGCTGGGGGGCAAGGAGAATTGATATCCATGTGTCGTGTAGAATATTAATTCAGAATGGACTTGAACAATGATACCTTGAACAGTGATAATGATAATGATAAGATGTTTGTCTTCTTTCCAGGCAGTGTTTGGACAAAAAAAGACATGTTTTGGATCAGGATGTATGAAAGCTAGAAAAGGATACATTGCAATAATTAGATATTTTGTATTGGTTTAAAGACCCCAGATCTAAGGCAACATGAATAACTAGTCTGTCATACCAGTGAAGGAAACAATGTTTATTATTGCTACTTGAGCATCAGACAGGGTATGTTGACTTTCTGAAAACATTAGATTTGGCTTGAGGAAATATAACAAAAGCATACTGTCTGAATAGTTAAGTCTAAAGCCAGTTGTTAGTTACAGTATGTTAATCACTTTAATTACATTGCTCTTGGTCACTTCACTTTCTCTCAGTGTTGTTTAATACTCTTGACTGTATTATGGATGGGGGTCAACATTTAATTGCACCTTTTTGGTAAGTCTTTTTTGTACAAGTACTGATTGGCTGCTTGCATGTGACTGGTGGCTGGTGGCTGATGACGGATGATGGTGGTCTGGAGGCATGGAGAAAAGTGTTCTTTCTCTCTCCCTCCCTTCACCATTCTTCATTTCTTCATCCAGTCTGAAGAGGAAGCATTTAATCTGACTGCTCGTTCCCTCCCTCTTGTCCTCGACCAGAAGAGGCATGTTAAAGAGGCCGTTTGTCAGCAGGAGCCCAAGTGCCAGTGAGACTTTCTCCAAACACCAGGCTGTCTCGTGGTGGGATGAAATGGCCATGTTAATGGCGGAGGTTCTGCCTCAAATTCCCAAGCTGCTTTTCCCGGATACATCTATTGATTGAGATACTGTAGAAAGAGGTCATGCTACAGTAAATTGTTTGATGACTTATTCAGTAACATGCCTCATTCCAAATCACTGAACCTTGCCTAATCATAAACATGTGAACAGTCTCATTTGTGGTAATGGGACCTCCAAAAGAGCTTTACATTCCTTGAACAATGAAAATGACTGGAAATAGAACTGCTAAGTAGAGAAACATTCTATCAGTGCCTGTTAATCAGAACTGCACTGACTCTATCTACACCCTCTGCATAAAGTCTGTACACGCTCTGCATAACGTTTTCTTCTTTCCAAAGACATTTCATTTAAGTTTAAATCAGGACTCTGTGATGGCCAATTCATCTCTGAAACTGAGTCCTCATCCTCTCTGAACCACTCTTTCAGAATTTCAGGCAGATGACTCCTGGTGTTGTCATCATGGGATATGCCCATAGGGGAAGGAAAGGGTGGAGGGAGGACAAGGTTGAAGCAACACCAGATCATAACACTGCTTGTTATGATGTGAAATGGTTACTGCGCAGAAGAGAAGTGTTTCAACACACACAATACGACATATTCAGTCATTGGTCTACAGTGACATTATGTGGCTATCAAACCTGGATGTACTGAAGGACTAGGTAATCACACCAATTGCTTTTTTTTTCTTGCCCAACTGCACAAGCATATTCCAGGAAGACAATTTTAAGATTTACTTGGCTCAAATGATGGAAAAGTGGTTCCGAGAACATTAGGAATAATTTTCACACATAAATTGGCCACCAAAACCACTGAAAGTCTTTGGAATGTGCCAAAGAAGCCTTTACGCAGTGGTTCCACTTTCCTGACGTCCATACAATATCTTGGCAATAAATGAATGCAAGTTTGAATGAAAATTAATATTGTGAGGTTCTCAAAATAACGCCAAGGGAAATGGGAGCTGTGATCAAAACTAAAGGTGGTACAATGAAATATTAGAGTATGCAACGTTTCTTTTGGCCAGGCAAGTGATAGTATCAGACTTTTTTTTTTAAATCCTAATGTATAAGTCGAGGGTGGAAGAGGGCAAGATCCAATGCAGACAAAATACAAAGTCAATATTCCATAGGGTGCATCTGTTGGCTGAAAAACACATTCACTCAGGTTTAATGAGGTATAGGCTAGCTGAAATACCCCCACCCCCCCCCCAAACAATAGTTTCTTTTTTCAATAAGTATTTCATGATTCCATGGCATTCTACAATTTCATACAGTAAGTGATGACTCGAGAGAGGAATGTTTTTGCAAATCAAGTCAGTGTTTTCCCAGGCATTTTGAGCTTTGAGCATTTTTTAATATTGGGAGGGACATGTCCCCCCCTTAAAGTATATTATGATTATGCCGTATTGCGCATTGGGATAACTCGCTACTGGTTATGCCACCTTAAAGATACATTTGGAACAGCCTAGAAACACAGAGCCAAGACCTCTTCAAACAGGTGGAATGATTATGTGTTAATACCCCACAGACTTGTGTGAGTCAGATCCTTAACAATTGGCACATTTTGTTTAGCCAGACCTCAGATAAACTTCCCTTCAGTGATGACATATGTGGTCTTCAAAATGTACTCCAGATGTGCTCACTCGCCTGCTGTGCTCTGTAGTGACCATGAGTAATCGCTCCAGCACTTCAAGCATAATGCATTGAATGTACAGTAGATTCTGGATTCCCAATGCAGCTGTTTTGTTTCAGAACAAAATGAAACAAAACAAAACAATCATGTCATGATACACCTTACAGTTGTAGAGATGTTTATTTCGTAACTGACATGCCAATTAATGACAATTTAATCCACAATGCCAGCTGTACAGAATGTCTGGAAGCATGTACTAGTGTATGGATTGTAGTGCAACTCATATAAGCACAACATGTAGATAGATGCAATAGATTCAACACAGCTGGTTATATTTCGGAAGCTTTGTCCATTCCATTTTAACATGCATTGTTTCATTATTCAGGTTATGAAATCTGAAAAGGTTAAAGAGACGAATAGTTTGACCAGGTATGTTTTAGAGCTTTCATCACATCATGTCTGTCCATTCAATATCCCATTCATTCAAACACACAGACATTTGTCCAGTTATTAGTGTTGTTACCTTTTCTGTGACTCAGGTAGTATTCTCCATAGAATGCCATAAAATAGGCATTTAGCCAGTAACTAATTTAGTCACTGTGACATTGTGACAGTGAGTGACATTAGGCTAGTTGCATTTTGTTGTCTCTGTACTTGTACTCTGCACAATGACAATAAAGTTTAATCTAATCTAATCTAATCTAATCTAGTTAAATTAGGCTTAATGACAGCCAGCAAGTGCAGTACTCCTTTTGACCACATGAGTCCACTGTTTGACCTTTTGTTTCTTGGTGTTGCACAAAGAAGGCAGAAAAGCCGGTAGCCTTGGTGTGAAATGCCACAGTTTATCTGTGCTGTGCTCAAATACACACAAACACAAAAGCAAACAAACAACTGGGCAGGAATGCAGGGGCACAGCAGCTTTGAGAGATATAGATGACACTTCAGTTCAGTTGAGGGTGAATTCTATTTTTAATCTGTGACTGGGCTCTGTGTAGCTTGGTGTTAATATCTTGCATGTTACTTCATGCCATATGCTATTCCAGATGGAATGGTGATAACCTTTCTGCTATACTCTGTTATACTGTGACAATAAAGCTGATTTAAATTTAACTGAACTGAACACACACACATCAAGCAAGAGAGATTTTGAAAATGTGATTGTTCAAATGGCCTCAAGCCGGATGATCATTCTTTTTTCTTGTCCAGAGGTTGATGTCATGCCCTGAAATTATACACATCCAATCAGTGTCCCTAAGGGGACATAATGGACAGTTTATTACTGTTTTCGTGTGCTGTCACTGAAAAATAGTTGGCGAGCATCAGCTGCTCACTCGAGTTCCAGGGGAAGATGCGTTTGAAGACACATTGGGAATTATGGTATTTTGTTTATCAAGGCCTTTTTGTCTTCCTGTCATATTTTCATCCATGTGTAAGATCTCAGAACAGCTGTGAAGCACTAACTATTTCCCTGTTGATGATTCCTAAATAGAATGTCTATCATTCTATTTCACCACCGTTAGGTCATTCTGTTTTTTGCCACTGTGTGCTGCACTGCAGTCCACCTACCTGGCCGTCCGACTCTACAGTGGGTCATTACTTTAAAAGCACAGCTGACTTTCAAAAAGTGTTTGTTCTCAATGCAAAAATGTGACTGACAGATTGCCGAGATGTGTGAAGTGGCGTGAGCTGTCAAAGCTGCCTGCCCGAGGTATTTCAGACATGTGGTGGCCTCATGCCATCACATGCCAACGACCCTCCACAAAACAGGGTCACCCAGAGTTTCCTCATGGCCCTGGTCACACAAAAGGCATGGGGAAGAGGGGGGAAGGAATGAGGACATGTTGACACTGGAAGGCCCTGAGATGAAGGTGCTTTCTTGGGCTGGAAGGGCTCGTCTCAGATGGCTGAGCCGGTGCTCCGTGTGTGTGTGTGTGTGTGTGTGCGTGTGCGTGTGTGTGTGTGTGTGTGTGTGTGTGTGTGTGTGTGTGTGTGTGTGTGTGTGTGTGTGTGTTTGTGTGTGTGTGTGTGTGTGTGTGCGTGTGTGTGTGTGTGTGTGTGTGTGCGTGTGTGTGTGCGCGCGTGTGTGGTGTGTGTGTGTGTGCGTGTTTGTGTGCGCACATGTGTGTATGTGTGTGTGTGTGTATGTGTGTGTGTGTGTGTGTGTGTGTGTGTGCGCATGTGTGTATGTGTGTGTGTGTGTGTGTGTGTGTGTGTGTGTGTGTGTGTGTGTGTGGTGTGTGTGTGTGTGCGCGCATGTTTGTGTGCGCGCATGTGCCCTGCTTGAAACGGTGCTGGGCTCGTTAGCGGCTCCTCACTATTGCTGACTCCTGGGCTGTAAAGGTCACACTGCTTAAGTGGCAGGCTGCTCAGAGTTTAACCCCTCTGTGCTAGCCCAGCTCTTATTCCACACTCAGTGCTCTCTCTCTCTCTCTCTCTCTCTCTCTCTCTCTCTCTCTCTCTCTCTCTCTCTCTCTCTCTCTCTCTCTCTCTCTCTCTCTCTCTCTCTCTCTCTCTCTCTCTCTCTCTGGGCCCTCTCTGCTCACTGCTGCACAGCACTTTCTTCACTTCAGAAACACGTTCTCTGCTTTGCACTTTTTAACAGTTCTGTTTTAACTGAGAAATCACACATCCTACTCGCTGTCCTCTCTGAATTCATTAACTACATGTACCATGTCTGGAATACTAAGTTTCCTTATTTCAAACAAACTAAGCTGAGAAACACCATATGAAGTATAGTCTGCGGCTTTCCTTTTTTTTAAGAATGATACAGTAGTCACAAATACTACCAGTAAATGTGAGTCATGTCATTCCTAGTGACACAGTGTGTGGTGGCATGAGCTTCCTCTTCTGTCTCTCCAGGGATCTACACAAGCTCCTCTCTCCACACCCAGCTCCTTCAAATCCCCCTTACATAAGCACAGCCTCCTTTAACACTTCAGCCACATTTAGAAGCAGTGAATTTCCCCTCAGCTTATGCAACTTTTCATTAAATAAATTATCCAAGCCTCCTTCTGACGCTGAAGTTGTGATAAATTGCTTATTTGTCTTGGTTTAACAATTTCAAGGGACACATTTTCTTAGAATCTATTTTCATTCAAGGTTAAAATGATAAGATGTAAATTATGTTTTACAAGAAAAGTCACCTCTTATAATCTCTGCCAGCTACTCTCCACTCCCCATCATTTAACATCAACAAACGAAATCCATAAGGTCCCATGGACTCTGTTTTATTTGTGCTGTTGTATCAACATTTCCTGGTTTAGTTCAGCAGTTAACACAAATGCATACATATTTTCATCTAAATGTTTCAAATGTAACCTCTCGCTTTTGAGATAAAGAGTGTACCATAACAACATGGCATGTTGAGCAAGAACTTCCTTAGATCAAGTCACTTGCTTAAATCAGTGCAAAACATTTGTCACAAAGTTTTAGGGTCAGTCCCCATTCAAAGTCCAAATATACAATGTGTGCCCATCTTCTGGAAACGAGTCTTTGGAGGAATTTTGCCCTTAGTTTTCTGGAACACATTTATCATGATGTTAACAGTCATCTGATGTTTATGAGGGTCAGTTTTTGGTCAGCTCTGATGTTCCGCAATTGTAAAATGTTGAGGGGTAGGTGACATCTGTGTCCCAAAATAACAACATGTCATTTATATCTATGCATATAAAAGCCTGTGGTTTGGATAATCACAAACCACAGATGCCTTAGCTGCAGGCGGCCCTGTTACTGTCGGTCCCAGTTGCTCCAGACATAGTCAGACGTGTTTTCCCTGCATCTGATCTTTCCTGTGATAGATCTGTTTTGTAATAGATATCCAGCCTTTCATGAAGGAAATTGAAATGGGACCTCATGCAGAGCTGAAATAACTCTTCTAAGGACAACAAATGAAATCCTTATGGCAATGCATTGTCAGACTCCTTATTCATCCGAAAACTGTTCTTGGTGCGGTTTATCATCCACCTCTGATGCAACAAATACATGAGCCAGTCGTGCCATGTCACTCTGCCACTGGATTCGAGTCTATTTGTCTGTTAGGAATGCTGGTAATCTCATGGTTTGAGACATGAGACTGGGACTTGGAGGAGGAAGCAGACTACACATCATGGACCAGAGTCTGGATAAACAGAGCCCATACTCGCTGGCCTCTCTCATTCATTTATAGTCCTAGCTTATGTGATCTCTGTCTGAAAAACAGAGTGTTCCGTCTTGTTCTCTGTAATCTCGATCCGCTTGTGAGAGAGCATGACAACTATGGTCTTGATAGATGTCCTTGATTGTTTTTTATATATATAGAGTGATGTTAAAGTACAAACTCATGCAAGTTCTGACACACCACCATGGCAAGAGGACCATAATAGCCATGGGAGAAGTAAGATCTGCCTCCTGGCTAATTCTCACACATCGATTTACTGTATTATATTCCTTCCTTTGGCCAAAAACATTCCCAAGTTCTGGCTTTAGCATACAGGAAAGAAAACATATTTCTATTACACATTAAAATATGCTCTCTGATGTTGTTATTGCCATTTCTAACATGTTGTTTCATGAATGATTTGGTCATTCCACCAAGACCTATTATATATTAACTTTTTTAAGAATAATGATAGAATTAAAATTAGAATACATGGCTAACCTGCTAAGCATATTTTGTTTATTCAATGCTGAAAGGTCAAGTTTGCAAAAGTAATTGTGTTATTTCATTTCATTCAAGCCACAGACATAAGCACCCTTGGTGAGCACCCTCAGTGTTAGCGTTACTCAACGAGCCTCTCTTCTGAAGTGGAGGCCTGCTGTGTTTGTTGGCTGTCTACTTTCTTCTCCAGTAACCACATGATTTACACAATCATTTATCGACTCCAGTTTCCTCTCATCTGCTGTTCCAGGCATGAATCCATCTCTGATCGGGTGGTGGGGGGTGGGGGGGGTGGGGTGGAGAATGGCAGCAACCCTGCGGAGATAGAGCCTCAATCCCTCTTTTAAATTCTCATTGCTCCCAAGGAGGTTGTAGCCTACTCATGGGGAGAAAAGCTTTTCCATCAACATTGTGTGATGACTAAAAAGCCAGCACTAGTCACATGGACCAATCACTCTGCCACTGAAATATCTACGGAGAGCTATGGATTTACATTTCAATTGATGAAAAGATCAAAGTCCTCGCTGCTCAGCGGCCATCTTGGTAACGTCTCTGTGCCGTTATTTCAGACTAACAAGGTCCTACTCAAATGAATGGGGAAGCATACATAACTTAAAATAGGGAGGTTATATTGACATAAAAAGTACATCAGGCAAATCTGTTTATAAATCTGAATTGAACAGTATGAATATCTCCAAATCGCTAAAATAAGTTTAAATGAACATTACTCTTATGTTATGTTAGGGGGAGCGTACCTATGTTCCCTGGGTCCTATGTTCCCCGCTTTGTATGGGACTGGGGAACATAGGACCCTTTTTTTAAAACTCTAACCATAACCATAACCATAACCCTAACCCCGAGCGGGGAACATAGGACCCGGGGAACATAGGGATGACCCCATGTTAGGCTATGTTATGGATATGTGTATGTGTAGACAACCGCCATCTTGGCTTGACAAGCTGTCCCCATACATTTCTATGGAGGATTCTATAAGTGCCATGTTCATATGATGAAGATAAATCACCTCAACACTGATGAACTCTGGCAATCCTCATTGTCTCTGTTTCAGTGAATCTGCTTATTTCCTGTGAAAGTTGAATGAACGGTATAAAAACAGTCAGCAGTAAATTACACAAATGTATTTTTCTCAGTGAGAAGAACAATATCAATTCGAGAAGCTTGAGGTCAAGTGCCATCGCTCCACAATTGCAAGGATTTTTCCCTTTCTTTTCTTTCATTTCTGCAAAGAACAAAAAAAACATGATGTAGGTGAACAAATTGTGTGTGAAAGGAAGAAAGAGCTTGTAATGTGAGAGGTCCAAGTGACCTATCTAGTGCTCTTCCTGAGGAGTGGGGGGGGGGGGCGGGGGTGCAGAGGGAGCACATTAACCTGCCAGCTAACCCCAAACAATCTCTTAACCCATCTCCCACTGCCCTCCAGCCACAGCAGACAAAACCACAAGAGGATGTGCCAACAGCCACAAGTCCCACTTAACTGACCCATGCTCACTGAGAAGATGTCGAGAGATAACTGCTTATAATTAGACGCAGGCATGCTGTGAGTAAGTGTGGAGTGCCCCAGTGTAAGAGTCTCCAGAGCTTTTTATGGGAAATAGGAGTGGCTTTGCAAAGGACCCTGACTCAAGTGTTGAGATCGGTCAAACGACTTCACCCGTGTGAAGGAGGACAACGTTAATGGAAAGTTGGTCTTATGCTGTACCAGTTTTGCCAACCAGCATGTAGAAATTATTATTGTGGAAATATGAGAGCTATAAAGGCTAGAAGGAAAAGAAATAAAACTGCAGGAAGCCTTTCCTCTATCAGAAGTGAATACCATACTTCACATTAAATATGGATCATAAAACAGAACAGACATTCATGCATAGCACATCTGTATGCTTTATTGTGTGTGCATTGTATGAGTGTATCATAGACCCCAACGTGTACACGCAAGTGTCCATGCGAGGCAATTGAGACTTGACTAATAAAGGTGTATCTGATCTGTCCCATGTCTCCGGTTGCCTAAGGGTCTGCTGCCAGAGCAGCAACAAATGTGTTTTTGATAAAGCTGAACTGCAAGCAAGACTGCATCAGCTGGGCAAGATTTGTACAACACGTGAAAAGAGAACACTGAATACCAGCATGTAATAATAACCAGTATAACATTTGGCCACAGTTTCTCACTATCCATAGACCAACATTGAATCCCATCAATGCCCATGTAAGGGCATTGCATAGAGCATGTCATAGTAGAGTGAAACTATATAATGGACTGGAGTGATGCACTCTCACAGGGCTTTTTCCTTTGCCAAAGCAAACCTGAAGTGGCCTCCTGTTTGCTGGACCTTATGTTTGTCCACCCATGCCTTCCAAGTGAGGTAGAACTCTTGGGGCTGTCACAACTCACAACAAAGTGAAAAGGACACAGTAAGGGAGACAGGAGAAGATAGACGATTGATTTACTATTAAAACAAGATTTATTTTTTTGAGGATGTTCATTATAAAGTGTTCAAATATAGGCATCTGAGGTATATTTGTCTGTCCTCATACAGATTGAGATGAGTTTGGAAGGAGGGCTGCAGTGGTCATGAAGTAAATCAAGGGCAGGACACACACACACACACACACACACACACACACACACACACTTTTTGGAGTATGACATAGAAAAGAACCAACACAATGTTTACTGATTAGAAAAAAGGCTGGAGACTGTGTTCTAAACTGGCATATAAATCAAACACACACACACACACACACACACACACACAGAAGAAAAAATGGCAGAATGAACAGTATGGGTATAACAACAAGTTGAATGATGGATGCAGACAATACAGAAATGTAAAAATAAGAACTACAACAATATTTTCTATGATTGTCAATTGTATTACTGCCACTTAAATATTAGACTTTCTCTGTTCTTTCCCATTATATTGGGCCAGTGCTTCAAGAGGTGGATATTACTAATTGGAAAAGAAATGAGCACCGTGGTACACAACACTAATTACTGTGTACTCACTGGCCCTTGGTTTTTCATATTATTATATATTTTTAAAATTTCTGACATTTATGTAAATTAAAAGGCGCTTCTTTAAAAGCATTTTTGGAAACACAGGCATTTGTATCTATTGTATACACATGGTATTTACACAGGCATATGTATCTATAGTTCACTGAAATATATATATATATATATATCTATATCTATATATATACTCTTATAATCATACATTCTTGGCATTAAAAACATGATAAACATGTATATGAATCCAATAATTGACTCATTGATTCCAGCTGAAGTGATCTGCTTTTTGTGCTTGTGGTATGACATGTATGCTACTGAAAATCCCCATCACAGCTTGACAACATACTGCCATCAAATAAAGCTTGATTGACAATTTAAAAAAATAAAATCACATTACTATCATCTTCAAAAATATCAACAGCAAAAACACACGACTGGATACAATTTCATCAAGTAGACTTAAATAATTTGAATAAAGTCAGTGAAGGCAGACTATAACACAGGCACATGCCTCTGTACTGTTAAAATAACAGAGGTCGGCTGGGGAGCCCTAGCCTACCCTGTGGAGAATGGGACCTTCCCATTCAAGCCTTATTGGTCTAGTGTGAAGTGGAGAGATCTTTGTCCTCTTGCTCCGTCTCTTCAGAGTGTATTACCACACTCGACATGTAGTCTGAGGCACCATGGCATTATTCTTCTTACAGTTAAAAGCTCTGGCAAATTCTGGAAAGTTCTGCAGTGACCCCATAACTCTGAATGTGGGGAGGAAATAAATCACAAATCACAAAATAGACAAACATCTCAGTTGAATATCTCTTCAGTTTAACTGTAGGTTACTCTTTAATAAATTAGCCTTTAGGCAGCAGTTATACCTGAACTCCCCTGGACTGTGGTCATCTGTTTTGATCGAGTTGGCTGCATGTTCAGGTCTGTGAGTGCCACACCACACCTAATAAGGGAATTTCAAAGGTGATTTTAAGTTAATATTTCAAAGCTAATAGATAAGCACAAATTTCTTAACCAGATCTCACCTGTGCAAAGTTGAGGAAGAAAAGTTGCTCATGGTTGAGGTCAATACCTGGGAGAGGCTTTTCAGTTCCGTGTTTCTTCACATAGTTCTGATAAGCCTGGAGGAACAGTTCTCAACCAGTCATTTCAACAAGCTGAATAAACACATACATACAGTGAGTACACTGATTGTTTCCCTGCTTTCTGGGTTAAAGAATGTTGTTTTATGATTCTTTGTCTGACAGGACAATCTGGGGCTCATTACAGACTTAGGAAACCAAGGTTGGAACCACTAAATGGATCCAATTCCATGAGGAAGATGCTGACGATGGGCAAAGCCTTGGGGTGGTTTCACCAGCAATAAAATTGGTCCCAATTGCCCCTGTCTTTTGCTGCCCTGTAATTAGAGTGTCTTGTCCAAATCCTTCTTGTTTAAGTATCTCTGGCATTTCCCCACTGTGGGTCAGAATGAGGGTCTTTTATGTGTCATCGCAAAATTTTACTGGCCAAATCTTCCCAGCAAAGGCCCAAAAAGCTGCTTTGTCTGGAGTCAATATAGAAAGTCCATTCACCTAGCACAAAACAAATGCATTGGGCTTATGGCTTTGAAAAAATATCTAGATAATTGGTATAGAAGTGTCTGAGTGTCTGAGTCAGAGTTAGAAAGATGTTTTTTTCTCACCTGATAGGCTTGACGGATCCCCCCATTATCTGCAATGTTCTCTCCCAAGGTAAGATTCCCATTGAGCTGAAACACCCACACACAAACAGACACACACACACACACACACACACACACACACACACACACAGACGCAGATGCACAGGAAGAAAATAAGTAGGTAGTGCGGGAAAGGTGGGCAGAGGAAAGAAATAGAAAGACAAAGTTTTAGACCTGACCTGACCTGAACAGACACCACCAATATCATTGCTTGTTTTAGTTCTAGTAAAAGAAGTGCCTGAGTAGAGAGCTCTAGTTCTAGTAAAAGAAGTGCCTGAGTAGAGAGCTCTAGTTCTAGTAAAAGAAGTGCCTGAGTAGAGAGCTCAAGTTCTAGTAATAGTGCCTGAGTAGAGAGCTTAAGGACAGAAAACTGGTCTTGTTCTGTCTATGAGGAGGCTCTGTGCTCCTCACTGGTGTAGATGTAGGGTAGCATTACATACGTTTTGTCCATTTGCCAAATCCCAGGAGTAGCGGCCATACTGGTCCACAATGCACTGTGAAAGCTCCTGAAACTTTTGAGAGGAAGAAGGACTCCACCAGTCTGTCATGTCCCCATTTTTATCATAATTCCTTCCTGAAAGAAAGAGAGAAAGAAAGAAAGAAAAGTATTAACGTTCTGTATGTATGTATGTACAGTATGTATGTATGTATGTATGTATGTATGTATGTGTATAACTCATTTTCATTTTATGAAATAATGCTTGTGCTTTATTTGCCTTTCATCTGCCTTATTAACTTTTAATGATTAGTAGATATGAGCTGGCTGAGCTAACTAAGACACTCTGGGCCATGTAGGCTGCTGTATGTGTTGAGCTTGGTAAAGAAATAATGAGATCCTGTGGATTAACAGGCTGTAGTTGAGCCTCTTACCACTATCATCAAAGCCATGTGTGATCTCGTGCCCAATCACCATTCCAATTCCTCCATAATTTAGGGAGCGGGCTTGACCTTTGCCAAAGAAGGGAGGCTGCAGGATAGCTGCAGGAAACACTATAAAAGGGAAGGTATCAGGGAGCAGATGTTACTCCTCAAAAGCTACCTGACTTCTTCAATTCAGAGAATTAAAAATATGATAACATCTTCAACCTTATTTTTACTATTGTTTTCAAACATCTCACTGTATTAAGATCACTTTTCCTCTAAACACTTTATAGAGATAGGATAATGTAGCTATATAATCTACTATACTGTATTATATCGGTTGAACTGACACCATATGCATTCACTGAACCAACTAGCAGAACTATGTAAACACAATACATTAGGCATACAGGAGGCAATAGTAAAACATGCTATATTCTCTAGTAAACCTATGGTCTTTGTCAGAAATAAACATTGTATCTAGGGAATGATCATTTTATTTCAAGAGGTAGCAACAGCACATTTTCCGTACAGCCAAACTAGGTGATATATTATTCTGTTACCTATTTGGTTTCTGCTTGCTGAATAAAAGGCATTCACAACAGCTGGCCCTGTAATCCACCTTCATGGGAAAAGACATAGGACAATGCACATTCAATACAAATATAACTATAGCTATTACATTACAATACATTGCATTGCATTCCATTACGTACTTACGCCTAATTGAAGTTACTCTGACTTTACTTCAGACAAGTGGAAAAGCAAGCCAACAAGATATCAAACCCCAGGATGGGATATACAGTAGAACACCACTCACTGAGTGCATCTGTGTGGATGTGTCCTGTGCATGTGCTGTGTGAGTGGATGAGTTTGTCTGATAATGAGGGACCTTACTCGTCTTTGTTCACTTTTACCCGGAGCTTCTTCAGCCGCTTCTTCTGAGTCATCTCGGATGTCTTCAGCGTGTTCTCAAAGTATTCATCTGCACTGTAGTTTAACTGTTCAAAGCAAAGGCTAGAGATTCAGGAAACACTCTCAAATGTCACTCATCTTTTTATTGATGCCTAAAACTAGAGGCCCTAACTATGCCTAATATTCTCATTTGAGTTAAAAGAGATGATATGACCTCAATCTATAAATCAGATCAAACAGCAATACATACTTTGAATTGTGCAGTTTGAGCAATTAACCTCAAATGAGCTTCTGAGCACAGCGGGCCACTTACACCTTCATATTCCTTATTAAGGTAGTTGTCATCCATGATGTTTTCTGAGTAGCCAATCTTCTCGCTTATGGCCAGGGCCTGCAGGAGGAGCACAGAGAGGTGAGCTGATAGAGCAGGGTAAAGGGAGCCCAACGCAGAGTCAACATCTCCTCTCAGAAGACAAATAATAAACCATGTGTTAGATTAACTCCAGAAGTCCTGTCGGGTAACATCATCTCTCACCTTTTTAGCAGCCTCCTTTTTGGTCTCGGAGTCCATCCATGGGAGATCATTGAGATTACTGATGAAGACGTCTCGTATCTCAGCAATCAGCTCATCCATCTGAGACACAAAAAAGACTCTCACAGGCCAGATCTTTACATCTTATAATATGTATATTTGACTGTAGTAATACATTAAAAACTGTTTTAGATAGAGAACTAATTTCAGATTGACCTCACCACCAATTCTTATAAATATTTGGTGTCTGTATGAATGGTAAGGACATTGGGATTTGCAGTAAATGAATGGATGTTTAAATCTAGTACGCCGATTGAGACTTTTCCCTGCCTGTCATCACAGCCTCAAAATAGCCTTGTGCATGAGAGAGATGATAGACCAACTGTACAGCATGTGTACAGTTCAAATGTGCTCCATGTGACTTTAAACAGTGGAACGCACTCTGAATAGAGGCCAGAGAGAGTTCAGAGAAACAATACAGGGTACCCCCAGAATTGTCAGACCTAAATTTAAGACTTTTTAAGACCTTTTTAATACCACTTCAGATGAAATGTAATACCTACATCGCACCCATTCGGATAGAATAAATAATATTAAAGGTAAGATTAAACCTCAAAAAACTAGATGTACCGCAGAGCGGTATAAAATATGACCGCCGCCCAGTCCAGCACATTTTTTCCACAAAAATAAATCACGCTGAAAGGCCTATATGATTCTAACTGTCTCACTAAATTGCATTAGCCACACTCAATTCTCACTGGTATCTGCTTGACAACAAGTACCAAAACATGATTAGTTCATAGATTTCACATGTAAAATTCATTTTATACAACCCCACCCCCATCTTGCCTGTTCATAATTCTGAGAAATTCTTGAATTGTGTGCATGTGTGCGTGTACACGTTTATGTTTATGTGTGTGGGTGTGTGTGTGTGTGTGTGCGTGCTTGTGTGTTTGCCTGCGTATGTGTGTTTGTGCATGTGCATGCATGCGTACATATGTCTACTGTGTGAGTATGTGTCATACGTATGATTACTGTGAATGTATGTGTGTGCGTGTGTATCTGTTTATGCACATGTGTGCACATGGAATGGGATAACATGACCTCTGGAGGCAAACATACGGAAAAAATTGGTCATCCTAGGCCCTACGGTTCTCAAGATATTCACAGAAAACTGTGTCTGCCCTACCCTCCTTTCGGGGGGTCCAGTACAGCGGGGGGGCTACAGATCAAAACGAAAAACGACGGTTCCATGCTATCCATGTGGGGTTACATGCCCACCAAGTTTCGTGTACCCCGGTCTTTCAGTGTCCCGGGAATCCTTGTTGGTGTACGGTCACTAAATGTACACATAAATTATTTTATTGTAAGGCCCCCCATGAACGAAAGTTCACAAAACTTGGCATGCATTTGGAGGGTGTCATAATGATCCTACACTTTCAATTTCGTGCAGTTTTGACCATGTCAGCCAGAGATATTGTGATGAAAACACCTAATTTTTTGCTTTTTAATTTTTAACTAGGTGGCGCTATACATGAAATAAGTGGTAATGGGATGGGTTGACATGCCCCCTTAAGACCAACATACAAAAAAAAGGTGGACCTCCTAGGCCCTACGGTTCTCGAGATATTCACAGAAAACTGTCTCCGGCCACCTACAGGCCAGTTGGTGTATAGTAACATAAATTAATTTATTGTGTGGCCCCCCATGAACGGAATTCCACGAAACTTGGCGTGCATTCAGAGGGTGTCATAATGATCCTACACTTCCAATTTCGTGCAGTTTTGACTATGTTAGGTCACAGATACCTGCGATTACAACACCTCATTTTTACTTTTTTGTGTTTAACTAGGTGGCACTATACATGAAACGAGTGGTTATGGAATGGGTTGACATGGCCCCTTGAGATCAACATACAAAAAAAAAAGGTCCTCCTAAACCTTACGGTTCTCGAGATATTCACAGAAAACTGTGTCTGCCCTACCCTCCTTTTGGGGGGTCCAGTCCAGCGGGGGGGGGGGGGGCTACAGATCAAAACGAAAAACGATGGTTCCATGCTATCCATATGGGGTTACATGCCCACCAAGTTTCGTGTACCCTGGTCTTTCAGTGTCCCGGGACTCATTGACGGAAATTTGGGCATGCGAAAAAGAAAAAAAAAAAAAAAATTCTGACTAAACCTATATGACCGCCGCTTCGCTGCGCGGCGGTCATAATTACTATTTACAAGTGTTTGAACATGCCAAGATGAACATGACAGCAGTGCAGTGGCAACGCAAAGATTTGTCGTGCTAGTAACGTGACTGAATGTCCTGCTTCATGGACAAATTTACACAGAATAGAATCAGGGATTAAAGTGAAAAAAAAAACTTTTTTCAGGCCATAAGTCATACGTTGTTCATATCTACCTATAGAGATAGCACCCCTTTTGCGGTCGCGACCTATTGGTTTTTAATGTACAAAAAGATGCAAACAGCAAAGTAAAGCACCAAATAAACACCAAAACGAGGCTACAGGGTACTCTTAAGTTACTATATAATTAATGCCACCTACAGGTGAAGGCATAGAACATAAAAATCCTATGGTTTGTGTCAGTGGCGGACCGTCAGGGCCTTCAAAGCCTTCTCTGAAGGCCTAACTATTTTCAAACGAATGAAAAATAATAGTGTCTTTAATAACATTGTACTTTAGCATTTATTATTTGCTTCTGCTTCTCTCCTTCCCCGATCGTTCTTGACTACTGATATCCCACCGCTGGTCCGATATGTGATTTGATTGGCAGATTGTGTGAACAAATAGTGAGGGGGTGCGATACGTTTTTATCCAATCGCACGTCTTCTCTTGGTAAGTCCCGCATCAGGCCTTCTCAAGGAATCACTGCGTTTTCGGTACCTAAGCAACCATTAGAAATCATATGTTTGGATTCGGCTTGATTGATGGCTACATCTGACTGATTAGCCAATCAAATCGACCTGTTATGGCGAGGTAGGCAGGTCTGACTGCAGCTGGGCCTGCAATGTTCCAAAAGAATACCCGGAACCGTTCATCACGAATTTTGACGCTGTCTGTTTTGTGATGAACTTCGTGAGCAACTTCTGTCAGTCAGACAGACAAACATTCACTGGAAAAGTATGTCACACTGACATGACTATGGTTATAGTTATGAACAGTAAATTGACCGTTTTTGTTTAAAAAATATATATTGATACGCCTTCATTAAGCAAAATAATATAGGCTAATGTAACAAGTGTCAGCTGGAATACATGTTAGCAAGATGCACATAACGGCAGCTAGCTCTGCACGTAGCTGGTAACCTATGCAGGAATTGGTAAGTTTTGTTTCATGTTCATTTGATAACATAGACTTGTAGTACAGTAGTACTATAGATGCTTGTTATCTGGCCCTTTTATATATAAAAACTGTTTTTGTGCTGCTTGCAGACTGCAGTGTCTGCTTGGTTACTCTACTGTATGCTAGCTTGAGGAGTTGGTGGCTTTGGTGAAGATGTCTGGATCGGCATCTATGTGAAAACTGTCATTTGTCTTTGGTTCCCTGCCCTACTAGTTTAGTCTGACTTTTTATCTCTCTGAGTTTTGTGGAAATTATTGGTGAAATCAGACCAGGCTATCAGACATTCTAAAATAACCAACATGCAGTAGCAGCATTAGGGCAATACACATAGATATACGGCAATACATCTGGTGACTTTTATGTTTAATAGCATGGTGGTGTGCAGTGACATTTTTTTTAAATAATTTTCTGTTGAGACATTTTCTCAGTGTAGGCCTACCGCGAAATAACCTACGCTTGGCAAACAATGTAGGATATCCTACTGTAGTTTCACGCGAGTAATCAGAGCAGCGTGGTACCTAGACTAGTTGCACTGTAACGTTAACGTTAGAGCTACAACTAAATAGGAGAGCCACAGTCTGAAGCAAGTTTGCTGATGTCAGATTAAACTACTAAATGGTTTGGACACATCATTGTAGACCGGTGGCAGTCATGAACATAAATTAGGCAACCGATAGCCTAAATATTTCAAAGTAGTCTGCACAAACCCATACTTGAGTACACTTGGTGTTCACTTTCAATATGACATGGACTAAATTGCACGTCTTTGCTGGCAGCAGCAGGCAGCAGTTTATAATGTAGCCTACTTGTGAATATGGGTGGTAAATAAATAGCCTAGCAGCTTACTTTGCTGCTGAGGGTGATCTGTTAACCAATAGCAATCGGAGCATTAATTGTTTGTGTAACGAAGATTCTAGTGCTACAGACTCGCGTAAGAGAGAGAAAACTATCCCCCCCACCATGAAATGCTGGGAAATTGCACACATTTTAATGCTGAAATGTAAAAAAAAAATCTCCGCCGTAACGCCCCCCTATTATTATTTTTGTCAAAAAATGGTCATCCTTGAAGGCCTAACCACTGAACGCACGGTCCGCCACTGGTTTGTGTACCCTGTAGCCTCGTTTTAGCCGCCATGTGAATAAGGCGAATTGAGAGTGTTCTTGATTGAGATTGAGTTTTCCTGATGAACAAAACAATATTTCAATACCATCCCTGACCATTGCTGATTAGCCATTGCTATTCTTTTCTACTGCAGCAATATTGTAGCAAGGCTTTAACTTAAACTCTTATTTCATTACTTCAGGCCAAAAGTATTTAAAGGGGAGATTTTTTTCTTAATATGCAATTCAACACCAAGTAAAATCTATAAAATCAAGTTTGCAAGACTTGCAAGACTCACATTTCCTAATCAATGTAATGAATCAGAACAGTCTAGATACTGTTCATATTTCCATTTGTTGCCTCATCCGCATTTAATGAAAACATGGTACTTTTGAGTTTTACAGACAACTCAGTTTTCCAATGAGCAGCAATACTGTGTGTGCTCATGCAGGAGGTCTGCGCATCTGATAACGACAATCTGGAGAGGGCGCACTTAGCGCAAAAACGGTCAGCCATAGATAAACGTACACAAATCATGACGCTAATATGCGAGGTTCTGGTAGGCCTACTGGTTATGGTTTTGTGCTATACATTAATAATAGCAAAGTTTTAAGTTGACTATTTTAATTGCATGGTTATTTTTTGTCAACATACCCTCACAACCTACTGTCATTAAAAGTGAGGCCTAAGCCAAATGGGCTACAAGGCTGTCTGTACGTCATTAACACGACTGACCCCCTTACTTAACATAAAATAATAATGTCGCGAACTGTTCACGCTCTGAACTGAACACGCTCAGTCAAAACCTTCCGTCGGAAATTGGGAAAAACATTGTTGTAGGCCTACATGTCATAACAGACGGGAGGCATAGGCTACGGTTTATATTGTGTCGCTTTACACATAATGTTAGTTGCATTGATTAAAAACTGTAACAATAATAGTACATCGGGTGGCATAGCAGGCTATCTGTTCAAGTCATAGGTGACACCCAAAATGAATGACCTCCCCTGACAAGAGTTCGCGATAGTAAGAAATTGTCTACATTGATGCATGGAAAGAACACAGCCTCCGAATTCGCACATAAAGCTCACAATAGCATATCCAAAAAAGTTAAACGGATTGGGCAACCTCATCAGCTGTCTCGATTGTGTCACTGTAATCCAACTTTTAGACCGTCCTCCAGACGTGTTCTTTTTTTTAAGCAACCGCCCCAGGCCAATGAGACAACCGTGTAGCTACAACATAAACAAAGCGAAACTCATGGCTGACGTATCTTCTTGAGCAATCTCTGATTGAGACACAGAAATTTCTCAAGAACACTATTAGGTCTTTAAACATTTACCATCACACACATTCATTCATCGGACCTAATATTTGTAGGCCTAGTTGCCCTAAAAAAGGAAAAGAAAAGGTGATAGACCCCCCCCCCCTCCTTTTTTTTCTCTCACCGGATCTGCATCTATCTCAAATATGAAATTTCTAAAATCAAATTGACGGAAATCCGTCGTACGACGGAGAACTTTAATCCTTGTGATTTACGCTATGTGAGGATATTACACTAAATCTACTGATCATTTGAAAAATTAAGACCTCCGTGAAAAAATTCCATAATTTGAGGTGAAATTCAATACTTTTTAAGGCCTTAATTTAGGAAAATGAAATTTAATACTTTTTAATAATTTTAAGACTCGGCGGGTACCCTGCAATAACAAAACACCCAGACATGCACACACACACACGCACTTACACACATATGGTTTAAAATGCATAATATTTTGGACAACCCATTGTACATTACAGTGTGAGAGAAAGAGAGAGAGAGAGAGAGAGAGAGAGAGAGAGAAAGAGATTGAAGCCACATAAAGGGGCAGTCAGCCTGTGCAAAATGAGCAATAGATCTGTAATGACAGGTGCCATAGACATGCAGCCCTCATGCAGGCACACACACACACACACACACACCACACACCCAAACGCATTCACATAAATCAGCACACATGACAGCCAAGCTCAGCTTACCATGCTTTTGCTATCTTTTGAGAAAGCCTCTTCCACGTACAGTCTGCCCACTGCGTAGTCCATGTGGGTGTTGACATAATTGGCACACTGCTGCCAGATGGCGGCTTCAGATGTGGTCCCATAGATGGCCTGCCGGAGTAGTCCAAAGGACAGTGTGCTCACTGACAGTGTCATTAGTGTGCTAACCAGGCGCTTATCAGTTATCAGTCTCCTCTTATTTTTAGTTCCAACAAATGAATGGCTGGACATAAATGACCGCGAGGCAAAGAACAGTAGTGGAAATGGTGAAAAAGAAAACCAAAATCAGAAGGGAGCCTTTTTCAAAATCCACAGCTTATTTGATGTTATTGTTGTGTCTGGCGGCTCACCTTCTGAAGTGGCTTGCGGGTGTCTCTGTATGACTTACTGAGCCCCCCGACCATGCTCATCACAAAACGCCAAACCATGTAGTTCTGGATTTGTCTAAGGGGCAAAACGGGAATTTTATCATACTAGTGCAGTGCTGAGTGCTCGTTTAAAATGTGCCACAGGCAGACTGCATTATATGGTCATCACATTGTTGAGGTCAAGGTCTGCTAAACATTTCTGTGCCTTTAGGCATATCACAGCCGCAGGCGATTGTCATATTGTTGAGGTCAAGATTCGCTAAATGTCGACTTGTAACAATATCTTCCACATTTCACATCCAAAACAACTTCACATTTACCATCCATCAAGTGTGTAGTCAGTCAGATGAAGAATTTGAGAGATATACAAAGAAAACACATTTTATAGGTATGTGTCATTCCCCAATACTGTGTTGTTGTAGCAGTCCCCTATGACTTACCTGGTAGAGTACTTATTAATAATGGCATTGAGTTTTCTGAGGTAGTTTGGTGCATACACAACAATGTCTTCAGCATCTGTCACAGTGAGGTTTACTGTCTCCATGATTTTGTTGATGAAGTGTGTCCAATTAAACACCTGGCGAGAGGACATGGCATATTTAAATGTGTATAACATGTTTTCACTTCATATTTGAGAGCATAACACAAAAAGGTGTGCTACTTACACCACTTTCAAATTCCAAGGTGAAGTTGACATTCATGGCCCCAAGATGCATCTTGTTGTAAATAAGTGTAGGGTTATTTCTCTCCTCTGATGTATCTGTTGCCTGGGAAGCAGCAGAAGAAACTGTTGTAAAAGCAGAAAGCTCACACACTCACACACAAAAAAACACAAATAAGACAAGGGTGCTTACATTAGCCATATCTTGTTCTAGCTGCATTATAAGCTTGACTTCCTCTCTGATGGCAGTTTCATTTATCTCTAGACCTCTGTCTGAGCGCATAAGTTTGGCCACATCAAACATGAAGGTCTCATAGGCATCGCACACCTGGAAAAAGAGATGTACTGTTGTTACCATCTTGATATTTTTAAAACACATTCATGGATTGACAGCTTGCATGTTAAATAATGTAGCACAGCGTCCAGAGGGCCTCCTGAGATGTTGAGGTAACAGTTTTAGTGGCCCACTAGGTGGTACATTAATCCACCCCCCCCCCCCTCCCACTAAAGCATCCCCTATAGTCTCCCCTGGAGACAGCAGAGAGCCCATCTCTGAATATTTATGTGTTGCTCTCATACCCTATTTAAACTATGTGAGGCTGGACTGGAAATACTTCCATCTGGTTTGTGTTTTTTTTTTTTTCGAACAGCAGACCTAGATAATATCCTTGTGAACATTTAGAAAAGTAGGTTTTGTTTTGTTCTACTAAACATAGCATCACATTTGGGGGTTGGATTACTAAAATGGGACTGGGGAGAGGGGGGGGGGTGCTGAGCAAAGGCTGATGAGCTGGACAGAACTGGCCTCTCGTGGACATGGACAGAGGAGCATAAGGCTGCTCTGTGGGCTGTTATCTCCATCTCTCGTCACAGCTGGGAGCCTTAGACATGTGCATGGTTATCCTGCTCCTAATGAGGAAACCTGACACTGCTTATACTGAATCAGATTGAGCAACAAGCTGAGGTTGGCAGAGGAGAAATGCCCGACTGCTTATGTGATTAGAGCTTTTCTAAATCTGCACAATTGGTTAATTGGTTATTGTGAGCATGCATGTAATAATAACGCATGCCATATGGGCATACCAGTTTTATTTCACTTTTGTGTCGTTATGTGCATTTGTAATGTTGCAGACATACCTCTTTATATGGTCCTGCACACACATAGTAGTCCCTGGACTGGAGGCCTAAACTTGGCTGATCAATCTGGCACATGAAATAAAACCACACAATCATCCGTTCAGTGTAAAACAGTGACATATTATACAAGATCCAAAAGACCCGATCACAACAAGCATCAGTGAGCAC
Organism: Alosa pseudoharengus; assembly: GCF_046254945.1. Classification (NCBI taxonomy): domain Eukaryota; kingdom Metazoa; phylum Chordata; class Actinopteri; order Clupeiformes; family Clupeidae; genus Alosa; species Alosa pseudoharengus. The sequence goes on along the minus strand of NW_027468598.1, from coordinate 7,126,717 downwards.
AAGGATTGAGTTAAAGTACACTGAAGCTGCAGTTACGCTCTATCTGGAAAACCAGCCTTATTTTATGATTATTTTTCTTGGTTGAAACGTTTCCACAGGGTCTGTCTAAATAGATTTCCCCTCTCTATCTGTGTGTGTATGTGTATGTGTGTGTGTGTGTGTGTGTGTGTGTGTGTGTGTGTGTGTGTGTGTGTGTGTGTGTTGTTTGTCTGTCTTGTCTTGAATGAGAAAGACAGACAGGAAAAGAGAGAAGAGAAAAGAGAGAAGTGATGGCGTAAATGCTCCCTGATATGCATGGAATACCTACATGAATGATATGAGAATTGGAGTCCCTGTCATCAGTGCTGACAAAAAAATAAATAAGGACTGGTTTCAAATATTTCTCATTGAGTTTGGCTATGATGTCTTCTGCCCTCCATTGAGTTCCTGAAGAGGAGGGGAAAACATTAAAATTCCTCTGTAATGAGAAACATGGCAACTACTAACACACATTTAACAAGTGATACATCCCGGATACCATATTTGGTGTCCCAATGGTCTGTTGCTATTGGCCACTCGAGGACATCTGGCAGCACTGACAGTAAAGGTGACCCTCCTCGTTGTTCAATGAGACCTGTCAGAAAAATGCAGTGCAGGCAGAGGAGATGCAAAATCTTTCCCATTGAGTTTTCCCTTGTAGGTCTAAATATAGCTAATGAATTTAGCCAGATAATAGCTCACAATTTTATGTTCAAATGAGTTTGTATGACTCCATAACACATGGCTGAAATGCATAGCTACATACAGGGCTGAAGTCCAAGACAAGTACTTGGTAAAGCAAAACCACAAGTAAGACCATGTAAAGATGTCAGTGTGTTCAGTACTGAAAACCAACATGGTCTACATGTACAGTATTGACTCATCTTAGATATCATTTCTGGATCATAGACATGTGTATAAAACAATACCAGCTACCGGTACTTACTTTCATTGTTGCAGGACTTGTAGAGCACTCTGGCTTTGGTCAAGGCATTACTGCTGTTGCTAGTGTCTTGTCTTTCTAGTACTCCTGCATTGAGACAAGAGAAAGAACATGTCATTTCATAATCATTTCAAACCATTTTGGCAAACTATTCATTATGGCATTTCTGATGGTTTAAATCACTATGATGCACAGTTCTGATGCACAACAATCTGGTGTAATGTTTTATCAACATTTACATAAGAAAGAACTGTGTGACATAACATGCTAATAACTGTGTCTGGTGGAATATTGTTTACAACCCTCAAATTGTATAATTGTTTCTGATCCATTACAGGGATGATGTGTGAATGGTGTATTACAATCTGTTGTAACCGGCAAAGCTGAACATTTTGCCAACACAATAAACACATTCACTCATTATGAACTTTGCCTATGATGAGTGCAACTGAGGGATGAAATCCTCCACCTTTGGTCATCTTTTCAGTGTCATCAGCTGAAGGTAATTGCCAGTTATTTCACACAATACTGCAATCTGAGAGGTGGTTGAAGGAACAACAGACTTGTACAAACTGAACTTGTCTTTTCATGACTATGTGCATGTTGGTCTATCTGAGGATAAATCAAGAAGAAATAAAGACAGTAAAGATGATTCAGTAATTTTGCCTTAAAATTCGCTCATCTGTCACAAAACCTTGTACATTTAATGGGATTAAATGCAATTGTCATAAGGTGATACTGCATGCAAATGTCACATTCTAGAGACAGAACATGAGTTTACATCACATGTCGCAAATAAAGAGATCTTTTCCTTTCATCCAACCTTGCATGCTGTGCTGTCTTCTCAAAACCTTTGAGTCTCACTATAATGCACCATTCTTGCTGTCTTGAAACATACACCCATACTCTCTCTATCTCTCTCTCTCACACACACACACACACACACACAAACTCAACACACAAATAGTGAGCCTTTCCATTCATGGTCCTGGAAAGCAGTATTTACACTCTTATTTAGTTTTAATTGGGGGCAGAGACAGAGTGAGAGGGCTTCCTGTAAAAGGGCACACATCTTGTGTGTGTGATTGGATTACCGACCACCTGGTGAAAGCAAGGCAGGAATCCCTCCAGCTTAAAAAATCCTTAACCCTCCCTCTCTCTCTCTCTCTCTCTCTCTCTCACACACACACACACACACACACATTCTTTATTACATACTGGACACTGATGGACAACACTAATAGGCAACATAACCGAATACAATTGTTTACACATTTTTTACAATCATCCTTCATAAAAAAGTAAACATTTTTTTGGTATTGCCTGACAAAGCCTGACAAAGGACAAACTGGAGAGCACAGTCAAGTGCAAATCATGTATTCAGACACATTTTAAGCTTCACAAATATTGTAAAACATTTGCAAACACTTAATGGCAGCCACATGACATCTATATACCCTTCATGACAAATGACATGTGTACCCAAAAATGTTCTGCCATAAAAGCTGTCAACTATGATGTCACAGAGTCATAACACATTTGTAAAAAGAGACAGTGTAGCAAGTCTGAGAGAAATGATGTAGGGGTGGGGAACCATAATGTAGGCTGCAGCAGAATCTCCCCCTTTCTACGATTATAATTGAACACATACAATGTAACATGGACAGTGAATCTGTGCAAAGTTATGTTCGAGTTTATGTATAAAGCTTGATTATGTGTGTGTGTGTGTGTGTGTGTGTGTGTGTGTGTGTGTGTGTGTGTAGTGGTACACAAAATTCTAGTCAACTCAAAGCATAGTATGTTAACTATTACAAATCAGATGGATTATAAACAGTTGCTTTGCCATGTGCTTACATGTGGGCCACACTTCACTTGCTCTAATAACAGAACACCATGGTCAAATTGGCAAACCAACCAGCGTAGCAGCCAGAGAGGGAAGGGAAGGCTTCTGCTTCTACAGCATGGAAGCATATGGGCATCTCAGTGTGAGACTCACAGTTGAAAGAAGAGTTCTATTGATTTCCATTTGTTTTGGGTTGGCCTTGACATAGACTAATGTTTCTGAAGCAGTTTGTCTCTACCTACAATTGTTTCTTTTCTAGAGATACTTAATATTCAATAATTCGATCTTCATTTTTGAAAGTCACTTTGTATTACAGGCTCTAGACCCAACCGCAAGACAAACAGCATGACATTTAAAAAAAAAAAAAAACATAAAAACATAGATACATTTACACATACAAACATATTCTGATTCATGAGAGTCTTAACAGGCACCCATACCAATGTTTCCACAAATATGATTGATATCTGACCGAGCTGCACCTGGGGCTTGTGAGCATCATTATAATACAGTTTTGAGACTCATCAAGTCGGGACATGAACTTAAACATTAGGTTCCTCAAGAGAGCCTGTAAAGTGCTTAGCCCTGAGTCACATAAGAGCTTACTTGCACTGCTACTCCTGGGCTTTTTCAGCAGTATCCTCAGGCAGTCATTATATGCTACCTGAAGTTTGCGCAGGGTCTCCTCTTTGTAGCTGACCCATATAATGGGGCTACATACATAAGGGTGCAGTATGCACGGAACAAGCTCACTTTCACATCATCAGAACAGTGATGGAATTTTCTGGACTAACATGTTTGCTTGGACATACAACATTCGTCTCAGCCTATACATATCAGCATCATCTTCCATCTTGTCAGTGATGATGTGCCCAAAGGTATTTTGTACAGTTAGATACACAGAGAGATTGCCCTGACAGATATTCATGAATTTCTCAATCCAAATATGGCTCTGACCAGGACACAACCATGAAAATACTCAGGACCTCTCCCACCTCAGTGGGCTCTGGTCATCTGCTTCTGGTCAACCATACCCCAACTACCACAAAAGCCTTTAACCAAGGGACAGGCGTACAGTACCAACCAAGAGGGCAGCCATATTTTCTTTCTCCATTCTCTATTTGCCACTGATATTTGCTTTGTGTAACACCAGTGACTTTTCTTTCCTACCCAGACATTACCCAACTGACATGGCTGCTATCTCAGGCGCCACACATGTGAGGTTGTTGTGGTTAGATATCCACACTTGTGTGTTCTGTTTGTTATAAAACACTAGATTATGGACACAATGATACAGTGAGGCTAGCTTAAAAGCTTGGCATCTTATCCAAACATGTGTTATGATTCTGGACTGGACTGGATGTGGAGGACAGACAGAGCAGTACAGGCAGTGAAACACTCTGAGAAAGTGTATCTACCATGCCGTAAAAAACTACGTCACGTCTGGATAAACACCACAGCACTCAGCCAACAAAGACTTCAAGCTGGCGTTGTGACAGGCCGCATCCCCAAGAAGCCAGGTGAGCAACTAACATTCTGTCAGGAGATCCCAAAAACACCTGATGTCAGTGAGACAAGAACCATTTGACTCGGACAGTCAGCGCCGCTCTTTCACCTATCTAGTAAAAATGGATGGAGATGGCGAATGAACTTGAAAGCAGATTCTTCTTTTAGTGTTAAAGGATTCATTCAAGCAGCAAATGAATGAGGGCACTGAATCATTCAGATGATCAGCCTACTCCCACTGGGAATAAATCCGTTTTTTTTCTCGGCAGCTTCTTTGACACACTCTGTTTTCAGGTCCAGCATCTTCAATGCTGGGGTAACGTGATACACAAACGTGTTGTCCACATGTGGTGGCCTCGTACGACCCTGGACTCTGGGTTTCTCTTTTTCTGAAGCGCAAACAGGAAACCTTTCTCTCGGCATCTCCTCTATGCATATGGAAAAGCCTTTCAAACCGTATCATACCCTTGGCATTCGACTTTAGGCATTCCACATTAATATTACTATTTGATCTGGCAAGGGTTCTCATCCTCTTTGCAGGCTTCAGTAGGCTCTTCACAGAAGAGGAAGGAGTGAGGAAAATAAGAGACGTGACTTGTCTCAGGACATTTTTTTATGATGTTTTGCACTCTGACGATCATTCAACAGAGTAACAAAGAGAATAGTGTTCATGTACTATAATGATGAGTATCAATGTCAAACTCTAAATTGCATGATTGCACTTTACAATGTCTCAAATGTCTTTACACAGATGTGGTAAATCTGTCAAATGATATAGATTTTGTTTGTGTTTCTTGTCTAAGTGTTAGCTTAACTCTTAACTGGCACTAAAACTGGCTAAGCTTTAGTGCATCAGTGTTACACCCTACCTACCCAATCATACCTCGTCCTATCTGGTGGTCTACTGACCTTTCATATGCCCCCTGCTGTCATTTAGCTTTTTTATATCCCCTGAACAATATTAAATGTCATCAATATCCAGATATTACACTATAGATACATACACTACTGTACACTAGCTTCCTGTGAGTAAATTGAGAGAAAGTGTACTTTTACTGGGGGTGAAGAAGAAAGGGACTATCATAGTATTTCTGATGATGACGATGATTTATGGGCAGCCGTGGCCCACTGGTTAGCACTCTGGACTTGTAGCCGGAGGGTTGCCGGTTCGAGCCCCGACCAGTGGGCCGCGGCTTAAGTGCCCTTGAGCAAGGCACCTAACCCCTCACTGCTCCCTGAGCGCCGCCATTGAAGCAGGCAGCTCACTGCGCTGGGATTAGTGTGTGCTTCACCTCACTGTGTGTACACTGTGTGCTGTGTGTGTTTCACTACTTCACCGATTGGGTTAAATGCAGAGACTAAATTTCCCTCACAGGATCAAAAAAGTATTTATATACTTAGTAGCCTGATCCCAGCACTTTTTCCTGCTTGACAACCATATCCGTAATGTCTAATCTCCTCAATCGCAAGTGCAGGGATTATGTCGTGCTCTAACCATCACACAGTGAGAAATGTTCCGTGCTTTTCAAGAACTGTAATATGCCATCTGCTAAATTCAGCAACATTGCCACACCTTCAAAAGCTAATAGTGTGAGGTATAAGGTAAATTCTTAATATTATCCCAGTATCTCTCTCTCTCTCTCTCTCTCTCTCTCTCTCTCTCTCTCTCTCACACACACACACACACTCTCTCTTTCCCTGAGATCAACCACAACATTCCTTCCATATAATAGCTATTCTTCCTTATCCACAAGTTTGGAAACTTGTTAGAACAACAGCAAATAGAGCCAAAAATATCAAATCTATCTCTATCTGCTTCTCACGCCACCCCTTTTTACTGTGAAACAGCAATTAAAAGGCACACAGAGACTATTGCACAGTGTGCCAGCCCTAAGAGGAGAAGACAACTATTGTACAAGTCACATTTCTGCAACATTGTGGCATCCAAAACGTCATGTTAATTACCTAGTGTTAACACAATGTTTCTATGTCAAAAAGCAATAAGAATTTGCTATCTGTTGTAACGTGTTTACTTGTAAAGTTACAGTATGTCCAGAGCGCTCAAGAAACACTAGTGTTACTTTTCTGAACTGATGAAAAATATGAAACAATCATTACAAATTAAGAATAGGTCTTCATAGCTTAACTGTTACCTCAGCTGTATCTTTTGTTTAGTCAAAAGAAACAATCACAGAGGAAGAGGGGGCTTAGAGTACAATTTTACTTTGAGAAATCATTATTTCAAAAAAGCCCTCTAATCAATTGCCCTTATAATCAAGTGTGGTTGAATAACAATATGTTTTTTCTTAACAACAGAAGAAAAGGGTCACTCGCAAAAATTGTAATTACAACTTGTTTTTCTATCAAAGGACACCCTGAACTTGAGTGAGACAATCAGAGAGTGAGAGCGAGAGAAAGTGCAAATGATAATCAAAGAACAGAAAAAACAAACACAGTTGTTCTTTAGGACAACAGGAAGAACAGCTGGCATGGGGAATTACAAGGGACAAAAGTGTGGAGGTCTTGCCCTTTGCATTCCTGTGCTTATATAATGCTCTCTCACGTTCAAAACTGATAGGCCCGGCGCCCATAACTTGGCTAAGAAAAGCTTAACACATTGCAGCATTCCACCAGCCCTCATCCCCATGGCCCCCATTGACATGAACTCAGGCAGTGTGCCCTGCATGGAGCTGCACTCTCCTTTCCCCTGCATCCTGAAGCTGAAGGAGCAATCCCACACCCCATGGCACATGTTACCCTTTCAAAGCCATCCCTCCCCCTCCCTGGGGTGCAACAGGACCCTACCCTGTAAATCAGCATGTCAGGTTGGTGGCTAACAAGCTACTCTTTCTTGACCCCAACTCCCAGAGGCTTCAACTGTGGGCAATAACGTTCAGGTGCTGGGGCCGGTCAGAGGTGTGCTAGCACATCAACCCTACCCAATTACCTTTCAGCACCACAGCTAGCTCGTGTCGGAGGATGTCAAAGGTGCTGTATCTTGAGCTGGTCTCTGGGATGATGTTCTTCTTCAGCCAGCCTCCACAAGCGTACTCGTAAAAGTTTTCACAAGGGTCCACTTTGGAGTCCATGTTCTCAATGAGGCGCGCAGCTGCAAGTACCGACAGAGAATCCAAAAAACAACTGCAATGAGGGCAAACAAGCATGGGACAGAAAGTGCACTATGAACATTTATCTATAGAAGTTAGAATAGTATGGTCGAGAAAGTAATTAAGAAGGCTATGACAGTTCCATGAAAGTAGGAATATGTCAAAATCCTAAATCTACATCTCTCAAATCCCAAATCTACTGTACATCCTTGCCAAATCTACATCTCATCCTAATAGGCCTACTTAGTATGCTTTTTTTCCAAAAAGTATGTTGCAACTTTGAATAATGAACATGCTATGACTTTTAAAAAATATATTATAATTGTTTCATTCATAATTGTAATGAATTATAAAGCATTGAACGATTTCACTCATCACTCACACAACACTCATCTCAGAATTGGAGTTGGAAATTTTGCTGAAATTCACAAATTCTGTTACATGTATCTGCACATGTGGTGGCCTAAATAAATACCAATGAACCTCATTCACCTGAATCTTACTATGTCGCTCACTATATACTACATACACAGCACAGAACAGCACAGCATCAACATCAACATTAACAAGACAGTGCAAGACACTCCAAGATCAAAATTCAGACACAGGACTAAATCTTACCAGACTGGGTACAATCTGCAGTGGTGCATATCCCGCCTAAAAGACAAATGAATAACAACATAAGCTGAAACATCACCACAAATCATTTAGTACTTTTTCAGATTCTCTATAACAGTATGTGTACTTGTATTTACATTCTGAAACGTCTTTACAATATTTAATTTTGTGTGTATGATAACATGTATCAAACAATTATAATTATTAACCTTAGGGTAGTGTATGTTTTTGCTCATTTTAACTGAGTAAGGTGTCACCAGAATCATGCTCTTCTAGGTGCCACATTTTTGCTTGTTGGCATTCTGCTTGGTAAAGCTGTTCAAAAATTAACTCGGGGGAAAATGCTGATGAGCTAGAAGTCAGGCTGGCCTTCACATATGCATACAGAGCAGTGTTCCAGACACCATTTTGAGAGAAAAGGTACAATATATTTGGTGTTTTGTAAACCACTGGGCACTTCAATTTAAATCAACAAAGAATTGGCATTACACCATTGTGGCATTACACCATTCACATGAAATGGCAGGTGGATTACACCTTTGGACCCTTAGCAGTCATACAGCCCATTACACAGACCACTAACGCTGCACTTTTTAACTTGAAAACAGATTATTTACACAGATGACAGACACACCCATGTTCACTTTGTCTTTGCACAACCTACAGTATCAATCCATCGCTTCCCTAAACCTCAGTACACTTATCTTTTGAAAAGTGTGAAAAACACATACCTCACACCTTACGTTATTACCTAAGAATGGCCATTTAGGAATGGCAGGGGTTGTGCCCCTGGCCCTCACAGACAAAAGAGCAATATGCTATTATCGTTGTTGCTGTTGTTGTTTCTCACTCACCATTGCTTTGTGTGGCAAACAGGATGCTTAGGGCTATGACAATGATGAACAGCAGAAATACAATTGTGATGAGGCCAATCTCCAGTGATGTCCACCGAGGCTTTCTTATCGACTTAGGGGTGTTGTCAGCCATCATCAGCACTCCGTCAGGTGATGCCTGTCCCAATTCACCTGTAATAGACAGTAGGCAGACAAAGGCAGTGTGAGTATCTACAAAGGCGTTATGGAGGTCTGTCTAAAACTTGCGAGCAAACAGCACTACTGGCACAGCACTGATAAAAGCAAGCGAGCACACTCACTTTGGTATTTGACTATTTGGTGATATAATTGCTGTAAAGTCTGTTCTCATATTTTTTCAGAGCTTCTAAGCCAGGGCACAGAACAACATACTGAAAAGCTTAGGTGTGTTGGCGTGTGTGCTATCTCCCCTTCACATGACCATACAGTAAAAATTATTTTTAAGGATGTTTTTTTCTAATCTAGCTTCCTATGAAAACATCCTGATTTTTTAAGAGTAATGAGAGAAAAGACTGCTGAACACAGACAACAATCTTTAGTCTCTAAAAATAAGATTGGTCTTCATTAATGATAACATTGGCTTGCTTCACAATTTTCAGACAAATTAGAAATATGGAAAAAAAGCTGTCTTGTTGTTTGCTTTAAACTAATCTCCACAGGCTATTACTCCTTGCATCAGCAGTGACACACGCATACAGGCTCTGTTCCGCTTGCTCCGACCCACACACACACTCAAACACACTGACTGTGGAGCTGTTGTGCTGACACAGCTTTGCAGATGGACAGGTCTTGCTGAGTTTTGGCTGAGATGTGAAGACCCCGACCTGAGGACAAAGTCTTACAAACTCTCTTTGAGTAAAAGGCCTTTTTCAAAAATTCTACTGAGAGGAGAGGGGCCGACTTTTGGCAACATGGCAGTCCAGTCAGACTTGTTTTTTAAGCAGTGTGTAGATACTCAAGACATGGCTTTGGATATTAATGTATTGGAGTCTGTCTTGTCAGAAACTCTCAAAGCCATCCACATAAATGCCTTATTTAAAAGAGCTACTTTTTGAAAAGATGAAACACAGTTTGGGGTCTAAGACATGTATGCAAAAGGGTGACTAATTGCTTGGAATGAAGGCTGATGTGTGTGTGTATGTGTGTGTCTTTTAACACAGAACACATTTTGGTGATCCATGGTTGGCTCAATGAATGACTTGGCATGAGCCGTGTGCGTAGGTGGCTTAATTGCTCCATCTGTTCTTACTCACATGGACATCCTCATTTTAACTTCCAAGATACTGCAAGTGGTGGTTTGTCACCTAGAGGGGGTCTCCACTCTTACTGCACTGTCGCTGGGATGAGGTCAGCACTAGCTCGGAGTCTTCCTTGATGAGAGAAGAATGATGACTGTTTGGGTCATGGTCAGGGAAGACAGACTCAGATTATCTTAAGAGCCCTGTGATTATAGAATCGCTATTAATTAAATACTGACTTAAAACATTCGGCCCATCTAATGGGGAAGCAGGACACTGAGTATATCTGCATTCAATATAAAAAAAGGTTCCCAAGGGCATTAAAGTACAAGCAGTACTTAAAAATCTCTATAAAACGCTTACATGTTGTTGCTCCTTTGCTGTGTGGTTAAGCCAAGCTTAATTTCTTTGTCTGTGTGAAGATTCTGAATAAAACTTCTTTTAAAACTTCTAAAACTCATTGGAATGTGTCATGCTTCAGGCATTAACTACTCCAAAGATTGTTGATTAGCCAGGTGAGTGTTTGTGGCACCTCAACCTCCTCTTACTCCAGTCATTCAATACCAAGAGCAGTCAGGCAACTGCAGATCCTCGTAAAATAAAGTGAAAACAAAATTCTGGCAATGAATCCCAATCAGGATTAGTAGCCTGAATCGAAACAGTACTTTTTATGTTAAGTGAGGGGACACACAAGCACCACACATACACAGAGCCAGACAAACAGACGGACCCAATTACAAGCCTCTAACCTGAGGCCAGGTTATACAACACTATTAGAATTGGATCTTCCAAGAATTCTGCTTATGGACTGTATGTGTGGTGTGTTAGAGGTAGTTGTGTGTGCTTAAAAAGGACATATCAGAGGGCATATTATCTATAGAATAACTTTTATTGCATCTTCTTACTTTAATTATTGTTACATCTGTGACAGTGAATTGCTTGATTGACTATTGCTTACTCTAAAGATAAACTATGCTAAACAGATTGGCTGTCAGATTGGCTGAGAGAGAGAGAGAGAGAGAGAGAGAGGCAGATGTAACATAAGCCTACAAAAACAAATGTGTTTACAAAAGAAATACATTCTTACAGGAACACTTGAGTAAAGGGGTGATGGCAACACCAGTGCTTATATACATATCCGCCTTCATTCTTATACCCACTGAGTTAAGTTTATGTTCAACAGTAATAGCGTTACAATTCTGACCTCTCTCCTTGTCTTTCACTCTGATACACTATTTATTCAACAGAGGGGTGACAGGAGTTGAAATTCAAGCACTGATGAGGTGTTTTCCTCCAGTAAGTGGTTTAGGAACCCCACAAGCCGAGACTCCAAATCACTGGTTAACTGCTGTACAGAGCCCAGCACTGACAGCTGCTGGCAGTTGAACTCACCCAGTGAGCGCACTCACTGGGAGCCAGAATACCCCCCCCCCAACACACACACACACACACACACTCTCTCACTCTCTTCCTCTCCCTTTCTCTAACTCAGTCACACACACATACGCACACACACACACACACACACAAGCACACGCAACGCGTAAGTAACCAAACTCTGAGAGTTTGGAAAGGACGTATTACTTGTGTTTCCAGTTCATGCTCATCTGCCATTCATTAACACCCCTTTCCACCATTTTCACTGCTAATTGGAAGAAAAGTGCACCTGACCTGAAATGGTTAGGATTCACTAAGCTCAGCAATGTATTGATGTTTCAGCGAAAGAATGAGAAAGTTTATGGATAGCAACTAAATGTCTACACAAACCTATACTTAAAAGCTCTCAGACAGTTAATACTGCATTGTTCTTTTCAAAAAACAAAAGCATGAAAGAAGTTCCATGAATACAACCCAAAACAATCCACTGTGATGCTGCAAAGCCAGTACAAAGTTGCAAGCCAGTTTGAGCTAAGAAGCACTAAATGAACAACCTTTTCATCTTTACAATGAAGAGTAAAAACAATGCTGACACAAAAATACACATAGCAATAAAACTGTATTTATATACAGATCAGGGAAAAATATATCTAAACTGTTTTCAAAGTCAGAACCCTCTGATAATGTTTTGTTTCAGTTCTGGTTTTAGGTTTGTGTGGTTGACTAGGATGTGTGTGTGTGTGTGTGTGTGTGTGTGTGTGTGTGTGTGTGTGTGTGTGTGTCTGTGGTGCGTCTATGTGTGGAAATGAGGCAATAGCATCACAAAGCCACAAAGCATCATCCTGACATACTTCCAAGAATCCATGAGGTTATGCGTCAGGACAACCAAAAGACTTCTCAATAACCTAACTCTGGGGCCTACTAAGGCCTCTCAGTGACGCTATAACTGGCCTCTTCATCCAAGTGTGGACACATCCCATGCACATTCTTATCATCTGGACAATGCACTGGACAGCAAACAGCACTGCAGATCAACATTTGGTCAAACACTTGTAGCTTCTATGGCTGTTGCCTTGACAATCATTCATATGAGGAATTACTACAGTAAGTGGCAATGAGATCTCTCGACCCCTGAAAAAATGTCGATTCATAAACTGAGGATTACTTTCAATTATACTCAGAGACGTATACATTTTCAAATATAAATCCATTTCTACCTGGGGTCTGCAGCAGTTTTCTAACTTCGTAAAAAGTTCAAATAGCCTACTTAATATTTTTAAAAAAGACAACATCAATCTATTATAGCAAGTCCTGACGGTGTTCAATTTTGAACTGATGGCATTGTGAATGAAAACAACAGTTGCGCTTTGACACTGCCTACATATTTTATTACTTATCGTGGGCTCGAGTGTGCCCACGATAGATGAAGTCTAGGCTATGTAGCCTACAGGCGGGCTGAAATTTTAACACCGAACATATCTGCTACAGCCTACCTGCAATGGGCATATGCTACAACACGGTCATTAATAACGGGCGAATGATACACTGATTCGGGGTAGCCTGTAATACGCGGACTTACCAGGTGTCTCTGGAAATTTTCGGTCGATGATGTAAATGGGCATCACAAACCAGTCAAACGTCCATTAAATCGATAAAGAGAACGTCTTGTAAGACAAGTTGGCATGTATCAAAAAGTGAATTGATAACGGTAACAAATCAGTCTGGGTCTCCGCGGATAGAGAAATACACTGCGTTCTGCCCAGCATACAACGAGGGAAGGATTTTCTCCTACCTGTTAACAACGTGACATCCCTAACCTCTAATCACAGTGTCGCTGATATAATGTTGCGCGTGTTTGGAAACAATGTAGTCTACTACACAACACAACATAACTACGTCGAATGATAAGCGCAAACGTGCCTTCGCAGGGAAGTATTTAAGTTCTCCCGGTGGCTGATGCCGCCTCCCCCCGAAAGGCGGTATTTGGAAGTAATGCTGTCAACGGACTGGAGCTGCCTGAACATTCAGTGAGAGCGTTAGTGTTTGTAGCATGACAGTATGACTGGAAATGCTCCTCTGGCAAAATGAGCAAGAATGAAATAATGTCATTTATGTGTGCCATTGAGCAAGTGTGCTTAATTGTTTTAATATGGTTTCTAGAGCACATGTTGTTAAATTGATAGGAAGAGCATCTAGTAAAACTGTCATAGCCCGAGGGATGGGGGATGGAACTGACTATGATGGAGGTTAAGACACTAACTCATTGAAATTGAATTGAAAATTGAATGTGTGGCCTCCCACTAGACCTATGATGTGCTGAATGTGCAAAACTAAAATGTTTTAAAAGTGTAATCAGCCGTTTCATGATGCAGCATAGTAAATGAAAGATATTTCAAATAAACAAAATGCATATAGCATTTCCTTGAGATCTGCTAATAATAACACATCTCTGATGACTAGTTTCTGTCGTTAATTTTGTGTTATTCGAGATGAGCAGGCTGCTGCCAAAATCCCTTTCATAAAACTTTGTTTTCAATGAAATTCAGTGTTTAAACTGAACTAACAAAATTCTACTGTGACACATAAATTAGACTATTGAAAATGATGCTTGAATGATGTCATTTGCGTGTTGTAAAACATAATATAAACAAGGAAGGGTCTACATTCACCAGGTCTCAGCTATAAAATGACTGAGGGTATGTATTTCAATATCCTGGATGTAGGAAAAATGTGGGGAAATTTTCTCAAAAGGCTAAGTGGAAATTAAGGAATGGGGAGGGAGAATTTACTTTGTGGTCAGTAAATCTCACTTTATCTAAGACAGTGGACCTCACATTAGTAGTGTGAATTCAAACAGTCAAATGAGGTTATCACGGCTTTGTCAAGTTAAGGAATTTTCAGGATGAAAGCCAGCTTTTACTGACATGTCTTGACACCCTCAATACCAAAACTGAAAAGAGTTGTTTCCAGATGTTTCCTCTTGTCATGAAGTGCCAAAGTCAGACAAAACTTTGTCAATAATTGATAAATATGCCAATATAATTAGTAATTAAAGAACAAAGGGTATGATAAATGGAGCATCTCTGGCCTACTCATTAGGGATTTGGGCATGATTGAAGGATGGCAGGTTCAAATCCTGACTGGTAGGGAAAATGTGGATAGGGGAGAGATTGAACAATGTGTGTACCTCCGGATGCGTTAAAATGCAAAGGAAAAATGTCCTTAAGGACAAATAAAGTAACTTAACGTGGAAATGGTTATGCGTGACCATACACTTTAAACCAATTAGTAAATATGGGTTGAGCCAACACCATTACTTTTCACCTAGAGCTCATGGTTACAGACTTATGAAGAGTATTGCTCTTGATTATCTGGATCAGTGGTATGTAATTAATCAAGGGTGTCACTGATGAGTTCAGCCAGGTATCCAGCGACTGGGGATACATGGAGTTGGTGTTGAGTTGAGTTGTGCCAGTGTAACCGATGCCAGCTAGCTGTGCATGTGGAACGTTAGTAAACCTCACTCCCGACGCCTTAAGAGTAGTGATGGCAAGAGATTTAGCAGCCTGGGCTTTTAGCTCGATTAATAGTACACTTCTGATCCGAGGTGCTGCTGTTTGCAGGTTCGAGTCCGGGCATGTGCAGGGCTGAGCCGCGCGGTTCAAAACAAGGAAAGTTACACCAACAGAAGTTAGATTCATGCAGACTACCAATGGCATATACCATCACATCACTAGAGTTATACCCCCTATTGTCTGAAAACAAATAGTTCTCTCATTGGACCATCTTTGATAGAGATTTCTTACAATCTTTCTCATTGGAAATACACTTACATTTGAGTTGTGATATATCTGATGTAGACTATAATATAAAACAAGTATTTGCAGTCTTGATAAGACCCATTTACTCACTGAATGATAAATCATCGACTAGCTGATTGGCAACTGACTGGTTGCACTAGTGGTGTGAATAGAACACAGTGTGTATGTCCTGGGTGTAATATTTTATTATCTTAATGCTGTCATGGTAAAAACGCATATTTAAGGCAAAGACTAAGTTTTAAACTTTTCAAATTCAGGCAAATTCTCCACACGCGGTGTCTGTCCGGTGTGTGCGCTCAATAACGCTCTGATAATTGTGCACAGCCATGGCTCTGTAAATGGTAAACAAACCAAGTGGCTCAGACCAAAGAATTAACTATTTCCACCCAATCAACAACTATGGGTGCATGTTGTTCGTCCTTATGCTTGAGAAGTGAGGGAACTGCTGAATCAAACTACTGAATTACTGAAACTACTGTTGAATTTAAAAAAAAATACTGTAACAATCTTCCACCATCATCAAGGACTACATCTTTTATGATCTTGTATACCTTGTGGTCAGGGGATCTTAGATGCATTTGAAGTAAATATTTACTGATTGACAATTTTGTTGACATTCACATCATTTCATCCCAAAAGATATGTCTGGAGAAGATCAGATTATCACCCATATCAAGTCAGGGACAGGCATATGGCAATATTCCAGATACACAAATGTGCATGGGGTTATTATCTGTGTGACAGGGGAAATGAAGTGAGAAGTTAGCCAGACCTCACAGAAGAGAGGAAATGCAAGGGACATTTGACAATATTAAATAAAACATTCAATAGAAATGATTTGGTGTACCTGTAATTGATGTTTTGTTTTATTACTATCAGTTTGCAGCTTGCAATTACTATATAATGTCAGTAGGCTATTGTATAATATTGGACAAAACCGTCTGCTAAATAACAGAACCATGACCATATGATGTCATCAAAGACAATACATTTTAAATTCATGTAATTCATATTGAAAACAATCTTGTGACATGTACTATGTACCACATCCTTTAAAAACATTACTTCAGCATGGTCCATTTTCCACTGGGACACTAGGCAAACATGGGCAAAATGCTGATGTCTGCGTTGAAGAATTCTTTTAGTGTTTATTTTAGCACAATCACTCATTAGGCTGTTCATTTAGAGTTCGCTATAGTTGCTTGTTAAAGAGAGCCTTGATCAAAAGTAAATATATAAACAATTCCACATGGGGGGAAAATCAGTCATCTACCATTTCCCTAGTCCCGTAACTCTGCTTCTCATTTTCACTAGCGTAACTCTTGGCCTGACTTCAACAACAGCAAAAAGGTTTCCCATAAAGTGCATCATCTCAGATGACAAATAGTCATTGTGTGCTTTAGGCTACCAGGGAAATGGAGCAAATTAATGACAAAGGTCACCAAAAGACACCATCCTTGGCATCATCCAAATTCCATTATTACATCACATTATTATAGGCAACTTTCCCTCCCCTAGATTAGTTAAGAAAAATGCTAACAGTACACGGAAAAGTCCAAAAGATGTTTGAGACCTCAGCCATTATAAGAATGTCCTCTGTATATCATACAAACTGTTTAATAGATTATTGGGTGGCTTGGGTAGTGCAGGTATCTCATAGTTTACAGTTTTGTGAATATCTATTGCTGGTAGTATTATTGAACTTCTGAAGCCCACTGGATTTACATTCCGTGGCTTTCGCAAAAATAAATGTGCTCATAATTTTTACCAGGCCTCCTTAGGCCTACACAATTAGCAAAATGTCAACACCAACAGACTGCACTACCAAATCAGGAGACAGACCCAGAGTACCCAGAGTATTGTAGCCTATGGACTTGCACACACAGTGTGGACTGGATGGGGGTAGAGGCTTTGTAAGACAGAATTATGGCATCTTTAAATCATTACTAATGCAATTGGATTAAATTTGACACAATCTCATATCCACTACCTGTCTCTGCACTCACACTCTGGCGCGTCTCTCTCTCTGCATGCCTGCATCTGGTGGTCCTGTGGAGCATTAGCATTCTGGCATATCTTTACCCTCCTCAGGCACAGCGCTGAGATATCTCTAAGTGAGCATTTCCTTCCCGCCAGTTACTGTTAATAGTTGAGGGGAAATCTTTGCTTTCCCTAAACTGTTGCTTGCTGTTGCTTAGACATTCAGTATTATTGAAATTCCTCAGATTTTTATGTGAGGGCAACACATCAGTAAACCATACAGCAGGGACTACTCTTTCTTATGAGAGGTGTCAGTCAGGCTGAATTCAAACTTCAGTTACTCCTCATGGGGACTCAGGAGACCCTCTACTCATGTTTTATGGATAATAACTCAAATTCTCTTCAGACCTCCTTGAAGTAAAGACTCAAACTTCAAGTTGGTTGAATAATAATAATCGTCCATTTTCTTTATCAGTTACTGCGTTGTTACACCAAAATATTTCCTCCAGATCCCAAATGTCCCAAACCTCCCTCTAGCTTCAGGACCAGGCACACCTCTGTTTATACGCTCATCAAGATCTTTCTAAACAAACCTCATGTTTGAGGCAAGAAATTAAGCCAGAAGTCTGTTTACTGTTTAAAGCTGGTCTGTCCAATTGAATAGTATTTACATAACAAGCACTGGTCCATGTATAGGAAAAATTCAATTGTAAATGGTACTGGGTCCTGAGGGACATGGCAGTCTGTGCTGCATAATCAATCATTGTGCCTAACGTAGTGACTCATTTCACAATTGTAGTGGTATAAGTGAGTGTATGTGTATGTGTGTACATGTTTGTTCTGAATCCCTGTTCTCTCACATTTCTGTGTGAGTTTTTAAAACCTGATCATTTATTCTATGGGATATAATTGTCCTATTGTCACATTAATCCATCCAGTGTTGCCCAATAACAGGAAACGTAGAACCCCTACCAGACACTGAGTAGGCTACAAAAGACAATAGTAGTTGTAAAAAAAAAAGTTAAGGAAAGAAATGGCCAGCTTCAACACTTTCCATGCTGCTCATAGGTACTGCTCTAGTCTTGGAGAATTTTACTGCTGTTTCATTCAAAGGCAGATATTTTGCCCCCCAGTGTTGGGACGTTTGTAATGGGCTACAATGTGCAATAAGTTAGCCTATGTTTAACAGCCTATAGACTAATTTACATTATATTAAAAATATGCACTTTTTACACTTAACATGAATACATGCACACATTTTCTACAAAGTAAAAAAAAGACACCACGAAACCAGAGCTCCTAGGAGACAAGCTATAGCTCACTTATACTGTTTCAAACCATCAGTTATAGGCTAATTATGCCCCTGGGGTACTGCAGCACTAAACAAATCGCTCAGGGACTACAAAAGATTAATTAATGACTCACTAATTGCACGTTTAACAGACTACGGGGGTTGAGGGGTAGCCTACTCACCTCACTGAAGGCCTCCCGATGGACCATGGGCTAATTCAGTGTGATGAGCTTACATTTGCTAGGAAACACCTTTGCTGTATCCTGAATGTTAATCGTCTCATAAAGGAAGCCTGCAACTCCTTAACATGGACTATTGGGCTTTTGTAGCCTTTGTCCCGCTTAAAAATCGATAATAGGCCTATGGCGTATTTTTTGAACGAATTAAATTGTAGGCCTACATCCAGCCTATAACGAAAAGGCACGAATAGCCTATAGATTAAAGCTCTGCCCTGCTCTGATTGGACCAGATGAACCGGGAGCTGTGGATTTTTGCAAAACAAATAACAGGCTCTAGGTGGAGGTAGAAGTGCGGGTTTTTTTCTAAAACCGGCAGATTTATGTTGTTCTTGTTATGTTGTTTGTTGGTGTTGGTTTCAGTGAATATGATCAAAAAAATCTTGCCAACTGCAGCTTTAAACGTGCATTGCATAAGACTACAGGACACTTTGTTTGCTTATAGTAGCCTAATCTGATTACTCAGTCTGACAGGCTCCCTGCACACTTTGCACATTGATTAAAATTGTGTGGTACAGTTGATTGTTGTTGTCCTTGGGATTTTATCAAACTAACTGAGAACATAACAACCCTCACACGTCTTGAATATTTTAAAATGATGAGATCGGTACAAGAAATCCCTCATCCTCATATTGTGACTGTGCGTGTGCACATCTGTCTGTGTGTGCAATGGATACGGGTGATGGATTCCGATTGTAATTAATTCACATAACTTACACGTTATCTGGTCATTTTCAAACGAACGTTATAGGCCTACACTTCCGATACTACAACATCCCATTGACACATTCATAGGCCTATAGCCTACTGTAGCCTACTTACATTTCAAATGATGTCGTAGACCATTCATTTTTAACTAACAGCTAACGGTCCACAGGACAAATGTAGCCTACAATATTTAGGCAACGCAATAGCTTTACGGTCAGCTGTTAGACGAGGCAATATTAAGGTTAGCTGACAAATTCAATGATCATCTGCTGGCTCTGGCCTAATGTCTAAAGGTTCGGTGTAGGGTTGCAACCGGTGTAGGCTACTGAGCCCTGGTCAGACAGTTCCCTCTAGCGGCTTTTGTGTAACTATTTTGTTTTAGGCATAGCCTAGTGATAATAGGCATTACGAAACCATGCTACAAATGAGTATTTCAAGCTATAATTCCACACGGGTAGGCCTACTTTACATTAACAAAAATAATGCTTATCTGGCGTGGTGGTGTGTTGTAACCAGAAGCACAGAATTACAAAAGTGTGATGAGGAGGTTTTCTTTTTAGTCAGAAATTAGGAGGTATTCATTTGTCAGAAATGGAGAAATGTAGAGATATTTTGACCAACCAGTTTAAACTATAAGCCCATTGCAGACGATGAAAAGGCCACCACTGTAGCAAGCAGGTACCTGGAGCCCCCATGAGTGAGGCAGGACTATTCATTCTTTTCTGCTTCTCCCAAAATAATTTAAAGCCCACTTTGCTATTTAGAACAGATTCAACAAATGTGGCATGTTATTTTTACTAACAGACAATTAAAATGTGTTATAACTGATGCCATCATAAGCCTGAGTCTGTTTAGAGAATATTTAATCAATGGAATGATAGGCTGCATTGAAGATAAAGTATAACAATGATAATGGATGAAATCAATTTAATCAGCTTAATGATTTGCTAAACTGTTATAGAGTAACTTTAAACTCAAAATGATGTACCAGTAGTAACTCCATTGTCAGTGTCAGTGAATGCGCACTGGTCTACACAAGCTTCATGTTGGCCTATGCTATTAATTTCAAGATTGGAGTTCACTGACACTGTGATTTTGACACTGCATATTTTCACAGACATTGTGATCGTGACACTGCATATTTTACTTCATGTTTACACAGCACAGCATACTGAATATATTTGATCTGTTCAGAGACCTTTTCATTACAGGCATGGTGACAACCAACAGCAGTGTGGTGCTTCCCTATCGTTCTCACCTCCTTGTTTTTTTAGCAGGGAATTTGTCCTGACGCATTTTTCCTCAGGATTTTTCTTTCATCATTCTTAATTGTCTGTGATATTGGATTGCTCTGATACTTAACCATACATATTTATTGTCCAACTGTGTGCCTATCGCTCACACAGACAGCCACATGCCCTGGAATTCTTCACTAATTCCCACCCACACATATCCTTGCATGAAGTACGCAGGGATGCACAGACACACGCACAGGCACACACACTGTGACCTGTGAGACCATATGGACGACCAATGTTGGTTAAAAGGTATCCAGATCAGCCAAGCTGTTGAGTCAGTGACGCACACCAGCGACTCTGACGTCAGACACTGTGCCTGCTCCTTGCCCTGCGCGTGTAATACGATTTAGATCATCAAATGACTTCCCTAACAACATCTGTCTCAGATCCACATATACCATATCTTCATTCAAACACACATAAGCCACAAATAAACACACAAAGAAGATTGCTGAAAACATATTTCAATGGAATGTGTACGTATGTACAAATATGTGACATGTGGGGCTGGGAATGGGTGGGGAGTGGTGGGGTTGATAGTGTGTGTGTGTGGGGGGGGGGCAGATTGGGGTGCAGAATGACTTCAGATTGGATGCAGCAGTTCATGTCAGAGGCAAACAGGCTTCTGGATTGGTTAATATTTCATGTCAAGGACTAGGAGAGTGGCACTGCTTTGGGAACAGTGAGCTGGAAGTGAAACTGTTCCCTACTCTGCCATGTGGAATTCCAAATGCACCTGCATACAGGACAAGGCACTTGGGGCCAGCGGAAGCAGCAGTGTGTGTGTGTGTGTGTGCGTGTGTGCGTGTGTGTGTGTGTGTGTGTGTGTGTGTGCGTGTGTG
Organism: Alosa pseudoharengus; assembly: GCF_046254945.1. Lineage (NCBI taxonomy): Eukaryota > Metazoa > Chordata > Actinopteri > Clupeiformes > Clupeidae > Alosa > Alosa pseudoharengus. The sequence goes on along the minus strand of NW_027468598.1, from coordinate 7,105,019 downwards.
TGTGTTACACAAGAGGCAGAATTCGTCTGAAAGGATAATTTTGCATTTTTGCATGTGACCTCACCTTGCTTGTCTGTGCTTGCAGAGAATTATTTCCTGTTTATGGTTTATTTCACAGCCGCAACTGATGCGCGTTGACAGGGTTGAAGCCAAGTACAAAGGCTGTATCACAGTCTTGCACCAAACTTTGGACCCCTGATGGGTCCTGTTTGCCCTCACGGTTTGTGTCCAATACATTTCTGATCTAAAGATTTCATTTGGCCACCCATGAGACTTGCTTACCTGCTTACCCTCGCAGGCCTCTTCCAGTCGTCCTCTTTTCCCACGTGCCTTAGTGACTGTGAGGCAAAATGTGATCATTCATTACTAAAGACAAAAAGGTCATACTCTATGACAAAACATTTTTGTGTGTGAGGGCATGGCACTGACCGTGTGCTGGGGAGAGATAACGATTAAATCATTTCCTTCACTTTACATATTCTCTAGTGAACTGTGAACACTGCTACTGAATATCTCACAGTAATGAATTTGATGCAATGTATGTACAGTACCAGTCAGCACCAGTCTTTTTCTGACTATTATTACATTGTAAAATTAAAAGTGAAAACTCAGAACTATGTAAACTAAACGTGTAAACAAAGCAAAATGTTGCATTCAGCATTTCATAGCCTCCATACCTTCATGGCTGTTGAGAGCGGCACCTAACCCCAAACTGTTCCCCGGGCACCAGATTAAGGGCTGCCAACTGCTCCGGGTGTGTGTGTGGGCTCCGAGCTCACTGCTCCAAGTGTGAGTATGTATACGTGCACACACTACACACACTAAAATGCAGAGAACAAAGTTCCCTACAGGAAATTTTTTTTTTTAATCATTCAAATGTATGTCCATATTCTTGGAGCTCTTGAAAGATGTAAAGTAAACAAATAATTCTGCACTGCTTTTGATCTGTATATATGGAATCTAATCAATTGAAAGACCCTATAGGCAAAGTTTCAGAGAAAATGTATATATTTGAATTCATGAAAAGAAAATATTACAATAGGATGGACAGTGGTATGAGAGAGGAGACCATATGCAGTAGCATGTGTGACACAGAACAAATGAGAGTGGAATGGGTTTGATGCCTTTTGTCAAGCATGACAATGTAATGGGGCTGTTTCAGTCCAAGAGGCTGTCTAAAAGCCATCACAGATCAATGAACTAGAGAGGTTACCACTATGTTTGATTAGGGCTATTTCATTCATGCAGCAGAACAACAATCTGACACATGCAAAACACTTTGTTTAAGGAACAAAATGGCAGAATACAACCTTTCATGAACTGATGAACTGGCCTGTCATCATCACCTGAAAAATTCTACAAAGAGTTGAAAGACTTCTGGAAAAGGTGGTTAAAATCCCCCTGAATTTGGTATCTGAGCTAGACAGCAAAGTAGTGAATAAGGTGAATGATTGATGAACACCACAATTATATTAAATTAAAGGCACCCTATGCAAGATTTTCACCTTTATGAAGCCAATTTGATGGTAAACAAACATGTAATAGGGGAATCATTCACCTAGCATAGTTATACACCATAGACATAGCAAGTCCCTACTGAGAACACCAGCCATGCAACTTCCAAGAGTGGCGCCCTGCCAAAACTCACGAGAATCAGAAACATTACCTTGTTAGTAGATATTGCTCTTTGGAGATAGTTTTTGCCTGTTGTTAATCCTTCACCTCTACAACAAAAGCATTTGCATTTTGTACAGGGGGGATACGTTGTGAGAAGTTTGCTATTTACAATAGCAGAGTTACATATAAATATACATCACGACTCTAGAGGGAGCTCTAAACTCGCCAAAAATAGGCCTACCTTCACCTGCATAGTATACCTTTAATATGATTCTAAAATGATTTTTTTACATATTTGTTTTGGCAGTGTATGATTCTAATATTGCTATTCTATCTACCTAAATGTTGCCGCACACACACAAACAAAGCAGCCATCAAACATATTTCATCCCCTCCCACTTTTATCCACCCTGATCATCTTTCCTCATTCACTTTGTCCATTTCATAAATCTCAAGGTGAGATGACTGTGAGCCTGCCCATGTGATCACTGTTGTTACATCCACCCCTGCATGTTCACCTTCACATAGTGGGAGTCCAATCATCTGATCCATCTGAAGTCAATTATCTAAATCCAAACTCAACTTCATCTGAATAAATCAAACCCATTCAAGGGTAAATGATTCTCCTTGCAACAAGGTGAAATCAAAGAAAAAATGGTTGCTGAATGAGTTAGGACACCCCTGATTTTGGTAACACGTATTGTATTCCTTAACATATATCCATAAGAATAGCTTGTATTTATTTTTTTCTTCTATTTTTTAGGAACATGTATTTTTGAATAATGAATTAAATACATAAAAACACTGGTTGCTGTATGAGAGCAATATATAGCTATGTTTGGCTCAGGCCTTCAGGAAAAGAGATCTATCTTTTACATCAGAGTCCTTGAGCACGACAAGGAAGGATAGTGCAAGGCCCCTCTCTCCATCAAGCACATACAGTGTACGTCATTTACCAGATTGTCCTTGGATAGCCTAACCTACAAAGGAAATTCAAGGCATTTTTTTTAATTGCTGGAGCTTTCTGTTTGCCATTCTTGCCTCAAAAAAATGTATTCTCAAACTCAAACTCTTCTTGGTTATGAATGACCTATGTCTTTATAATCATTCGTCAATTATTCCTGATTACACATAGGAAACACAATATTGAATGAAATTTGCTGACACACTGATAAAGTCAATTGATGGGATTTCATAATATGGATGCTGTTAAATGTGCATTCATCTTTATCTTCCTGCAAAGAAAAGTGCATTGAACTCCTGTTATGTATGCCTTTTCCTACACTGAGGATGTTAAGCACCAGCGAATCAAATTCCATTGATGGAGCTGAATAATGCACACATCAATGCTGCCAATTTGTATCGACCATTTATATTGTTTGCATGGGTGCAGTCATAAGGTACCCACTGATGTGAAAACATGAGTTTCTGTGAGTGCATTCCTAGCAGAATATAATGTTGTTATACTGCCCGTCAAGGACAATTGGAAATACTGTTCTGGAATTCAATTGCACACAGAATTCTAATAAAATCTACCACATGCAAACTCATACCTCATTATTCTCAAACAAAAAGGACTTCTGTTTCAAACACAATGGGTGATCTGTTTCTCATTGAGAGAGAAAGAGAGAGAAAGAGAGAGAGAGAGATGTTATTAGTATGAGGGTACAGTGGTTGTAGAAGCAGAGGCCACAAAGGGCTGATGTGTACCTTTTGATAGATACAAAAAAGACTCCAGCAAATTGTGAGTTATGGATCCAGAGCATAGGTTACATCTCACATCAATATATGATTCACCACATTGATTGTAGGTTGCTACATCTATAATTAGCCATATGGTACAAGTTGATAACCCTTGCCTAACCCATAAAGTCACTAGCTACTGTACCAGGACACTGCACTAATGTTAAGACTTCAGTTAAACACACAGTACAGTTCCTTGGGACATTTGCAATCAAATGGAGCTGTGTTTCATTAAGGCCTACTTCAGTCACAACTGGACCGACATAGCCAAGAAATATGGCAGAATAGATAGAAATGTAGTTGCTCTGTTCTTACAATATTCTACAGTCCTTGAAGATAGTGTAACGGTTACGAAATGTTACATGAATACATGAAATTTGTGTATGTATTTTTTAGACATGGCAAATATCTTTGTCGTGGCTCCTGTATGTTGATCCTATTAAATTCGTCGGAGGCGGTGAAGGAGGAGAAGGAATGCTCCTCCCTCTCTACAACCCGCTCTGAAGATTGGGACGCACAGCTCATTCATGCTTTGGCTTTCGGTAGCGCGAGGGAAGCTGAAGGTTAGCTATCGTGCACGAGTTGTGATGAACACATACAGGACACGTACGCTCTCCTTTCCTTATTTTTTAGAATCAATATCGCTATAATATTGAATGGCGAACTGGTCGGGACAAAAGATACTCTAGTGACATGAAAATAAACCTAAAGCTCCATCTTGGACCCCCTGAGGACAAAACGGCAAGCGCAAGTAATGGGAAGAAATACTAAACATGTGTCAGGTGCTTCACTTTCACTGGATTGCTATGCTATTCCACAGACCGGAATGTATAGTGAATTTACGCAGATGCATTTGGAATCAAAAGTAGCACGGTCTTGAACCAAACTTCGTCGACCTGCAACAGACAGATCATTTTATCTTGCAAAGTGGAATGAGGCAAGACAAGTGGATAAAGTTGAATCAACATGTCCTACACGGACAGCTCACCATCACCAAACAACAGCAACCTTTTAATGGAGAGTTATAAAAAAACGAATAGCATGGACCCTGACAAGCAAACTGACATTGTTCTTTTTGGCCTGTGTTTGTCTATTGCCATTGTGACTTGTGTGGGAGGTGTATACTCTCTCATAACCTTATTGAGAAAAAGGTTGAAGACTTCCCTTTGCCTGATTGTGGCTTCCATGTCAATTGACGACCTCGTTAGTCTGGTGCCTCTTTCCTTGTTTATGTTCTTGCAGTGGAAGAAAGAAGACTATGGCAAGTCAGGAACCATATGCACCCTGTCTGGACTCCTTTACGTTTTTCAGGGTTTGTCTAGCAATATGAAGGCATTTCTTATTGTTGCCTACACTTTTTACATTACCAAAAGGTTTGGAGTTTACGAGTCCAGCAGTCGACCACTGAGAATGTTATGGGCTATAGCCATGGTGTGGATAATCAGTCTGATCATCAGTATACTGCCTTTGTGTGGCTGGGGTCGATTTTCCCCTGCTTCCCTTGGCTGTCTGCCGGACAGCAATAGTTTTTATGTTTTGCTGCTTTTTGCTGCGTACTCGCTGTGTGTTTGTGGCTTGGTCTTTTTCTCCTTCCCTCTCATATATCGGCTTTTGTGCTCTACAGAGCAACAGAAGACGTTTTCCCCTAGTTATTTTGAGATCGCTGGACCGCTAGTTTCAGATGGATCGAGGCCCCTATGTGAAATTCCCTCCTTATCACGGGCTAGCTTGGAGAAAAGTTTTAGTGTATACAATGAATTTAGTACAGACCCAGTGTATTTGCAGAGCAACATGGTCACACGTTCCAGCTCCACCACTACGGACCGTTTGCGCATGGATAGAGAGCACCCGAGATACTCCCCGGTGTTCTATGCTCAGAAGCGCTTCTCCGTGATTTTGGCAATCGCACGCATAGTTTTGTGGATGCCAATGATGGTGAGTTACAATAATGGAAAGTAGCCAATGTTTACCCTTGACTTATGCCTTGACCGTGTATTGTACATCTCAAAATATATATTGATATGAATCTGCATATACTAAACATTGTGAAAAAGAAATGCAAACTAGATTAAACATTGTGAAAAAGAAAAACTAACAATGAAAACACTTTTTAATTGTCACTGAAACTGTGCCCTGCTATCTGCTATTTCAGACGCAAATTGTAGTGAGTCACATAGTTCATGTTCGGAGCACTTCCATGGAGACATTGAGTTTCTTCCTAACCTTGCTGTCGGCTGCAGTTACGCCCATGTTTGTGCTCTCCGAGCGCTGGATCCATCTCCCTTGTGGCTGTTTCATCAATTGTCCCTCCGGTGCGGCCAAAGAACCATCTGGTAAGTGCAAGTGTGCAACCAACATCTGGAGTGAGCAAGTGGACATATAGTTAACAAAGTCAAATGAAGTAATTTGGTAACATTCATAACAACAAGTAATTTATCTGGACGTTAAAGATACGATACAGTGATATAGACCTGTGGTCTTCTGTAGCCCTGAAAACAGGAGCAACCCGCAAAACAGGAGGATGGCTTACTCATTAAGGCAAGATAAGGATATATAGCCTTCTCATCAAGACAGGAGGATAGCCTCCTCATCAGGCCAAAGGGGGCGATGCTAGGCTGGCCTACGTTAAAGGCACGGTAACCTACATGGGAGTAGTTTACATAGGCAGTGAAGGGGCTTAACCATTCTCATCGATATTGTGCCAATATTATCGGGCACCCCGAGTCAATACAACGATTTAGTTTAGGTGATTTCGGGCTTGAACAAGTAGGCTAAGCAAATGACCTACGCCTCTTTTTGAATAGGTTAATGGATGTACCTCAGCTACTACGCAACGCCTTACACTTTACACTGTCTCACACACTTTGGAGATCCGGCCCTCACTTAAGTCACCTGACAGCTCGACTGGAGTAGTAAGGAGTCGTATGGTCAAGGTCGTAGCCAATGCTGGCTGCAATGTATTTAATGTTACTTCAGTCTTATGACACAGACGCCGTAGGGCAAATAACGAGACACTACACAATAGGCTACTCATGAACTGAAATGTGTGTATTCATTTTGTCCACAGTAAACAAACGGAGGTTTGATTTCAACATGTCCTTCCAGAGCGGCTATGGCTTTTATAAAATTTCCCACACGAAGTCGCCGTCGATAGAAAAACCTTCCTACAGCAATTTCTTCAACTGCAATCTGACTGAAAGTAGAGTCGCAGTGCTGGACAGCGGTCAGATAAAAACTCTAGCGAACAACGAGTTCAGAACCACCGCCAACGAGGACAGCTCCCTGCGCAGAGAAGTGTTGTTAGACACGACGCTCAGCCATGAGGAAGGGCTGGCGAGCCAAAGCCATAACTCCGACCACGAAGGCCTGTGTCTGGGCTCTCCGCCTCCATCACTGAGTGGAGAGGTTGATGTGAATCTTGACTCTTCCTCCGTTTTCGACGGGCCTGAGAGGAGACTATCACACGAGGAGGGCCGTAAAATTGAACTTACTGACTGGGAATGGTGCAGAAGCAAGTCGGAGAGAACACCCAGACAGGTACCTCAATGATTTAGGGAAATCTGTAGCATTTTGTGTCAAGTGACAGAAAAAACAGTTAATACATTCATGAATTTGGGGCACACAGTCATAGTGCAAAATTATAATTCTTCTGAACTTGAAACTATCCATGATACATTGTCACAATCTTGTTGCTGTCCATCAGCATGAAAGGGAAGGCAAGCCTCCTAGGGTTAATCTTCTTCCTTGTCAGTTTATAGACTGACAATAACGGATGGAATAATGCCCCCAGTATGTTACATGAATGGTGAGAAGCACCATTGAGAAGCACAGTCCCAAGGTAGGACACTGGTGACAAATACATATGTTTTAAGATCAGAACAGAAACGTCCCCACCAGACCTGTGGGATGCCATATCATTTAAACATGTTAACCTAATTCTAGTCCAGTCGGACCTCACCTAATTCTAGTCCAGTCGGACCTCACCTAACTTGCTGTATAAACTCTTTGTAACTTTATCACTCAGTATCTCAAAACCGTTGCCTATGTTCCCCTGCTCTTGGTATAGGTTATAGGTTTCCTTGCATTACTACAATTAATTATTGATACTGATAATATTTCTTATTATAACTTAGCCACTTAAAGTTATCTGTTTGTCCAAACATATGGCTGAGTCATGAAACAACATCTATTTCATCCAATTAATTGTTGTTCCATTAGGGTGGGTAACCATTAACCAGCTGATGTGCTCCTGACCAACCAACATGATTAATTCAGATGACTCTGCTCTTCTGTTTGTCTGTTTTAACCTTGTGACTCATTGCTGAGGCCTTACTACCGTTTTAGTAGGAAATTACATGTTTGCCAGATGCTTGTGTGACAATAGTGTAATTAAATATTGAACATATTTATTTTCCCCCTCAAAGATCCACCTCTTTTAGAATAAGTGATAGTGCCCTCCATTTTTTCTTGTGAAAATACAGATGGTAATTTGCTTCTGGTGGTGGCTTATGGTCTTGTAAATGGCTCCACTGTATTTTTGAGTTAAAAATATAATAAGCAAACACTGTGTTCTCTTTGCTTATAATAATAGATAGATAGATAGATAGATAGATAGATACTTTATTGATCCCTAGGGGAAATTCTCCTCGCTTATGTAAGAAAGAGAGAGCCTGTTGTTGCATTCAGACTACTCCTTAAGGCATATGTTTTTTCCCCATGTTTTGCTTGAATGTAGGTTAATGTTACCACATCCCACAAAATGAAAAAAGTGCCAAGCAAAATGAAGGCAAAAACATTGTATGCTGTCTTGCTGGGGTTGCATGCTTATACTCCTTTTAAAACAGGCACTAATTTAGAGTTGTGAGCCATGCTGGGTCTGAATGTTGTGGTCAATTCTCTGTGGATCTCAACGTTAGCTGAAGAATGCTCCCATGTGGTTTACTTGGACCATATAGAGCTCAGAAAGACTGGACGCCATGCAAGCAACTGCACGACTGCAGAATACAGATGCCTATTAACAGGCCGGGGCAGATATTTGCTTTGCCACCCTGCTCTACTGCTATCTGGTCATCAGTGTAGGAGGAGAGGTCAGAAGATTAGCTAGAGGGGGATGAAGATTTTAATCCCAGGTTGTACATCCTCGACAGGAAAAGCCCTCAAGTCGTGCTACATAGTGTGCAACATTGCCAAACAAGCAAAATCCTATTCTCTTGCCAGTCAGAGAAGCATGCATTATGAACACATACATCTTGCTGTGGTCGGGTGAGTTGCTAATTGGCCAAACATAAAGCTTCAATGTTTTATGGGGCACAAAAAATAATTAGACTTTGTTGTGCTCATGCACCAGAAGTGGGAATTGCCTCTGGCATGCACTCAGTCATGACAGGACAGACATGATGGGAAGCACTGGGGTGAAGCTGTTAGATATTAATGCAGTGTTTCTCTTTTTGTTTTCTTGGCCATCTCAGCAATGGCTGCCTAATGTGTCAGTAACTATGTCTCCTTCTCTGTCCCTATTTTCATTAATGTATTGGCATATTGTGAATGTATTAATTATCTTTAGTAATCCCATGAGGGTCACAGGAGTAGATCATGTATCACTTGTTTCTCCTATGTGTATAGCTCAGCTGCAAGCACACATCCTAATAAATGTGGTCATTAACTGCTCCGAAAAAATCACATTAGATGAAATGATGTACTAAATATATATCTAAATGTCATAGTAATCAAGTACCACTTTGCATTTCTTAATGCTACCCATGGCATAGAATTGTCTGAAAACCTGCATTAGCATGTGAGTCTAGTTCTGTGGAATACATTCATTGTGGAAACATTATCACCGCACCCTCCTGTTAATTCATCTCCCCATTAGTCCTCAGGCATCTCATTGACCCTGGGAAACCACTATATCACAACTCCATTTGATGAGGTACATTTTCAGGACAGTTGAGAGGGCACAAAGCAAGGCTGTTAATGCCTTGATTTCTTGAGGGGTAAAATCGAGAGAGAGAGTGGGAAAATTGGAATCAAAGCGTCTGAATAATTTATGCCAGCAAAGTGGTTAATTTTAGCCTATTTTATAAAGATCTTTTGATGTTGAGTTTTTTTTTTATTATTAGTTAGTTAGTTCTAACTGTGCCTTGTTGAGAGAGAATTCAGATATGGTTGTTCAGATGGAAAGTGTAGATTGTTAGTTAGATATTCAGTGACACCATGATAATAATGCACCTTATTCCTGTGGTCATTTTTGTGTGTTGTGTTGTTTTTCCCTCCTAGCGGTCCACTGGAGGCTTGTCCATCCCGCTTTGTGCCTTCCAGGGTACTGTCTCCCTCCAGGCCCCCACAGGCAAGACCCTCTCTCTCTCCACCTATGAGGTCAGCAGCGATGGCCTTAAGATCTCCCCCACCACCAAGAAGGTGGAGGTGTACCGCTCCAAGTCTGTGGGCCATGAGCCCAGTGCGGACGAGCCCCACTCCAACAGCTCTGGGAGCGGCGGTGGTGAAGGGGTAGGCGGCGTCAGCCTCATCACCGGCATAGGTGACACCAACGTGAAGATCCATCTGGAGGTGCTGGAGATCTGCGACAACGAGGAGGCCATGGACAGCGTGTCCATCATCTCCAACATCAGCCAGTCGTCCACGCACGCCCGCTCGCCCTCACTGCGCTACTCGCGCCGGGAGAACCGCTTCGTGTCGTGCGACCTGGGCGAGACAGCATCCTATTCGCTGCTCATCCCCGCCATCAACCCAGACGCGGACCACATCAACATCCACATCCCAGACACAGTGGAGGCCCACAGGCAGAACAGCATGCGACAGACGCAGGAGAGTGGCGGCTATCGCGAGGAAATCCAGCTGCTTAACAACGTCTACAGGAAGGCCAGCAGCCAGAGGAACTGAGAGCCTGGTGATGGGCCTAGAGAAGGAACACCAGTTAAGGACAATGGGAGGAGTGATGCCTTGAAGGGAGTCTTTGAGGGCAACAGAGAAGGTGGGGGAATAAAGATGAGATTCATCATAGTGTTTTATTCATGGGATATCATGGGATGCAGACAAGTAAAACATACAATATAGTGTTAAGCTAAAGCACTTGGAGAATTGCCATTTGCCATCAAGGGACCATTAAAGCCCTTACTGGCTAGTTAGAATATAGGTTAATGTACCTTTGAACTTGAGGCTCAGTGTCGTTGGAAAATTAGTCGATTCACAGCCATAGGGCCATGGATGCATACAAAATGATTTCAGACATTTCTATACGCTAAGAGTCTGCATAGTTTTCATGGGTAGGAGTATGGAGGTTGACATGATCACTTCTGATCTATAAATGGAACTAAATGAGAGATAGAAATTATGAGTCATCAGGGGAGCCTCTGTAAAAGGGGGAAATGATTATATAGTGTCTGAGGAGGAGTGCAAGGAGATGGAAAATTGGTTTGTGTGCATGCACAGGCCCACACTATATGGCAGTTCGAATCATCGAAGTGCAACGCAGGCATCAACTGGACACAAGGAGATTCTACTGATTGGCACAATCACTCAGCATGGCTCTGATTCCAGGCAAAGGAAGGCAAATTAATCCTCAAAAATAGGTTTCTATTGTTCATTTGTGTTTGTGTTCCTTTGTGTCTCTTGTCACTTCTTCATTCCTTTCATGTATGCACATACTGTACATGTATGTGTGTGTGTGTGTATGTGTGTGTGTGTGTGTTCCCGTTCTCTCAGCATCATTTTGATGTTTTAAGCATACCGCACAGTATAAACTTCAACACTTGTCTGTGTATGCTAACGTGTAAGTACACGTAGTAGTTTGTGTGTGTGCTTTTGTCCGAGTCTGAATGTGTTGTGTATGCTGTTGTTTTTGTCAGTTAGGAAATACACAAAGGATCTGTGACAGCACCACGGCCTCTCTCAGCCTCTGTAAATGCTTGGTCCATGGAGTTAGTCAGCGACTGGGGAGAATCCCTTTGCCTTATTGTCCATAAATACAATTAGTCGGAGTGACAGTGTGCATATTTTAACTCCTGATGAGGGCACAGATGAATGTTGATTTTATAGCCACTTAGGGGTCCTTTTCCATTGGTTTTCACCTCACTACATTTGCAATGTGGAATGTGAGCTAGGCAATTCAGTTACATTTAATAAATGAATACATTTAGCTCTGTAATGGAATGTTTGTAGATGGTATGACACAGCTTTAAAAATAATGGAAACAATGCTAAAATGAATGGTATATTTGAGATGAGATTCTATTTAGAAAAGCTTTTCTAAGCACACATATATAGGCATGCACACACATGCACGTACATATGTAGACCTGTACAAAAATAATACACACACATAAACACAGACAGATATTGCACAGGCAGTTACAGACAGGGTACTGAATTCAAATTTGGCGTGCACTACCTCCCAGTTATTTTTAAGAAAACAAATATGAATACATGTACAATCTATTTTAATGTTCATATATTATAGGACTATGTTTTCTGGGCGACTTAAAGGAAAAAAATGAGAGGCATAGAGTCAAATTATTACGTCTTTATGCAGCAAAATAGCTGTAAGACAAGTTGTAACATGTTTATCCTTCATTTGAATGTATTCATTAAATATTTATTTACAGAGAATGGCTTCTGTGGTGTTCCTGCAATACATGCACAAATACAAAGGAGAACAGTGGGAAGGGCCTGCACATAGTTGAAGGCTTAGCTTAGTACACAAGTAGAGTGCAATCAGCATTTTGATATTTTTAGACTTTTTGCACTTGTAAAGCATTCAGCTGGAAGTTGGCCTTCATCTTTGCTCAGGCCATAAGAGAAGTGCAGACAGTAATCAGTGAGTGCATGCGCATCAGTGTATCCTGAATCGCCCTGGAGTTCACATCAGGAGAATCTCAAACCAGCCCAAGGCTTATCAATGAATGACTTACATCTTCATGCTCTCTGTTGCTCTCTCTCTCTCTCTCTCCCTTCCTCTCACTCTTTCTCCCTTCCTCTCGCTCTTGCAGTTTCTGTCTGTTTGTGGGTAAGGGGACTTCAAAAAGGGGAGCTCTGAACTCTCATTCAATCTATTGAATGGCTGATTTATTGGAATGAATTGTTTGTACATGTTGTGAGCTATGCACACTATATGTAGGCTAGTTTCCAGTCAATAATTGACTCACCTTATAAGGAGCCAATCCTATAGTGTTTATCAATTTCATGTTGAATCACTAATGAAATAATTTTCACTATAATTGTATGTGGCATCATACAATTATTACTTATACATATACTGTCTAATTTCATCAGAGCTGCATGAAGGAATAATATTTAAGTGGCATGGAAAATGTTTTCTAGAAATAATGTATTATCATGAAAACAGTCTTATAGCGAACCTCATGGTCGATCCATCAGAAATGGTCAGTCTAAGGCATGAGAAGAAAGCCTCGGCTCAAAATTGTTTCTGTAGGCAGACAGCTGAAGTGTCAACAGCCACCCAGCCCTGAGGTGTCAGGACCAAATGAGATAGCAGGATTAATAGTCACTGACATCAAGTCTTTAATTCAACCAGAGCATTATCAACATAGGATTTTGCAGAATCTCTTTCTCTATTCCCTTATTGTGACTTCCCTACTTTGTGTCTTCTTTGGAAAGATCAGTACAGAGCCTTTATTACACAAAGAAGCATTTTATAGTCTTGTTGCAAACTGGGCTTGCTATGGGTGAATGGACAAAGACATGCAAGATGAACACAAATCTGGAGTGAATAGAGAGAGAAAGAGAGAGAAAGAGGATGTCACCATGTTTTTTTATCTGAAAAGAGGATTTGCAACCATTCATATGAACATAAAAAGCTATCTCCTGCTAGTAACACACACAGACACACACACCACACACACACACACACACACACACACACACATACGAAGATAAAGATAGATGCAGGCAATGAGTGACAAAGGATTGCATATAGCTTCCAACGCAGTAGCAAAACACTGCAAGGCTGTCAGTGCATTCCGCACCTGTTCCATAAGAGCATGGGTCTGAGAGCACCTCCAGCACTCACAGGTTAGGGGAGGCATGAATACATGTTTGTTTGACCCTGACAAGCTGTGAAGAGAGGCATGTCGCCAGCAGGCAATATGAGCTGTGAAAAGCTACCAGAATTGTCAATCCCAGCCCAAAGCATCAGACGGATCTCACACAAATCGATAGAGAAGTGGAATATGTGTCCTAGGCATACTGATTCAGGTATAGATGGATAACCTTGGAGAATAAAACTGTCCCTCAAAAAAGAGGTTTTAGACTGGAGAGTGAATTGAAATGCATATATGCATACATACATGTATTATAGCATACAGCACTTTTTTGTTTGTTCAGTGCACAGTCTGTGTGCATGTGTGCGTGTGTGTGTATGTGTATGTGTATGTGTGCACGCACGCGTGCGCATGCTCGCCCATGCACATGTTGTGTTTGTTGGGGGGATGGGGGGCTCTTATGAGAATCAGATAAATCTTTTATGAGGGGGCTTGGCTTTGCTGGTTGAATAAGACATGGCTTGGCATCTTAGAAGCGCACCGCAAAGACATTACTCTCTTCTGCGCGCTGCTGCAGAGAGCCTTAATTATGAACCTCTGCTCTTTAAATTCTTTGGGAGGCTTCTTGCACTCCCTTATTAATGCCTGCCTCTGCCCCACAGACAAGAAACAAGAGGGTGATGGCAACCTGAACACAGTCCAATTAAATCGGAACCGTTAGGTTGTGTGGCCTGACACTCTGAGGAATTGGATGTGGCTGGAGCATGGCTCTTTTGTGCGTGTACCCCACTGCCTCAGCCACCATTACTGCAGACAGCCTCCATAACACTAAGGTTAAATCAACAGCCGGTGAATATCAGAAGAGAACATTACAGTCTTTTGCTTCTCTTTTATAAATTGCCAACACAGTTTATTATGGGGAAACGTCCACATTTCTAAACATTATCTGTTACATCGTTATATTGCAAGTGTAAAGATGAAAACACCTGGTGGGGCAGTACATGTCCTTTCTCCCAGTTAAAGTGATGCACAACATAAGGGACCCTTGTGTTAGGTTAAATGTACAACCCATTAGATTATGACCTATAGGCAATGATCAGGTAAATATTCCAAGTAATTATGATGACATGACCCTGTCTATCTGCCAGCACTGAGGCGAGACAGCACCATCTTGACCCATCTGAACCAAGTTATTAGCCCAAGTTATGACGTTTCCAAATGTATAGTCCAAAGTATGGATATAAAGTGTCAGAAAATAGAAACACACTATTAATCATAAAGAATAGCAAAAGGGAAATTAACATTGTGTTCTTTGCTTCTGACAAATGTTGTCTATATGGATTTTGTGTATTGTTATTGCAATGTTTCATTTAACAATGAGGCATTAAACATATCCAAGACCTTACAACTCTTCTCGACACTCCTGTGAGGACGCTAATATGTTAGTATACCATGGCAAAAAAGAAAGCAGCAGTTAACACTGGAAGGCAGATAGAACTGGGTCCTGTTTTCTGAATGTGTTAAGTCTAACTGCATGAAGAATTTAACAAATCTCCCAATGATTTTACTTTTGGACTATTCCTGACTCATGAGTCATGTATGCTGAAGCATTTCTAATAAGCAGTACAACAATGAAAGCATGTGTGCTTGTTTGTGACATGTGCATAGAAATAACATTGGTGGAAACTCTCAAAAAAAACCTAACAAGCTCTCTTGACCTATACAATTTATCTTCAGACAGTTGACAGTAGTCATAATACAGAATCATACCTGTCAGTCTGTCAAAAATAGCTGTTTCATTTGATGCCAAGAATATAGGCCTAGTGATTATGATATAATTTAAATATCCCCTGTAGGGAGGGTCATTTAAAAAAGAATCACTGCCCAACCATTGCAAAATGTGACAAAAAAGCATGCAATACTAAACTATTTAAAAACATGAACAAACATCTAATCTTAACAGCATTTAATGACATACTGCAATCACATTTCCTCTCACATGAGTTTTAGGACCTATGCTATCATTAGAAAATGCTAACACCAATGTAAGCCCTTTTAGCAAATGAGTGTTGTCTTTCCAATAACAGAGACTAAACTTCCTGTGTACAAAATATCATATAACGTTGTACGTTTGGATGGTGAGGATTGAATCTGAGTTGATAACCACTGTCAGTGAAAATACTCAGAACCAATAGCATGAATAAATAAATAAATAAACAAACTGTACATGAAAAGCAACAAACTGCTAAACAACAGTCTCTTGGTTCAAGACATTGGGAGGCTATCTGATCTCCCCAAACACAGAATACTTCAGCTGTCAGAGAGATGCTAGTGAAATAGGGGATTCTCATGTATTAAATATCTTGAAACCATGGTGTCAGATGCAAGACTCCACACCGGTCAAAAATGCAGCTGGCAGATCTGTGAGTGGATCTAAATGTGCAGCTGTGGCAGAGCACCTTGGACCTGTTTCTGTCAAATTGACTTTACTGTCTGTTTTATTACATATATTATATTTCATAACACAAGGTGGTAGGTTTCATAACACATGGTAGGGCTACAAAACTGTTGTGATCACAGAGAGCCTGGAGGAGGAAATTATTAATTTGGACAATATGGAGGACTACCTAGACTACCAGTTAACTACACTAATTATAAATTAGGCTATTAAGGTCGTTTTATGTGCATATTTAAAAGAACCTATAGCAAGACATAGCCTGATGATTAAAATACAATTCTCATGTAACGGCATAAGCTGTACCAATTTAGTTTCTATTCTTTGACTGAAAGACATATTATGAAACTTTTATTTTGCATAATGAAACGTAGCCTACGACAACGGACGTGTGTTTGTTTGGTGTTTTTGCCGACTTTTATTTTGATAACGTTTACACCGATGCGACTTTAAGCGAATGATGTCATCACTGTGCGCTTTTCTTGCTTTCTCTTTTCCTGAGAGCTGGATAAGTCAACACAGTATTTAGCGTTTGCTGTGAAATTAGATTGTTTGATTACTTGTTTTCATTCGAAAACCACCAATAATCCATCATACATTCTCTTTTACCCCGCTCAGACCTTTATGCGCAGTGCCACGGATTAACATATCCCTGCCAAGCGTGTCATCTCGTTAGCATCTGATGAACTGTATTAGCAGCAAAAAGAAGTGCATAGTAACGTTAACTGTGAATGCTCTTGATATGTTTTAGCCAACAGGCTATTGAATTGAATTTGGCCAACGATAATTCATGCTTAGTGCGGTTAACATATACTTAGGGAAAGGCAAGGGAGCCCTTGCACTGTTGTGGACGGCATGAGTTATGGTTATGGTGGCAGGAGAGGACGAAGAGGAGGTCGCAGGTTTGGCGATGGAAACGAAGAGAGATGGGAGCGTGGAGCAGGGTCGAGTAGTGGAGGTTATCAGAGGAACTCCGGGAACTGGGAATCACGGGAGGAACATGGACATGGAGGAGGAAGTGGTCCACGGGGTAAACATCCTCCACATCTGAAAGGCAGAGAGATTGGCTTATGGTACGCCAAATGGGGTGGTGTGAAAAGATCCGAACAGGAGAGGAAATCCGTGAGTATTTCTTAGATTAGACACTAGTATCTATAGATACGTGGTGATTACTCATAGTGGTGGATATCTCGTTATTTAACGCTTGCAATTTGTAGAGAGCCGTGGTTCAGATGGATCAATCGAGAGAGCAGCACATCACTGAACTACTAAACTCGGTTCAACGAGTGCCCAGCGGAGCTGGCATGGACACGGGCGCTTCCACATCACAGTGCTGGAGGTCCAAGCCACAGGAGAGCCATCACAGGTGAGAAGTCTGTGGGGTAATGACTTGCATGCAGTAAATACTCAAATCACTGTTGTTGACATGGCAAGTTTGTGTAACCAAAATAAGTGTTGTGACTTTGTTCATGTGTACTCAGTTACTTTGATGGGGATGAACCTCCTGAGGAAGTACCTGAAACAAAACCTGTAATTAAGGAAATCAAGCAAGAAAATGAGACGACCTGGGACAAAGATCTCGAATTCCTGTTTCAGGACATAGTACGCAAGCCAACCCTTGACCAAGAGCTCAAGAAAGACCTGCAGATAAAAAGGACTGACACTAAATATCTAGATATGTTGGTAAGAAACCCTACCTCACCTTTCTTGTGTTGTTATTCCCTATACAGTGTAGCCTATGAATATATACTCAAACTGACATTATGCTGTTATGTTGGATTAATTATTTATTTTTTCCAGAAATTCCGGGAAAAGCTCCCATCATATGGAATGAGAGAGGTACGACTGTCACATAGATCTTTAGACACACTCTGACCGCCTACTTGAAGTTCCAGCTGACAGACCTTTGTTGTCTTCTCTTGTCCTTCAGGAGCTGGTGCAGCTAATCCAGGCCAGCCAGGTTGTGGTGGTCAGCGGGGAGACTGGCTGTGGGAAGACCACTCAGGTCACGCAGTTTATCCTGGACGATTATATCGAGAGAGGCATGGGCTCTCTCTGCAGGGTGGTATGCACCCAGCCACGCCGGATCAGCGCTATCTCGGTATGCTTGAAGTCTGGACATCCACAGGCTGTTTGTCAGCAGATAAGAATCTTTTCAGAAGTTCTTTACTGAACCTGTTGTGTGACCTTGTTTTGCTTTGTAGCTGCAGAGTTGTGCAGGTTGCAGATGGCTTTGACTCAGACTGGCTGATTGAGCTGTAACATTTATGTAGATAATATGTGTGTAGGCTTGATGTTCTATCACTAAGAGCCATTTTCCATGCAGGTTGCAGAGAGGGTGTCTGCGGAGCGGGCTGAGAGCGTGGGCAATGGCAACTCTTGTGGGTACCAGATCCGACTGCAGAGGTGAATCACCTACGTTTAGGAATATTGTTAAGTTATGATATCTGGTTTGTGCTTTTGAGTCATGAATAAGGGTTGGGCAAAATTATGATGGTCAGATATTCGGTGGTCTTTGGTGTAAAAAAAGCTCAAATGAAACGTAAAGCAACCCACATTTTGGTCACACCTAGCCGTGTGTAGTGCTATATGAACACTATGGCGGTCGTGTGTGGTGCTATATGTTCAGCTTCAGTGTGAAACATTGGAAGATACCTGCAGGTTGCAAGGCTTAAAATTCATTTTTCAAAATAGGGGGGAATTCCCCCCTTAGGTTATTCATGTAGGGGGGATTTACACAATTTGGGGGGGAGGGGGGTTTCGATTCTGATACCAAGTCAAGAATTGCGATTTCGATACTTCTTCGATACTTTTTAAAAAATGTGTTTGATTTTGGGGCCCCCACCACCCTGATGTCATCAGTAATATATACTGTAGTGGGATCATTTACAACATGATGTGGTGTATCAGAAGGTGGCTGATTACAGTGCATTCATCCTGACCTAAATAGAACAACCTCTTGACTTCAAGCAATGTCATTCTCAAGTCTCTCGGCCTATCTCGGCTGCTCTGTCCCTTTTAAACTACTCACTTTCAATCTGTAAGATATAATCTGACAGCCAGGTTTCTTACTTCTTATTCCCTCCTTATGTCCTCTTGTCGTCTCGTATTGCGGCTAGGATGTTTCTTAATCTGAGATTGAACTCTGATGGTCACAGTGAACCGTCGACTTATCTTCACATCCTCTGTCCTCATCAGACACTCAAATCTCCCAAATTAATTTCTCCACCTTAATCCTCTGCCTCCTTAATCACCCTGTTCTGTCTCTGTTCTGGCTGTATAGGCTCAGTAGGCAGTGTACGTGTTGCATTTCATATTTGATGGCAAAGCAGTCTCTTGCCAGAATCTTAAAGAGGTTCACATATATGTGCACTGTAGTATTTAATATCTGCCTGAGTAGCCAGTCATTTCAGTGCATTTGGGAAAGTGCTTTCTAGGAGAAAGAACAGCCCCAGCCCCCATCCTAAATTAGCTGAAACCCCAGCCTTCGTAAATCAACAGTTGCTGTTTTTAGTGAATTTATTATTGATAATCCTCACCACCGTTTTATCTCATTTCAGCTTTTGCTATTTTCATCACTGGAAAATTCCATTATGTTCATTCTTATATGGAGGCAGTGTGTGTTTAGCTGAATTGTAGCTTTTGCAGTTGTTTGGACCTGGGGCATTATGCACTCGTGATTGGTCTGGTGGGGCCAGGCAGGCTCCAGGTAGAGCATCACAGGCTCCAGGCTCCTGTGAGTGCATTTCTCCTCAGAGCCACAGAGCAATAGTTGGACTGATGAAGGCTGCAGGAGGGTGGATCGATGGGGCCGGGTACAGATCATGGTAGGGAGCTGAGAGTGTGACACTGTTAATCTGCGGCAGAGGAGGCCAAGCAGGTGGAGAGGCTGGGAGTGCGGAGAGCTGTGATGAGCACAGGGGTGGGAGGCTGGAGGAGTTAATAATAGATGATGGCAGGAGGAACGGGGATGTGTGTCTGCCAGACCCTTAGGGCTTGTGTGTGTGTCTTGTCTTTTTATTTCCTTCCCTCTGTCAGTCTGTCTGGCTGTCTCACTCTGTCGTTCTCTCTCTCTTTCCCTCTCTCTTTGTCTCTCTCTCCCTTTCTCTCTCTTTCACTATCACCCCCCGTTTCCTCATTCGCCACCTGTCCATATAAAAGACTCTTCTGAACTGATCTATGCCCTGAGATTGCAAATGGAAAAATGCATGTTTGCAATGGACATTTTGTTCGTGTAAAAAAAAAAATGGAATTTGTGGGATCTATTTTAATTGCTTTAGTTTATGGTGAATGTAAAAGATATCGACCTGAAATTAGTTGTGTTAATTGTTTTGTTCTGTGCTGTTTTCATTTGACTATTATCAACCCCCCCCCCCCCTCTCTCTCTCCCCCACCCCTTCTGTTGGCTCTGCTTCTCAGCCGGTTACCACGGAAACAAGGCTCTGTTTTGTATTGTACAACGGGCATTATTCTTCAGTGGCTCCGCTCCGATTCGTGAGTGTTCTCCTCCCATTCATTCCTCTTCCATTCTTCTTTCTTTCTTTCTTTCTTTCTTTCTTTCTTTCTTTCTCTCTCTCTTTCTCTCTCTCACTCTCTCACTCTCCTTCTTCCTTATTTTCACTTAGCTTTGTCATTCTCTCTCCCCAGCATCATTGATGAGGTTCAGGTTTATCAGGCCTCTGCAGGTCTGTAGAGACTCTAAGCAGACTTAGAGAAAGCCCAAGGTCTGAAGCTGCTTGTGTGCTCCTGCAACCTGCACTGTGATGATGCCTGTATTCTACAGTGCCGCTTGTTTGACACAGACATAAAAGCCTTCAAACAAGACAGGAAATATTTCCTGTGGCGTGTTTTCATATGAACATAAATCATTTGTAAATATTTATAGTAGTTTTTGTTTCTATAAAATGCATGATTTGTTAGATGTACCATGAAAGATGATCAAGAAAGGGTACTAAAACTAAGGCTATTGAATGTTCTTTTTCTTTAGGGTTCCTGCTCAAAGTTTCTTTCTTTCTCAGTCTTCTAATTTCCCTTAAATTTTTTCTCTCTCTCTCTCTCACTCACTCTCACTCTCACTCTCTCTCTCACTCTCTCTCTCGCACTCTCTCACACACACACACACACACACACACACACACACACACACACACACACACACACACACACACACACTTTATTGTAAATAGTAAAGACTAAAATGTATCTTAGCGAATAAATGTTGCTGTAATTATAACAGTCTTTAAAATACACCTGAATGCAGAACTGGCTACAATTTTCTCTCCCTTGAATGCTTCAAAATAGCCAACATGGTCCTCCTTCTTTGATCCCACCCACTCTTAGACACCTGTCCAGCATTAGCCACCTGGTTCTGGATGAGATCCACGAGCGAAACCTACAGTCTGATGTTCTTCTCACCATCGTGAAGGACCTGCTGTCGGTCCGGGATGACCTGAAAGTGATTCTCATGAGTGCTACGCTCAACGCAGAGAAATTCAGCAAGTACTTTGGTGAGTAAAGACTCTAATGTGGAAAACTGACTAGTAGAATGGAGGGTATAACCAAGGGATGCCTCATTACTAAAGTTTGATGAAAAGTCACGTCCACAAACAGTTTGATGCACAATCCCAGTCAGGGTAGCAGCTCATGCTCTCCATTTGGAATACCGCAAGTGAGAATCTGTCTGCCTTTTATTCCAATGTAGTCAAACAACAAACAAAGTATTGATTGAAACAGCTTCAAAAGAAAATGGAGTCTTGTTCTCAGCCATGAGATTTGTCCCCGCTTTAAAGCAAGAGCGAGTTTTGTTTCCAATTTTTAAAATCCCTCAGTCTCAGTCTCGCAGTCTGCCTCTCCCTCACACGGCGTCAGGGCCGTAGCACTAAACTCTGGGCCCTGTACATCAGCAGTGTCTGTGGCCCCCTTTCCTGAGCCCTATCCCTTAGCATCTTGTTTTTTAATTTTGTTTTTATAACAAAATTGAGCCATATGTTAATCTATAGTGATTATTACTAAAGAGCTGTAAGCTGTAATACCACTTTTAGTCTAGCCTGTCCTAGGGGTGTAACGGTTCATGTATTCGTATTGAACCGAAACGGTACGGGCGTCACGGTTCGGTGCATGAATTTACACGGAGAATACACGGTATAAAAATACATAAAACTCGTGTGCGGATTAATTAATGTCATGCGCAATTACTGTTAAGTAGCGAGAGTTACGCGAGTTCTTTAGCGACACCTAACGCTAATCTGTAGCCTCGCCTTAGCTCTGAAGCTCTGATTGGCGCCTATGTTTTTTTGTCAGGTCGTCGGTCGAGTCAGTCAGTCATTAGCAGCACTAAGGTTAGACCCACAAGAGTTAGAGGATCCGCTAGTCTCTTTAAGATCGCAAGTTTGAGAACTTCAGTTACAGTAACGTTAGTAGTGAAAGAGTGGTGGATAAGATGAAACTGTGTGTCGGCGTTGTTCAGCAGTTGTTGGGTATGTGAGTGGAAAAAATGCTACACATATTCGAAGCCATCACCCAGATGATGTAGGCTACCAATCACTGAAACGAGGGGAAAAAACTTCCCCTGCGCTTCAGCAGCCTTTGGATACACATACAAATAGGGCCAAAACCTATGGCTTAAATTAAATTATTTCGTAATGACAGAAAGCTATGTAAATCGCGTGGTAATTACCTTTATGTTGGGGTAACTTGTAACTTCTCACATGAGGTTCTGGTAGTGTTAAGTGTATAGAGTAAAATAAAGTGACAACGCTAACCAGGCTAATAAACAAACCATGCTACGGTGAGTTAACGTCAAAGGGCAAAGTCACGTGACTTCTAGTTGTAGTCTGTGTATGAAATGAAAGGAGCAATTTCGTTTTTTTTTTTTAAACTGTTGACTGAAAATAGTGTGATATTTTCACAGTTAGTAGGCTAGATTATTACTTTACACACAATAAAAAAAATATTGAGGCAAATTGTAGACCCTTCCATATACAACTAAACACAGATGTTGAAGGTCTTGCTTAAGTGGATTTTTAAAAATATTTTTTCTATGTAATTTGCACTTTCAGAAATAAGAGATGCTGTAGGCCCAGTTTTATAGCTGATTGTCTTATTTTGTTTACAAGTTACAGATGGAGTCTGGGTACTTATTGTACTGTTTAGCCTACATCTTACACACTTCAGGCTGTTGCAGATAGCTCAGGGAAGAGACTGTATGACACTAGGTGGTACAGCCTGAGACATGTACAAAAAAAAATGCTTTCTGCATTTTTGTTTTGCTTTTCCCTCCATTGTACCGAACTCGTACCGAACCGTGATGTCCGAACCGAGGTATGAACCGAACCGTGACTTCTGTGTACCGTTACACCCCTAGCCTGTCCTAATAAATGATGTAATAATGTAATTAATGTATGATATACGTGTGTGATCCCAGACCACATTTCAACCCTCATTACTCAAGACACTGTAGTCTACAGTTACTTTACTATGGTGAATTAGTGTCAGTTTTGAGCATCATATTTAAGACAACACTATCTTTCCCCAAGATGGCCTATGTTGATGTAAAAACGTAGGCTTATTATCTAAATTGTATATTTAGCCTTTGTCTATGATTATAGGTGTGACCAAGATATCATTTGAAAAAATCAGTTGGTTTCTTGAATGAACCATCATAGGGATATTCACACAGTTTAGCATGGTCCATGTTAATGGACATTTTAATGCAGTCAAGGACACTATGACTCAAGAGGCTTTGTGCTCTGCCCGCCTTTCTTTTAGGTGAGAAATTAGTTAGAAGTTCTTGAAAGAAAGTATTACTGTTGCTGTGTCACTGAAATTGGTGCTTCAGGATTTGTTGTCACTTAATTATATTGGAGAGGTTATTACAGTGCAGAGGGGACTAATCCATTTATGGCTTTTTGTGGAATTAGTTCAAAGAGCTTCCTTCTACTGTAAATTACAAAATTAGTCAACTAATTAAAATGAAGGGCACCAAAAACAAAAAACTTTATTGCAAGCTTCTCAAAGGCCCTCCCCTGATTTGGACCCTGACAAGTCAATTCCAGTTTTCCCCCATTACAACGCCAATGCACAGCGCATTAGTCAGTGACTCACATGCTGCTCCATCCAGTGTAGGATGCTTAGCCAGAGCCAGCCAGCTGAGTTGTTACTGTAAAATGTCTGTTTGCATTTTGTAGGGCTGCAACAATTAAGCGAATAATTGATTAGTTGTCAACTATTGAATTATTCGCCAATTATGTGGTAATAGATTAATTGTTTTGTAAACTAATATTTTCAGCTTTACTTCCTCTTCTATGACGATAAACAAAAATATATTTGGTGTGGACAAAGCAAAGCATTTGAGAGCATCATTTTGGGCTTTGCGAAACACTGATTACCATTATTATTATTATTATTTTTTTTTTTTATCATTTTCTGACATTTTATCAATCAAACAACTAATTGTCAACTAGCACTCAAACTAACAAATCGCCTATTTGTCAATGACCAATGTTTTCCATTGTTCTTGCCCTCCTTTAGGTAACTGCCCAATGATTCACATTCCTGGCTTCACATACCCAGTCCAGGAGTATCTGCTGGAGGACGTGGTAGAGATGATCAGGTTAGCTACACTAGACGCCACTAGCCTCACCCAGCCAGCCACGCGGGCCTGCATGCCATGCCGTGCCAAGCCCAGCTCACACTGATAGACTTTTATGGTTTGGTGACAGCCACTCCAAACGTCCTTAGATTGTTTCCTGAAATAAAGCACTAGAAAGGGTGATTGGTATGTGGGTGGGTGGGAGGAAATAGGCATATAAATAAAGCTCTTTATAAGTACAGCTTGTCAGCTTTTTACTTCAAAAGACCATGTTTTTTATGGTTCTACTTTTTGACACGTGGCATATTAGGACAAATGGGACATGAAGGACTAGACTTCATATTAAATAATCACTCAATGTTTACTTTTATTTTTTACAGAGAGAATGTGTTACTTTGTGTAAAAGCATGCAAGTTATTTTCCATCTTACACAAAATCTGTGGTTTTCTAAAGGAAGAAAACCTCATGGATAACAAAGAATTGGCAATCTGTGTGATAGTGCGTGAAGTGTTGCCTACTTGGTGGATAGAATTGGCCGATTTTGTTGATCCAGATCTCCAACACACATGCTCACTTTGCAAGCCGTTTCCATGCTCAAACAACACGGAGACGTTGTGTGATGGGCTCTCTGTGTGTGTGTGGCTCCTCAGGTACCGACCTCAGAAGAAGGAGCGCAGGCCCAGGTGGAAGCGGGGCTTCATGCAAGGCCAGGTGGCGCGTCCAGAGAAGGAGCAGAAGGAGGCGGAGTACCAGGAGAGCTGGCCCTGCTATGCACGCACACTCAGAGACAAGTCAGTCACCCCTCACACAGCACACAGCACACAGCAGAGCACAAACACTCTGGCCGCTCTGATAAAGTTATCACATTTATGAGGACGCTTGAAAAAGACCAGTGTCAATATCATCATCGCAGCACCATTGTTCACATCTCTGAAAAGGTTCTCAGTGTGCTCAGTGAAAAATGTATCAACATCATGGCATGGCTGACTAGTATTATGTGTTTAATCAGCACAAAATCAATCTTGTGACACTATCTAGACTGTGGGAAATGTTTGTAGTTTGGGGATGGGAGTGTAGTTTTTTTTTTTTGTAGTTAAGTGCACAGATGCTGGTTCTCATGATGGACTATGATTGGCAGGTACTCAGACAGCACCATTGACGTAATGGAGATGATGGATGACGATGACAGAATTGACCTGGATTTGATCGCAGCACTCATCCGACACATCGTGCTGAATGAGGATGTGAGTACTGTGTGTGTGTGTGTGTGTGTGTGTGTGCGTGTGTGTGTATGTGTGTCAAGTGCGCTTGCTTCTCTGTGTGTATGTGTTTTGTGTCTTGCACGCTCGCCCTGTGTGTGTGAGAGGGAGCGTGTGAACAGAGACAGATGGGGGTGCAGTGGGTGCGGACCGCCACAGCAGGAGCTTATTGGCAGCTAGCTGGTTGTTAATAGGAGAGCTTAACAGATGCTACGTATGTGATCTTCCTATCTGCCCGTCTCTCTCACTATCTCTCTCTCTGTCCTGACAGTCCTTTCCTCTCCTCAGCTGCAGTCTCTCTCTCACTCCCTTCCTTTCCCTTCTTTTCTCCTCCTCCCACTCTTTGATCAGTGGTGCGGGTTCTTATCCGCGAGGAGATTCCGGGGCTTAAGGGTGTCTGCTCTGACGTTACGCCCTGCCGTAATGAAGATGCACTGCAGGCCACTCCGAGGCGAGGTGAGGGGAGGAGGTGAGGAGATGAGGCGAGGGGAGGGGAGGAGGTGAGGAGATGAGGCGATGTGAGGAGATGAGGAGAGGGGAGGGGAGGAGGCGAGGGGAGGGGAGGAGGTGAGGAGATGAGGCGAGGGGAGGGGAGGAGGTGAGGAGATGAGGGGAGGAGGTGAGGAGATGAGGCGAGGTGAGGAGATGAGGCGAGGGGAGGGGAGGAGGTGAGGAGATGAGGCGAGGTGAGGGGAGGAGATGAGGCGAGGGGAGGGGAGGAGGTGAGGAGATGAGGCGAGGTGAGGGGAGGAGGTGAGGAGATGAGGCGAGGGGAGGGGAGGAGGTGAGGAGATGAGGCGAGGGGAGGGGAGGAGGTGAGGAGATGAGGCGAGGTGAGGAGATGAGGCGAGGGGAGGGGAGGGGAGGAGGGGAGGAGATGAGGCGAGGGGAGGGGAGGGGAGGGGGCGAGGGGAGGGGGCGAGGCTGGCCCGTCCCTGGCCAGAGCACTGCAGCTGTGCAGATGCCACTTCATCTCATTAGCTGAACCCCACGCCAGGCCTGCTGCTGCTCTGCTTGGATGTTCGCCCAGAGTTCTGTACTCTAGAGAGGAGGCGCGATCCGCAAGACTTCTTATAATCGGGGAGAGTCGTCTTCCCTCCATGCTGTGCCCTTTCTAATGGCCATTTGCTTTAGCATGCAAAATCTGTGGCAGTCGAAAAAGATTGCGTATGGTTATAGAAGAAGAAGGGATCTGTCTGTTATCTATTTTGTGAATTAGGAATGGTAACAGTGTCTAAAATATAACTGCTTTAAAATATAGTTTTGGTCTGTTTGTCTACTTGATTAAGAGAAGAAAAGTGCAGAGTCCGTTTTGACAGCAGTGGGAATTTATGCACCATCTGTCGTTTCATTGGTTAAGTAAAACATGTGTTGGGAAATATTTCATGTTCAGCGTGGAAGAGGGTGTCAAGTCTGTTTAAGTGGCCCCAGTGCAATATCATGTCCAATGAATTTCTTGTGTGTGCGCGTTTGTGAATGGAGTCCCCTTGTGTGAGGTGGCGGAGGAAGCGTCCAGGTTAAGGGCTCTTTGTTAAGGAGAGAGCACGTGGGCAGATGCTCTTCAGCACGGTTGCCAAAAGGGCACTGGACAGACTCTGGCAGCCTTTTATCTTCCCCTTGATCTCCCCGGCCTTGTCCTCCTCAGCCGCCTGCCCTGTCTTGACCATGAGAGGAGGAGGAGGAGGAGGAGGGGTCGACTAGAGGAAGGTGTGAGGCAGGAGAAGGACAGGGCTCCGTGGGGATGATGCTGGTGACATCACATCACACACGTCACTGGCACCCTGGGGGGATGATGGGTTCTGCGGAAGCCACGGATTAATGATCATTAATTAGGCATAGCATTCGGGAACCGTGTGCCTTTTAATGTCAGCCTGGCTCCACAAGGAAGTGGAAAGTGGGTCAGGAAGAGTTCTGATGTACACAAAAAAATTCTCATACAGGTGCACACACACACACACACACACACACACACACACACACACACACACACACACACACACACACACACACACACACACTATTTCCCCAGCACCTCCATATGTTCCCCTATGGCCGTCACACACACCAGCTCATGATGTCGTGATGACTGGTGTTTTAAATGTTATACAGCATCTGGTCTAAATTGAAGGATGAATTCAAAATGAGGTGGCAGTGTCACTCCTCTCTGGGATTTCTCTTTCGGCACTCTTCACCGCCCCCCCCCCCAACACACACACACACACACACACACCCGTACTTCCTAATCTCCCCCCCTCTCTCTCTCCTCTCTCTCTCTCCTCCATCTCTCTCTCTCTCCCCCCCTCTCTCCATCTCCCTCTCTCTCTCTCTCCCCCTCTCCCCACTCCACTCTGCCTGTGAGGTGCTCCTCTGTCTGCGTGAGGTCAGCCAGGCGTGTGTGTGGAGGCTCCTGCTCACGTAACGGAGCTGTTGTCCTGGAGAAAAAAGTCGTCCGTCTTCCCGTTTGACTCGTGTTGCCCTTTTGTTCTGAGTAATATTTTCCTCTCTCACGATTAAGTGGGCATTTGCAAATGCAGCCATTACGCATGACGCAAGTAGCAGCCCGGCTTTGTCAGAGGGGTTTGTAGGACATCTCAAGCACTACCTGATGGTCTCCGACATGCATTTCATTTGCATGTGTTCAGAAGAGCCTTTTATCCATGGATAGATTGCTGTGCAGGTATAGATTTGATCAGGCTTTATATTAAGGGCTGTTTGAGAATATATCCTGTCTTGTCGTGTGCATTAGTTTGTGTGTAAGAGCATGCCTAGGTGTGTCTGTGTGTGTTTTCATGGGACGCTTTGATCTCATAATCTGGTGTGTGTATGTGTGTTTCAGGAAGGAGCCATACTGGTCTTCCTGCCTGGGTGGGACAACATCAGTGGTCTTAATGACCTCCTTATGGCTCAGCAGATGTTCAAGTCAGGTAAACACACACACACACACACACACACACACACACACACACACACACACTGAATCACACTGCAATAAGTCAGTGTGTTTAGTACATGTCTTGCAGAAGTAATTGTCTGTGATTGTTTTTTAAATGTCAATCAAAAGGCCTCTAGCTTACGGGTCAAGTCTGTAGCATGTCAATTACAAATCTAGTTTGTGTCAGGTTCTGATTGATAACATGGGTGCTGTCGGTCCTTTTTTCCAGATAAGTTTGTGATAATTCCACTTCACTCTCTCATGCCCACGGTCAACCAGACCCAGGTGAGCCCCTTATTCTCCCTTCTATGCACCTCTTGTCCCAGGGAAGCTGAAATTCAGCGCGATTGAAATATGATCTTTCCCCATTCAGGTTTTCAAAAGACCTCCACCTGGAGTCCGGAAGATTGTGATTGCCACTAACATTGCTGAAACCAGGTGTGTGAATAAGGGGTCATGCTATACTGTGAGAATGTGCTGCACGTGTCGAAGCGATTTAATGTGATCCACATCTGCTTTTCTAATCTAATCAAATAAAGAATTGAATAGACACAGCATTGTAAAATAATACAGGTTAACAAATATACAGACTATAAATATCATGTATAGTAAAACTATAATTAAAAGAAATGAAGAGTAAACAGCTTTTAAAGCTTTTAAATCACTCAGATGCTATTGCATTGTAGGGCTCATGGAGTGTCCTCGTCACATAGACTCAAGTGTACAGAGAGGGCTCTTGGGTGTGACATTAAAGTGGGCTTTCAAAGTCAGTTTAATAGCAAATACACACTGCTTTTTTGGGGAAATCAATTTAGAAAATCATTACATTTTAAATGAGGATTCAGAGCATGGTGCGTGCATGTGCGTGTGTCTCTGTGTGTGCACGTGTGTGTGTGTGTGTGTGTGTGTGTGTGTGTGTGTGTGTGTGTGTGTGCACGTGTGTGTGTGTATGCGTGCGTGCCTGTGCTTCCGTCACTCTGTGAGTGCTGAAGCGGGATCATGCTGCATCTTGCTGGTCTCGCTCACGTGGATTGCAGCTGCTTGACAGCCCCGTCAGGTTTCGGGGGTTACTGACGGCATCCGGGAGCTCCGTCAGCGCTGGGTGCCGGCCACACAGCACGGCTAATGAGTCTGCGGCAGGCGCAGCGTCTCTCTGCTGCGCTTTCAAACAGGCTCCAGCGACCTCACCCAAAATACACCCTTCCGCATCGCCTTGCATTCAAATGGATGGGCTTTCATGCCCACTGATGGGCTTATTTATAGCTCCCCGTGTGTGTGTGTGTGTGTGTTGGTGTGTTCATTTGCCTTTGAACTAAACTTAAGCTCATCTGTCCCTACCATTGGCAATAAGTATCTGTCATGTTTTTTGCGCAGAGATTCTCCCTCCCTCACGTTCTCGATCTCTTAGACTCTTTAGAGCGAAGAGAAAAAGCTGGCAGTGACAGCAATATATATTTTACGAAATGCATGTGACGATAATCATCTTGGGCAAATCGGGACACTCAAAATAACTGACTTGCATATTTGTCTCACTCTCTCTCTCTCTCTCTCTCTCTCTCTCTCTGCCTCTCTCCCTCTCAGCATCACCATAGATGACGTGGTGTACGTAATAGATGGTGGCAAGATTAAGGAGACCCACTTTGACACCCAGAACAACATCAGCACCATGACACCCGAGTGGGTGAGCCTGGCCAACGCCAAGCAGAGGAAAGGGCGCGCTGGCAGGTAGCTCAGCTCTCACCTCTGACCCCTACAGCTCTGCCTCTTTCTGTCCAGTCCCACTGGCTCTCTCTCTCTCTCCTGTCTCTCCTCTGTCCATCATCTCTGTCTACAACGACACGAAAGAAAAGAGAGAATGTTGGAAAAATGTCACTTTTATGTGGATTGTGGAGCCCTCTCCATTCTTTAGCATGACAGGCCTGTTCCTTATGCTGTGATTGTGATTGTGATTGTGATGGTGATGGTGATGGTGATGGTGATGGTGAGTGCTGGGCACAGTCGCTCTCTGGTCCTCTCTCATGTTGTTGTCCTGCTCCTTCCTCTGAGTGAGTGTGCTCTTTTAAAGGCCCTGCCACTGGGACTTCCATCTGTCCTCCATCTGCCTCTCTGCTCCACAGCAAGCCGGCGTGCTTCCTACTGTGTGTGTGCGTGTGTGCGTGTGTGTGTGCGTGTAGTGGGAATTGTTTGACTGACAGATGAAATGAGTGCCCCTGTTCCAGTCACACATTTAAAGCTTTTATCTGCCTGTGATGTTAAATGATATGAGGTGGGCGTGTGTATGAGAGAGAGACACAGAGAGAGAGAGTGTGTGTGTGTGTGTGTGTGTGTGTGTGTGTGTGTGTGTGAGAGCTGGGATGGGGAGTGATGGCTAAGTTGTTGTCTATGTATTGAGACCTGAAGGGGTTGGATGGGTTAGGGTGATTCATGTACAACCTTCAGCATTTAAATGGGATCAAGCCTCTTTCTCTCTCTCCGCCTAAATCTCTTCATCTCTCCATCACTGTGCATCTGTTTCTCAGTTTCTTTCCCTCTGTTGACATTTTTTGCATTCTTTAACTCTGTCTATATCCTCCTTTGAGTGCTAGCACTTCTGCTAATGAGCCGAGCTGCCAGAGTACGGTCTGCATACTCACACATTTAGCCGTAGCTCCTGTCGCTCATTTGCTTTGTCTCCACAGCAACCCGGAGTGTGTGTGCATTATTCATGAGCGCTCTCAGACCCACACCTGCAAACTTCACTGGCAAACCCACTCGCCATTCCTCTCCATTTCTCTTCTTTCCCGTGAATTTCAAATCCCTCAGCTTGCATTAATACTCTCCCTCTCGCTCATTTTCTTCCCCATTCTGGCTATCTCCTGCCATCTCACTCAGTTGATTGGATTGTGTGTGTGTGTGTGTTTGTGTGTGTGTGTGTGTGTGTGTGTGTGTGTGTGAGACAGTGAGTGAGAGAGAGGGTGTGTGTGAGTGTGTGGTAGTGATTCTCTGACTGTCCTCAGCGTTTTTTGTCCAAAAGGGGTTTAAAGGCATAAAGTAGAGAACTTAGTACCACTAAGTAAAAAGTTTTGCATTACACATTTCATCATAGGTGCTGAGAATAGAGAATAGAGATGTAACTATGCACTGTGAATCAGCTAATGTATGAAAGTTGTGAAGATTACAACCGGTTGAGAAAAAAAATTTTTGAACAGAATAGGGTATACGCTGCTTTTGATTTCCCCTGTTCGACTTAAGACGTCAGTATGATGATTGGTAATTATAGTAAAATTGGAGTCAGATTGGTCAAAAGATTATTCTAATTGAAAATAACCTTCTCAGGGAGCTGTGCATTACATGGGACACCTGCGCACACATGGGTTAGACTCTAATTTTTTTCCCCTCTCATTTTAAAGAAATAAATGAAATAAATGTTTCTCAGTCATAATTTGTCTGCAGCTTACTCTGTTAAAAAATGGTGAGAAAATTGTATTGTGAACTAAAATCTTGAATTGTACCAAATCGTGAGTTGAACATATCATTACATCCCTAGTTGCTATCGTTTGCCAGGGACAATGTATAGAATCAATTACCTGCATGTGTCCTTGTCACTCCGTGCCTTCATTGTTCCCCTTTTTTGGAAGTGGTTTTGGATAAAAGCGTCTGCTAAATGGCGAGATGTATAAATGTATATATCTGAATGCAGATCTGTGACTGTGTGTGTGTTTTCAGGGTGTCTCCAGGGAAGTGCTACCACCTGTACAACGGCCTGCGGGCCAGCCTGCTGGACAGCTACCAGCTGCCCGAGATACAGCGCACCCCACTGGAGGAGCTGTGCCTGCAGATTAAGGTGTGGCCCACAGAGACCAACACCATCAGCACAACTCCTGCATCTCACTTGCAGCTTTACTGGGATGGATGGTGTGTGAGACTGTGTGTGTGAGTGTGGGCGAGAGTGTGTGCAGAATGGGGCTCTTAATGATATCTCTCCAAACTGTGGCAAATCACACCCTTAATGGCCACTCAGTGTTGTTGTCTAACTGCTGTCTCTCTTTCTGTATCTCTTTCTCTCTCTCTCTGTCTTTCTCTCTGCAGCTGTTTGTCTGTCTTACACACTCTCTCTCTCTCTCTCTCTCTCTCTCTCTCTCTCTCTCTCTCTCTTTCTCTCTCTCCTTTTAAACACCTCGTCTGTGTTGGGGGCTCTAATGGGGTCTGAGGGAACAGCAGTAATGGCCAAATGGATTAATGGGTGTATTAATCACTGCCATTGTGGAGATGCTTGTTCAGAGCTGTCTAAGCACACCTTTTAGGGGTGTCACTTACTCCAATACTGTGCTCACACCTATTTAAACCTGACAGCCCTATCCTCAGGCACAGATACACACGCACACATGCGCACACACACACACACACACACGTACACACATACAAAGACAGACAGATACAAACACACACACAAAGGATGTAGTAAAACTTGAGAATTGAGTACATCAGGATTAGAAATGCTATTCATTACCTGCTGTAATCGTGCGTCACTAAGCTATTTTCATGCAACGCGAAGCTCAGATCCCGAAGACTGCGCTTCCTCTGATAGATCCAGACAGAACCTGCTGTGAATCATAAACACAAATCCTTCGCCAGATGGGTCTGCTTCTTAAAATCACAAACAGAACGCAGAACACACACTCTTGCTTTGCATCAGAAAAATAAAGACTTTCTCTCTCTTTTTCTCTCTCGCTCTCTCCCTCTAACTCTCCACCTCTCTCTCTCTCTTTTTAACTATCCACCTTTCTCTCTCTCTCTCTCTCTCTCTCTCTCTCTCTCTCTAACTCTCCACCTTTCTCTCTCTCTCTCTCTCTCTCTCTTTCTCTTGTGTTTGTGGATCTGTGTCCGTCTGGTTTGGTGTGTGAGTACTGGCCAGATGAAACACGTTCCTGGCGTTTTCACCCCCAGGTGGTTCTGAAGTGCCGGTTCATTCCTGATTAGGCGACTAGAAGAAAACATCCCTCGCATAGATTTGTGCATGACAATGCAATATAGTTGATAGGTAATGTAAGTCATACTCGTATAGTTAATACTTTACAGTACACATCTGCATCTAACTCCACCATACTTAATGCTAAGTAGGCCACATGGGCTCATATAATCAAGGTGTGTGGGGGTTCTACACTCATTGAATGGATCACCCCACCGGTGTGATAAACAAGTACTGTCATTTCCCGCCTATTAACTGGGGTTTATACATTGATTTTGCCAAATTTCTTCAGCTGTGAGGGCCATACACAAGGTCAGGCTATATGTGGGAATTCATTTATTTTCTTTGTTCTTTCTTATTAAAGCACAATCTGGTTTTGTTTCATTGGGCTATTGGGGCACTGCAGTGTGTTCTGCAGTTTGCACCCAATGTGGCTAGTATGGGGCTAATTACAGCACTCTGCAGTGCACCATAATGAAGTTTGAGTGAGTGTATGTGTGCGTTTACTGTTTCTCCACAGATTCTCAAGCTGGGCTCTATAGCCTCCTTCTTGCATAAGGCTTTAGACCCCCCCTCAGAGAAGGCTATCGAGCTGGCCATAACACACCTCATGGACCTGGTAAGAGGAGCTTACTGCTGGAGATGGAAATGGAAAAGTGTGTGTGAGTGTGTGTGTGTTTCTGGAGCTGTGCATGGTTGTGTGCATGTGTGAGGGGAGATGTGCGTGGTGATGTGTGTGTGTCTGTGTGTGTCTGTGTGTGTGTGTGTGTGTGGAGCTGTGCGTGGTTGTGTGCATGTGTGAGGGGAGATGTGCGTGGTGATGTGTGTGTGTCTGTCTGTGTGTGTGTGTGTGTGTGTGTGTGTGTGTGTGTGTGTGTGTGTGTGTGGAGCTCTGCGTGGTTGTGTGCATGTGTGAGGGGAGATGTGCGTGGTGATGTGTGTGTGTGTGTGTGTGTGTGTGTGTGTGTTTCTGGAGCTATGAGTGGTTGTGTGCATGTGTGAGGGGAGGTGTGTGTGTGTGTGTGTGTGTGTGTGTGTGTGTGTGTGTGTGTGTGTGTGTGTGTGTGTGTGTGTGTGTGTGTGTGTGTGTGTGTGTGTGTGTGTGTGTGTGTGTGTGTGTGTGTGTGTGTGTGTGTGTGTGTGTGTGTGTGTGTGTGTGTGTGTGTGTGTGTGTGTGTGTGTGAGGGGAGATATGTGTGGTGATGTGTGTGTGCATGTGTGAGGGGAGATGTTCGTGGTGATGTGTGTGCATGTGTGAGGGGAGATGTGTGCATGTGTGAGGGGAGATGTGTGTGTGCATGTGTGAGGGGAGATGTTCGTGGTGATGTGTGTGTGTCTGTGTGTGTCTGTGTGTGTGTGTGTGTGTGGAGCTGTGCGTGGTTGTGTGCATGTGTGAGGGGAGATGTGCGTGGTGATGTGTGTGTGTCTGTCTGTGTGTGTGTGTGTGTGTGTGTGTGTGTGTGTGTGTGTGTGTGTGTGTGGAGCTCTGCGTGGTTGTGTGCATGTGTGAGGGGAGATGTGCGTGGTGATGTGTGTGTGTGTGTGTGTTTCTGGAGCTATGAGTGGTTGTGTGCATGTGTGAGGGGAGGTGTGTGTGTGTGTGTGTGTGTGTGTGTGTGTGTGTGTGTGTGTGTGTGTGTGTGTGTGTGTGTGTGTGTGTGTGTGTGTGTGTGTGTGTGTGTGTGTGTGTGTGTGTGTGTGTGTGTGTGTGTGTGTGTGTGTGTGTGTGTGTGTGTGTGTGTGTGTGTGTGAGGGGAGATATGTGTGGTGATGTGTGTGTGCATGTGTGAGGGGAGATGTTCGTGGTGATGTGTGTGCATGTGTGAGGGGAGATGTGTGCATGTGTGAGGGGAGATGTGTGTGTGCATGTGTGAGGGGAGATGTTCGTGGTGATGTGTGTGTGTGTGCATGTGTGAGGGGAGATGTGCGTGGTGATGTGTGTGTGTGTGTGCATGTGTGAGGGGAGATGTGTGTGTGTGTGTGTGCATGTGTGAGGGGAGATGTGTGTGTGTGCATGTGTGAGGGGAGATGTGTGTGTGTGTGTGTGCATGTGTGAGGGGAGATGTGTGTGTGTGTGTGTGTGTGTGCATGTGTGAGGGGAGATGTGTGTGTGTGTGTGTGTGCATGTGTGAGGGGAGATGTGTGTGTGTGTGTGTGTGTGCATGTGTGAGGGGAGATGTGTGTGTGTGTGTGTGTGAGGGGAGATGTGCGTGGTGATGTGTGTGTGTGCGTGTGTGAGGGGTGATGTGTGTGTGTGTGTGTGTGAGGGGAGATGTGTGTGTGTGTGTGTGTGTGTGTGTGTGTGTGTGTGCATGTGTGAGGGGAGATGTGCGTGGTGATGTGTGTGTGTGTGTGTGTGTGTGTGCATGTGTGAGGGGAGAAGTGTGTGTGTGTGTGTGCATGTGTGAGGGGTGATGTGCGTGGTGATGTGTGTGTGTGTGTGTGTGTGTGTGTGAGGGGTGATGTGTGTGTGTGTGTGTGTGAGGGGAGATGTGTGTGTGTGTGTGTGTGTGTGTGTGTGTGTGTGTGCATGTGTGAGGGGAGATGTGCGTGGTGATGTGTGTGTGTGTGTGTGTGTGTGTGCATGTGTGAGGGGAGAAGTGTGTGTGTGTGTGTGCATGTGTGAGGGGTGATGTGTGTGTGTGTGTGTGTGTGTGTGTGTGTGTGTGTGTGTGTGTGTGTGTGTGTGTGTGTGAGGGGAGATGTTCGTGGTGATGTGTGTTTTGTGCGGCGAGTGGGAGCACATGAAGCACAGCGACAAGCAGGAAACATGACAGGGGAACAAATGAGGCATAAGGAACTGTCTCCAAAACAAAGCCCAGAACAACAGGAGCAACCAAAAGGCGAAAGCAGTGGGTAGACTGACATGTTCTCTCTCTTTCTATCCCTCTATCCCTCTCTCTCTCTCCATCCTGCTCGCTCCCTCCCTCCCCATCAGAACGCTCTTGACAAAGAAGAGGAGCTGACCCCTCTGGGTGTCCACCTGGCGCGGATGCCAGTGGAGCCTCACATCGGCAAGATGATTCTGTTCGGAGCGCTGCTCGGCTGCTTGGACCCTGTGCTCACCATCGCCGCCAGCCTCAGCTTTAAAGACCCCTTCTTCATTCCAATGGTGCTTACACACACACACACACACACACACACTCACACACACACTCAAAGGATCTTTTGTCAGACCATGTACTGCATGTACAATAACATGGAGCTGGTGATATAAAGACCCTGATTTGTCTCTTTCTCAGGGAAAGGAGAAGCTGGCAGACAACAGGAGGAGAGTCCTTTCCAAGAACTCCAGGAGTGACCATATCACTATTGTGAATGCATTCTGGGTATGAAATGTACCCACTTACGCCCACATACATGCATGCATACTGTACATGCATGCACACACATTTGCCATTACACACATTGATTGCAGAGAATGGCAGTGAGAATGGCAGTGAGGGCTCTCCATGGACCCCAAATGAGCCGCATGCAAATGCAATCAGCGGCTCCTATTGTGCAGCTGGCAGAGAAGACAATTGAAGACAATTTAGTGTTTTTCATTGCTGAAGATTGGAACATGACATTAATGGTGCCATGCATTTCTATTGGAATATGACATTAATGGTGCCATGCATTTCTTTTGGAATAGGACATTAATGGTGCCATGCATTTCTATTGGGACCTGAATTTCATGTAATTATGTGCAATGAGAGGGTTTCTGCGTAGGACAAATTGAAATGTGGTGGTCACACACACACACACACACACTAATGTTATAATCTAGTATATTATGGTCCAATAATAGTGTAGCATGTGCTATACTTAGTCCAATAATAGGGGTCAGAGAGGGTAGAGTTTTGCATTGTTTTTTAACCACTCTATAGACTGGATGAGGCAAAAGTGAAATGAGAATATGAATTATTAAAACTGTAATCAACTGGTTATGTGCTGTATATCACAATGTTGGGTTCAGTATGGCCTTTAGTCTGCCACAAAGTCTGTTGGTGTTTAGGGCTAATGACTTACGCAAACCAAGCTGAAATACTTTTTGTCAAAGTATTGTATCAAAATATGAAAGTGCACTGATATACAAGAGTGCTATCATGAAGGTGCTCAAATAGTGTTATTAATAGTGCAAACATGAGAGAATTAGAGTCATATTAAATTGGAATTTCTGTGGGTATAAACGTGGTATCTGGTATCTGATATCTGATGCGGGGTATAAACATCATTCTATGTGAGTTCCCACAGACAAAGGGAATTGCAACTCTGTAGCTTAAGAGGTCCAGTGTGAAGATTGAAATCTGATCTGATTGAATCTGAAAACACATGCCCTTGATTTTTGGTTTCTACTCTAGGGCTGGGAGGATGCTAAACAACAAGGCTACAGATATGAGAAAGACTACTGCTGGGACAACTTTTTATCTGCCAACACACTCAAGGTGAGACTCCAGCCTACTCCCAGCTGTTTCAGTGTGGGGAGACCTTCAGTTACAGCAGCATGAGACACAGGGGATGAAGGGATACAGGAAAACAGGAATACATTACAGTCTACGTACAGGATTACATTACAGTCTACGTACAGTTTACGTACAGGAATACATTACAGTGCACGTACAGTCTACGTACAGGAATACATTACAGTCTACGCACAGGAATACATTACAGTATACGTACAGGAATACATTACAGTACACACACAGGAATACATTACAGTATACGTACAGGAATACATTACAGTACACGTACAGTCTACGTACAGGAATACATTACAGTATACATACAGGAATACATTACAGTACACACACAGGTATACATTACAGTACACGTACAGGAATTATGTATAACTCCTCCGAGTCTCTCTCATGCAGATGCTTCACAACATGAAGGGCCAGTTTGCAGAGCACCTGCTGACTGCCGGCTTTGTCAGCTGCAAGGACCCCAAATCCCCCAGCGCAAACATCAACTCAGGTAATTTGGCGAATCCTCCGAGTTTCCAGCTCTGTCTATTTGCCTTCTCTGAGTAATTGGGTCTTGGGTCTGCAGCCCGTTCTGTCTGAGTTAGCCTCGCTTAGCTGCATGACGCATTCCTATTCCGTTTGGCTGTGAGGTTGTCAGGCCTGCCTGTCCTCTATGCATGGCTTTAATTGCCTTTCGGAATAGGACGTGTATCTGTCTGTCCGGCTCTGTGTCAGACAGCCTGTATTTTCATGCATTGTGGACATTGTCTTTAACCTCCACCTCAATCTCTTTTGTATTTCATTACTACCCCCCCCCCCCCCCGCCCCTCTCACTCTCTCTCACTCTCTCTATTTGTCTGCCCATAGAGAATGAGAAAATCATAAAAGCAGTCATTGTAGCTGGTTTGTATCCGAAGGTGGCCAAGATCCGACCCAGCCACAACAAGAAGAGGCCCATGTGAGTAAACACGGTCACAAGGAAGCACTCTGTGTGCATAAAATCAGTCATGAGACAGGGGACTTATTGGGAGTCGGCTCTCCACTCACAGTGCCTATTATGATGAGCTCTGACTGGTCTATTATTCGGTGGATGCCCTTGGGTTCTATTGATTAGTTGTGGATCAAGTGACCTTCAGTATTTTATAATGAAAAGTTGTTATAGTCCAAGGGAATCGGGGAATAAGGTTGCTGCAAGAGCGTGGAGAAGGGAATTGTCTGTTAAAACAGAAGCGTCCTTGAATAAAAGGAAGATGATGGCCTTCTCTCTTAAAACCCTATCCAGGACAGGTTTTTTTTTTCTCATGGCTGGCATCCCTACAACATGTGTTCATTTGAACTCATTTTACAACATAGTCGTATTAAAGATGAAAGATTAGACCGCATACTAAATAGTGAAATGGATAAAAAAAGGTCATTTGTATTTGGTCAGCTGTCAGTGATGGGGAATTTGACATGGTCACATTTGTCTTTCTATTATATTAGTAAGCAGGGATGGTTATGGTGATTATCTACTGAACTTGAGTAAACACAACAATTATACTCTAAGCACTGCAGCACATTGTTTTCCATTGCTAGATGTTAAATATGTGGAGTAGAGTATAGAGAATGGAGTATAAACTAGATTAGAGGTGATCTAGTGCACATTCTTCATTCATACATACTTATTTGGCCAAGAAGGTCGATATGAAATGCAACCTGTCCTTCTCTAAGGAATCCTGATTAATGTTGCTTAATGCTCGTCCAGCCAGACCATAACAAAAAAAGACAAATGGTGCATTTTAAAAAGGGACAACAAGTCTCAAGCCAAACTACTGGAATTCAGGCAATATCGGGCAACATGCTGCAAAACAAGCTTTTAAATATAGTCTGTGTTGGTGTTATAAAGGGAAATGGAAAAAGAGGACTGACATTTCCTAGTGGTGACAGGGCCGCCTGGATGACTGGGACGCGGTGAAGATGCTGACAATAACAAAAGGACTGTGTTTTGGCAGGTGTTTTGAGAGAGGCGCACTTCTAAAGAGTGTGAGGAGCTTTTCCATGCCGCCTGCACGGCCCATTTCTCTCTTCCTCCCTTTTATTTTTGACGTCAGTAATCAAATGGGTCTCGGCCCGTGTCTATTTTTAGCACACAGCCTCAGTCTTGACATGGCGCAAAACTGATAGTGAGGCAAGCGCTCCTCCTGTGACATCACGGTAAAGTCATTACCAAGAGCCGGGAAAGGAGCCCTGATGGTCTAATTCTGTCAGTCAGCCCCTATTGATTACCAGCCCCAGATAGTGGACACAGGCTGGAACGCAATGAACAAAAACAACACCTCTCCTTCACAGCTGTTTTTCACCCTGGAAACCTGGTGGTTCACTTGCACTTGCCTTTTTCACCTTTGTGTGTGTGTGTGTATTGCCTCCACAGGCCGGCAAAGGTGTACACCAAAGCGGATGGGAAAGTGTGTATTCACCCCAAATCTGTGAATGCAGAGGAGAGAGAGTTCCGCTACACATGGCTCATCTACCACTTGAAAATGAGGACGACCAGTGTACGTATTCTCCCTAACTTTACGACTGCAGAAAAACCTGGCTCTGGTGTCCACTTCTCCTCCTGACAGCTGTTGTGACCAGTGCACGTCCCCTCCGGCAGCACCCGAGACGGCTTCCCATTTGAGCTCATTTGCATTTGAAAAGTCATTATGCGTTATGTGAAGCAAGTGACCTGCCTGCCGAGGAGGAGAAAAGGACAAAAGGCTTCATCTTGATGCCTGACGTGTTTTTAAGGAAACCGTCATATTGTATTCAGCCTCGGCGTAGGCCTCAGCAGCTGTAGCTTTACATCAAAGCCCCCAGTTTCAAGCAAGCCAGCGAGCAGAGAAGAGAAACAGTCTGGCCGCACACACACACACGCACACGCACACACTTCCCAGTGTCACGTCTCAGTATAGTGTTTAATGTTGTCTGCTGTTTGATGTGGTGTAGCTCTCAATGATGGGAAAGCCTTGAGAGGAAGGATGGACTTGTAAATGGCACAGGTGTCATTCAGAATGTGTGCTGGATGAAATGTGAGAGAGAGAAATGGAGGGAGAGAGAGAGATAAATGGAGGGGGAGAGGGAGAGAGATATAAAGGGGAGGGGAGACATGAGTAGGCTTTGGAGGACTCAAGGGCCAGCAGAAGGCTTTGTGCCAGGAGGAGTCTGATCACCTGCCCGATCAGAAAACCACAGCCCAGAGCTGTCCCTGCTCCCTTTGCAATATTAAAAGCCATAGTCAGACTGTTTTACCTCAATCTATGAACACCTGTTTACAATTCCCACTATGTATTTATTTACACCTACTTTTATTTCTTTATGTAGCAGCTGTGTTTGTAAATTATATTTTTTTGTTAAACCATTTATACTACCTTTTGATTGGTTGGTTTTCTCGCGCTTCAGTCCAGTACTCTCAAAGGGATATGAACCCCTCAGCTTGAGTTCAGTGACCCGACCATCCACAGATCTGTGGGCTGCACACATTGAGCATGGCTCTGCTCCCAGCCTTTGATTCGCTGCAGAGCCAGTGTGCGTGGGAGTAGGCTGGGGAGGAGAGAGGAGTGCGTGGGGAGTGCTGCTTGTAGCCCGACTACATTTCAAGCACATTCACACCTCCAGTGAGTCACTGCTGTTTGGCTCCCCCTTCAAACACCGCAGGGAGAACTGACAGAGTGAGTGCAGGAGAGAGAGAGAGAGAGAGAGAGAGAGAGAAAGTGTGAAATGGGAGAAAGAGAGAGATGGGAGAAAATGAAAGGGAGAAAGTGTGAGATGGAGAAGAAGGGGGTTAGCTTTGCCTGCGGGTGTGATGACATTGATGTTTTTTACTCCATCCTATCGGGCCTAACACCAAAAAGGAGGCCCTACTGTGTCTGTTAATATGCCCATCATGTGTCCCTGTCCCTGTCCCTGGCACAGATCTTCCTGTACGACTGCACCGAGGTGTCTCCATTCTCCCTGCTCTTCTTTGGCGGGGACATCTCCATCCAGAAGGACCAGGACCAGGAGACCATCGCCGTGGACGAGTGGATTGTCTTCCAGTCCCCAGCACGGATCGCCCATTTAGTCAAAGTAAGCTCACGTCACCGGTGCCTCAACCCTCCACCATGAGACACAGCTGCTGTGTTTGTAAATAATGGATTGTGTTGACACTTTTGTGCAGTTTGGCTCTGGTTGGGGCTAAATGCCACCATCGCCTGTGTCCTCTGTCAAGCTCTCATGCTGAGTGTCCTGACATCAGGGCCGTGTCCATGGGGGGAAAAGTAATGTGTGTGTGTGCGTGTGCGTGTGCGTGTGCGTGTGTGTAGAATGTGTCCATGCATGATTCTGTTTACAAATTAGTTCATTATGCACATGTACACTGTTTCTCAACATGGTTTGTGAGTGTGGGTCTACACATGCTCAGTGTTTCGCAATGCACAGGGTCAGTTCACTCATGCACTCAAGCTCAATGACCTAGAAAGCTGGCAGTTAGTATTTTGATCGAGTGCGTTCTTGAGTAAGACTGCATCTGATTGGGTCTGCAACTGATGTCTCTGCTTGAGAGAGATTCAAGATTCCTCTCATTGTTACATGACATTAGACTTGTCTAAGAGGGTAACATTCTTGGGTTTCAGAACCTAAGGAAGGAGCTGGACTTCCTCCTGGAGGAGAAAATCAAGAACCCAAAGCCGGTGGACTGGAGTAACCGCAGCTCCAAAGACTGTGCGGTCATCTTCGCCATCATCGACCTGCTCACCACTCAGGAGGCCGACAGCAGGAGCGGCCACACAGACTGGAGCGCTGCCCCTAGAGACGACGACCAGTATGACTACTGAGCGAGCGGACTGGACTCTGAAAGAAGCAGAAGTGACCAGCGTGCGTGCAGCCATGGCCTCCTGGTCCCGGCCACACACACGTGCTGTGAGAGAGAGAGAGAGCGAGAGAGAGAGAGAGTGGTCCCAGGAGCCTGGGGCCACCCAGTGAGAGCTCACTCCCACATCTGCTTTTCCATTAGGAGACAAAAGAACGCACACCTGAAATAAACATCAATGCAACTTCTGTGCTTAGGTTGTGAGTCTTTAAACAGAAAAATTAATTTTGTATTGACCATTGTAAAGCTGTCATTAGTTTCTCTTATTTTATTTAAGCCCTGTCACATTGTCATTTTTTCGAATGGTTTTGATGAAACTGCATTATTAAAGATGACGCATGTGTGATATAACTCTCAATTAATATACCCACTAGTATGAGTAAAGCTGGTTTAATACAAGTATTTTCACAGACAAATATACAGTTATAAGAGTGAATTAGGCTAAGTGGAGAAAAACAACATTGGTAATTACATTCCTTATGTTCATTGTTCACAAGTAATACAGATAAAAAGCTATGAAGGAGCATGTCTATATGCAATATACAATCTTCTAGAATTCTAAAAACATTTCAGATTTAAAGATTTATAGATTTCATTTTTGTACAATGCTGTTAAGCATGAGTCGTGTATGCATTATATGTCCCTGAGTGCAAATGCATAAAGCTTCAGATTGGGTGAGAATGCCATTACATTATTATTGTCCAAGACTACGCTCATCTAGCCAGTCTTTCTACATCCCTTCAGACGCTCAGCCACTTCACATCATCACAATAGCTGAGACATTTCCTTCCACATGCCCTTGAGTCCATCTCATAAACTATCCACTTCCTTATTGTCTTCCAGTTCCGGGATCGTAAAAGGTCCACGTAGTCAGTCCCTGAACCCTCCCACTGACAGCTCCAGGTCACTGCAGGGCAGTTGTGTGATATTACTTCTCAGCTGTAACAGACAGGCTGACGAATGAAGCTGCTGGTTCTAACATCACAGAAAGTGGGGAGAAGCAAGTCTGGAGATAGATCTCTGAACCCATAAAAGAAAGTGAAGCTGACGCCAGACTCCCAGGGAGTTAAAACGCCCCCCCCCCCCCCAAGTTCCTCTAT
Organism: Alosa pseudoharengus; assembly: GCF_046254945.1. Classification (NCBI taxonomy): domain Eukaryota; kingdom Metazoa; phylum Chordata; class Actinopteri; order Clupeiformes; family Clupeidae; genus Alosa; species Alosa pseudoharengus. The sequence goes on along the minus strand of NW_027468598.1, from coordinate 7,061,048 downwards.
CACACTGTACAATCAATTGGGGCTGGGGAGGGGACTGGGGAAATCAAGTGCCACTGTGGCAGCTGGTTTGGTTTAATACATTTCCTTTGCTGTGAAGAAATTGCACCATCCTTTGGCATGACCTGGCTCGTAACACTCCTCTGGAAGTTTGAGGCTGGGTATGTATTTACAAAGGGAAATTGAGAGGCACTCGGTAGTTAAAACACATCGTCATCTGCCCTTGCTCAGTCCCCCCCCCCCTCTCTCTCACTCCACCATAATCTTTAATGGTTATGGAGCCCCATCAAAGAGCCTGCAGTTTTGGCTCTGCTTAAGCTCCGTTTAGAAGCACTGAGTTCTCTGGTTCTCAAGGTCCTTTCACTTCTTGATGTGTGCTGGGCTGTGGCATCACAGCTGTCCCACAGTAGCTCCTGGCCAATGACGCCTCCATTAGTTCATAGAGAAGCTCCAGTCTTTGTGTGTATTTAGTGGGTGTGTCCTCTGGAGGTCAGCTCACACGTTGGTCTCCAGCCCCTGCAGACGGTCCATCCTTTGCCAGTTCCTCTCGATGGTGGCCTGGCAGGTGATGCGCTCGGCGCACTCGGCCAGGAACCAGCCCCTCTCGCCGTCCCGGAGGCGCTCGCCCTCGTACCAGCCTGCAACAGGAGCACACGGAGACGCTTGTCAGGGTTTCAACACGGTGCATAATACAGGCTCGCAAACGATGTCTTTTCCTATGCAGTATGCATTGCGAAAGGCTCCAAGACAGACCACTTTTCTTGATACAGACAACATATTTTATTTTTTCTTCTTCTAGCTAGTCAAATATTTAACACAGTTGGAAATGAATTGCAAGTGCTCCAGAATGCACACAAAGACTTTCCCAGCTTCAAAGGTGTACAACATCAAACTTTCAGCTGACTGCTGTAAGTTTAATGTCTGCCAGCGGATTCTGGAGGCATTTGATGCGCTATCCTGGGAATGCCCTTTTCACATCAAATGTGGCAAGCCAACCCTCCTGGGGTCCACACCCTGCCACAGTACAGACATCTGACCAATCACAACAGCAGAACCTTTTCACTACCGTGCAGTATTCCCTTTGCTCTGGTGCTCAATGAAGTTGGACAGAAGATCAAAGGACAAGGAAAAACAAACGAGAAAAACAAGGACTGTGGATAGTGCTGTGGAAGGTTATGACAGAAATGATCAGGGGAAACAGTGATGGAGGGGAGAGGGGGACAGAATTAAAATAGGAGAGAGTGAATGGCTGTTTTACTGACCATCATCCACCATCTGCGACACCAGCACCACCTCTGCCACCTGGAGCGAGAGCTCGTCCGGCTGTCTGGCCGTGTACGTCCTGGTCACCTCCATCTGCACCAAGTCTGCCAATGGACAATTCAGCAGAGAGTTATTTACTTATTTATCATAGCTGCAGATTGCACTTGAAGCGACGGGCAATGTGTAACAACTTACTTATGATTTATCAATCAAAGCCAAGAATCTATACATCTTGTATGTTTTTTTGCATGCATCATTAAGTCTCCCTTTGAGCTTCCTGAGCTGCTATGTGATGTGATAAGACATATGACCACTAGGTGGTGCAGTGGCCCTGTGCTGAACTTACTCGTTCTGTCGGTGTTATTCTTGTCACTGTTGGGGAGGCCAAGGGCGCTAATCCACCGAGCGCGCTCATTCCTGTGAAGACAAACACACCAATCAGAGCACAGCGCACACACACACCAGATGCAAATGATGACATGGGTCACCTCTATACACTTGTTTTAGTCTCCTTTATCTCACTGCTGTTTTTCTTTCTCTGACCTCCTCTTAATTCCCGCCATTTATAGACAAGTCTTCAATGTCTTGGCAGCCAGTCAAGGTGATACTGCAGGTAGGGTTACAATGGGCAACCTGAAACTGGTAACGCAGAGCATTCATGGGTGAAAGCAAAAGCTTCTCTGTTCTGTTCTGTGAATTCCCCTTTGTTCTGCCCAAGCATGAGCAAGAGAACAACTCTCTACTCCCATAAAGGGACTAAGAAAAGGGAGGAGAGAGAGAGAGAGAGAGAGAGAGAAAGAGAGCAGAGAGAATAGACAGCGTGGATGAAAAGAGGCACAGGTAGCTCTCCAGTCTCTATTCTCTAATCGACTGATGACATGGTTGATGCCAGGAAAGATACTGCGCCAGACTGTTCTGAGAAAAGCCAGGGACAGGGACAGGCTGCCATGGTAAGAAAAGAGACAGACAGTGAGAGAGAGAGAGACCACTAGAGAATGAAAATGCAGGGCAAAAAATGTTGCATTTTGCTCAGGTAGCCTGTGGCTGGCACTGTACTGTACATCCCAAAAGTCTAAAAGAGGGGCATGTTTCTCAGATCATTTGGAATCATCTCCTGTAATATCTGCAGTCATTCTCTGCATGTTTTTTCGTCAAAAACAAAGCAGAATGCCAGTGAATGAGTGACATTAATGAGGAGACACAGCACCAGACTGGGTAGGTAATGCAGAAGTGGGCATCATCCCTCTGATGACTCACCCAGCCTTGAGAGCCGACAGCGCTGAGCCGTGCAGGACAATCACGCTCCGCGGCCAGGAGAAATGTCCTGTGTGTGGAATTTTAACGAGTTGCCTGCGCTACAGAGGAACCTCTAAGAACCTCTGTGACTCAATGCAGCATCATGCAGCCCCCCCGCCCCCCCCCCCCCCCCCCCCGATCTCTTATCCCAAGCCCAGGCCAGCGAACAAGGTCAGCACTCTGCTAACGCTATTACACATATACAATGGATAATGAGCTGCAAATGGATTCTCTAAATAACGACTTGTTTCCTCGTCTTTGTATGAACCAGATTGTAAAGCAATTATGACGTGTCACTGTTGACCTGAAAAGGGTTCTCCCTCCTGTATGTGGCATGATGTGTTTTACATAAAGTTCTGCAGACACTAAAGGACACCAGAGCTCTGATGAAGGGCCAAAGACCTTTGTAATCATGACAAATATAGGACACAGCCATTCAGGTCATGAATGGCAGATGGCAGATAAAAGTCTAACTGTGGAGTATGATTTTTCATGCACTTCTGCAGCCAAATACTGTATCAGGCAGACACCAGGTCTGCATCTATGAGGAGAGGAATTTATAAGGAACTGACGGCACAAATACGGCAGGATAAAGCACTAATACCCTGGACCATCAATCTGTTTCAACACTCCACTGTATGACTAAACTCTAATCTGTCACCAGAGTACACCAACATTAATTCTGTAGTCAGGAGAAAGGATGATCAATTCCAGCCTCGTGCCTCAGCTGTGGGAAAGTGTCTGTAGGTTTGTGAAGGTCATGTGCTTTGCTTAATGTCCAAAAGGCACCCTGTCCATTCCTGAATGTGCCATTTGGACAGACACAGGTAGCGTTCCCACGATTCAGCATGCCAGCTGAGCTTTCACTAACATTGCCATTAACCATAGCCACACATCCACGCACAGGCCCACTCACCAACAGTCACACACATGTGCAGATGCAAAGACCAGGGTTATGCATGGAATGGAACACAAATATTTAGAGGCAGAGACAGCTGTGTGTGTGTGTGTGTGTGTGTATGTTTGTGTATGTGTGTGTGTGTGTGTGTGTGTGTGTGTGTGTGTGTGTGTGGGTGGGTGGGTGGGTGGCTAGTGAATGGGAGTGAGGGAGTGAGTGAACAAGACACACAGAATGTTCTCGGTAAACCGGAGCATTGCTAAGTCAAAATAAGTAAATAAGTAAATACGTTTTTAGTTTATTTTCAGCCCATGAAGAACAGAACACATAATTCTTTGTAGAAAGCATAAAGAATGTTGCATACACGAAAAAGACACAAAATGATTATGTGTTGTGATGTAATACTTTTCCTTCTGGGAAAGGGCATAATCTTGGTGCTACACTATCTCGTCAGATTATCTTACACCCTTTGTACAACTTTCGTACGTCACGCTTGGAATGATCTAAATCTGGTATCGCATGCTTCAGGCAGTATCTACAGTCTGTCTACAGGTTTGGCAGGACCAGACTCTTTCTAGCGTGACAGGGCCGAGTTGTCACGACTCCCAGCAGCCCCCCGACCCTCAGTGAGGACTGGTCCCACCTCACGTCTCCAGAACAGGCCCCCACACGCCTCCACCATACACTATTCAAATACATGGGATGGCCCAGCCCTTGAGCCATACCGCACAGCACTACAAAACACACAGTCAAGTATTTCACTGGGAGCCTGAGGAAGTGGTGATAGTGGGTTTACACAAAAATGCACTGAGAGAAAGGACTTAAGCTCACGCCCACGCAAAACACAATTACCTGGAACATAAGCTGGCTGTCGGTACCTATTATGTTCCAGCAAGTCCCTGTGGAACATGTCATTCCTTTATCATCCTGTGATGCGTGTCAGAGCGTTTCAGAGAAAAGCTCCACCAAAGAGCCATACGCCTTTCACTTCAGCAGCAACACCATCAGCTGCACCACATGAGCCCTCATTTGGAACAAAAACACAAGGTGCAGACTTTGGAGCGCCCTTGCCAGGTGTTTTGTTTGTGAGCTGCACAAACACCAGGCTATTTTTCATCCACGCCCAGGCACCATCTGAACTCTGTGTGTTGTTGTTGATATCCTGTTTACACCCACGGCCCTGCGGCAGCTCGGAGGCTGGGAGCGCTGGAAGGAGGGCAGGGTGGGCGCGGTGAGGAGGGGTGGGAGTGCTCCGAGCGGAGGCAGTGGTTGGAGGCATTGTGGGAACCAGCCCTGGGAACAATGGCCTGCTTCCTAGCAACCAGAGCATTCACGCTCAACGCTCTCCCCTTCCCCAGCCCCGGAGCGGAGCCGGCTGTCCCGACCAGTGCCACTCAGACCCCAGACGCCCCAGTGACATCACAACAGGGGGCCCCCAATCCCACGCTTTTATCAGGGGCACGGGGGGGACTTTCCAGCACCATTACACTACAGTGCTGCATTCATCACGCGTGTCTGCTCATGGGGGTCAGGCCAACGGCCAACAGCCGGCTCTGCCAGAGAGACAGACTGACTAATGTCTAATGGTGTCTCATGTTCCAAAGGCCTGAGAACAGAACTCTAACAGAGAGACCGGCGGCCAGAACAAGAGAACCTGAAAATGTGGGAGAACTCGTCGGCTGGAGAAAAGACAGAGCATTGCGCTCGAGCTCGCTTGCTTGACAAGCATCTCTGTTTGAAGTTACATAATCAAAGCCAGCTCCAATCCAGAATTCACTAATCAGGCACATCACATCCCCACAGAGCACCTAGATAGCAGCCTCTTCATCTACTCACTGCATGCCAACCCAAATCTCAGGAGACCTGTGTGTGTGTGTGTGTGTGTGTGTGTGTGTGTGTGTGTGTGTGTGTGTGTGTGTGTGTGTGTGTGTGTGTGTGTGTGTGTGTGTGTGTGTGTGTGTGTGTGTGTGTGTGTGTGTGTGTGATTAAGTGTATAAGACAGCTGCAGACGGCCTGGCCCGTCTCTACACATGCCTGCGCCAGCAGACAAACAGTCGGGCACTGCTTTGTCCCGTAGCATTACTGCATTAGAGAGAGAATGTGTTTTGACCACAGGCAGGACCCAATGTTCCACTTTGGACACATTAGGTCTGAATAAAGTCATTTCCCGGCTGGACATTCTCAGTTGGTCTGGGTTCCAGCCTGGAGTCAGTGAATTTTACCCTCAGAAATAACTCTGCGAGATAAAATAGCTGAACTTAGATTAAAAAGTTGAAGTTGAGTCACTGGATTCTTGCAGAGTAAATGTGCATACAGCTTAGGAGAAATAACTGCCCCTGATGAGCTTTAATTTTTGCCATTACGTTTTTAGTAGTTTGTTCACCCTGTTGCTAAAGTGCTTGGATGTTGGTGCAGATTACGAGTACCACCATCATAATCCCTACACCTTTCTCCTACTCTGGGTTAAAGGAGTACCTTGTAGAGCATTCTAATTCAATTTTTTTTTTTTGCTACTCAAAAAACCTTCAACATCAGAGGCGTAGTACTGCTGACCTGTACTTATAGATCTTTATGTGTGTGTGTGTGTGGGTGTG